>NW_004567108.1:43492349-43506424 GCF_000260355.1 Condylura cristata
GGTTAAAACTTGTAGTAAGTGAGTCTATAGTCCGTTTTCGGTCCTCAATTCCTATGCCAGCTTGGACGCGGTGATCTTGGCGTCTTTACTCTGCCGCCATCTTCCGGAAGTCCAATAAATAAATCTTTAAAAAAAGAAAAAAAAAAAAAAACCAGCTAAGGCTGCTAACTTGATTTGTCCTCCTGAATGGACTTAGAGAAAGGAGACCTACTTAAGCTGCTTTGTGCACAAAAGGTCTGCTATGGGAGGCAGATAGGGGCCTGTATGCTGACTTTGTCCACAACTTCCTACCTCTTCTCAAGGAAAATTGACCCTCTGTTAGGCATTAGAGTTCATGCATCTTCTATCTATTTAAAAATCAGAAACTTTTGACCATTGAGGTTTTGACATTGTCTAAAACTTGAAGGATAAGAAAGTAACAAAAGAAAATTTTGTTAATTAGCAGATCTATTATTTTTAAGACAGAAAATCATGCTTTCCTTTTCCTACCCCACCACAGTATAGTGATTTATTCTGACTTGTCAGACTAATCAAAGAATCTAATCTTTGTTATAAGAGAAAACAAACATTATTAACTCTACCCTCTAGAGAGACAACTTGATAGAAGGATATCTGGGCTTTATCTCAAGAGTTTAAACAATTATTCCATTTAATCCTTTCTGAATGTACACTCCTGCACTGATAGAGTTGAACTTGAAGTTAAAAGGGAATTCTTTGGTTCTTGGAATGAATATTTGTGATGATCCAGTTTAAATGAACTGTTCCCAAATACACAGTTCTCACATAGCTGTAGCTATGTGAGGATGGTAATTTTAAGATACCAACATTAAAGTTTGTTTTCTAAATTTTTGTGTCCTTTGTAACATTATATTTTTATCAGTATTCGACAACTGCATGTGATGTTGATAATCAGTATCTTGTGTTTTGATTATCTTCTTAAATCTTCTATATCTGATTATCATCTGAATTTTCATTTTACTCAGTAGCTATTGATGTTCTTTTTGTGTTATTGATGTTCTTTTTGTGTTATTGCTATTTTTCCCTTCTTTGAGAAGTCTTCCTTTGATGTTAAGACAAGTAGGCAACATAATTAGGAAGCTTTCTCCCACAGTGCTGGAAACAATAAATGGCTATTGGGATATTTGTAGAGTGAATAGTGAACACACACAAGGTTATACATGTGATTTCAACATTATGGTCTGCAGCATAAACTAATAGCCTTAAATTTACAGAAAATCAACATAATTTGCACTGGAGACAAGAGCAGTAAGTCTTCACCATGTTGTAGTCAAAGATATATAATCCTGGAATCCCTGAACAAGCCTGAATGTTTGTGTTCCTCTACCCCTGGCCTTTGTTCAAACTTTCCATTACCCTCATTCCTTTTCCAGTCTATTATTAATAAAGAATCTATTACTCTGACATTTTATCTTGTATCAGCTTGATATTTATTCTCTTAAATTGCAATATGTGGCCAGCAAATGGTAGATTAACCCCCCACTGTTGGTTATACAAAGTTAAGCTTTCTTTCAAAAGCTTTCTATATTTTATTTTTAGGCAAAGGTGCTGAATACTTTTTGGTTGATGTGCTTTGAACTAACCGTGGGCTTTCATCTGTATCTTGCAGTATCCTCACTGTATTTTCCCATTTAGATACATGACTGCCCCAGGACATAGGAGTAGAATGGAAAAAATTTCTGTGTAAATTAAGGTTTGCAATACAGAATTTGAAACCATGTGGAATAAGGCAGGAAATATGGTAATAGAATACAGGATTCTAACACAAAGATGTGTAATCAACTGGAATGTTTTTTGTCTACCAAGAACATAGGTTCCCTCCGGTCCCAGCACACACTGAGAGATCTTTGCCAGTTGACTATACAGAGATTACTTCAGTCATTCATCATTGTGCAGTTTGGAACCCTTGAGCTAATTTTCATGCTGTTGCAGATATTACAGACAGCCTGAAACTCTCCATATCCCCAAGGACTCCAGTTTCTTCTGACACTAAAACTACAGAATTTTCCTAGAGGGTCAGGGTCAGTCAGTCACCCAGGCCTCCCAGTTCAATTATCCACCTCCTTCACACACCAAAATTCTGTTTTTCTTGCTTGCTTATACTGACACGTTCACTCCCTACTGTTCAGTAATTCTTGCCAAGCTTCCTCACTCTGCTGCCAGCCTTGCCCAGCAGTACCCACATGGTGTCCTCCAGGAACCCTATTCAATTATAGATTCACTTTCTGCATCTTTAATCTCTTCATATTACTCTGTGGTATGCTGATAAATATTCAGTAGCTCTAGAGCAAAAAAACATGTACATAAATACATGGATACAGTTTACTGATAAAGTGTAGCACACAGTTTACAAATAATATGAATCTTTGTGCTAAATTCTATATGCCATTTAGTTTGCACAAAACACTTCATTTTTATTTTTGGGGGTTCAACTCATGTGTCAATAATCAATCAGTGGTGGTAAATGAATACAGTTTCAACATGAATGTTAGTTGATATTTTCATTAGACTGAATAAGGTGTAGTGAAACAGCGAGAGCATATATAAGAATTGTGCTCCTTTCTCAATAATGTGTGTGACTTCTTTGCTGAATCAGAAAGTAGCTTCAAATAATGTGAGAATTTTCCAATTTTTTAAGATACTCAAAATGAAATATCAACAGACATGATACACTTAAGCTGCATGATTTCCTTAAATCTAAACCAGGATTTGGCAAACTTTTTTTTTAAAGGAATGGGTCATGAGTAGCTCAGATTTACAGGTCATAGATAATACCACTGAATATTAGTCATTCCATTAAAAATTTCTTACAAAAATAGACAACAAAATAGTTTATCTAGACAGTTGACAAAGCAGTAAATTGAGCCCTTGATACATAGCATTTACCAGTGTAAAAACTCTATCACAGCCAATTTCAAGCTACCAGTGTGATGATACTGAATGTGGCATTGGGGAAAAGCACATTATTATGTAATATATTCACACATATATTCAGTGGGAAGACCTCAGTGGCATGGATAACAATACAATGTAGTATAGTTATGAGGTAAGGGTGGTTTTAAATATTAATTTGATATTTTTAATATCATGGCCTTAATTATAAGGTTTATAGATATGTCATTTACTTTTGTTGTTGAAAATTTGATTTATTTATGCATATAGAACTGGGTGCAGAGACTGAGAGGATTCACCAGAGTCAGAGTGGGGAGCAGAACAGTCAGATCAATGAAGCACACTGCTGACAGGAGCAGCAGGCAGGACAGGAGAGGTCTTTTCATGCCACATGGGTCTCCTCCTTGGTGGCGATCAAACCCCTGCTAAATTGGCTGTGGCTAGCTTCATAATGCTGCACTTAACCTATTGTGCTACCAGGGGAGGGCCCGTTTACTTTTTAATAGTGGTTAACAACTAGTTCTCAGAATTTCTGAAAATGTTTTGTTGTGAGTTTGGATGAATTGGCTCTACTACACCACACTACTTCTTTCCCTGACTCCTTTCCCATTGGAGTTAATTTATAATGTTTACCAAAGAACTAAGAAGGAGGACTCTCATTCCATTGGCTTTTTTTTTTTTTTAACTGACTGCTGTGTTGGCATTCTCGACTCCCCTATGTAACTTAGATATTTTTTCTTCAACTCTAATGAAAAATACCTAATTTGTTACTTGACCGAGGTAACATTGGTACAACATTCTCTACAATTCGAGGTATAGGTTCAGATGTATGTTGCCACAGCACACCTACCAACGGGCCCATGTCCTCCACCAAGATTGGCCTTGTTCTAGTACATTGACTATCGTTCTGTTAAATGCATTGCCTTCTTCTGGTCTTCACCTCTGTCATCCTTCTGAGTGATTTCAGCTACAGTAATAATAGTCCTACTGATGTCCCAAATATTGTAACTTCTTTCATCCCAGTGACCTTTACCACTTGTCTAACAACCTATTTGCATACATATTCCCTAAACTTAACTTGAATAATTTCATATTTTGAATTGTTATAAAGTACTCTCATTGGGGTTTTTAATGTTACATTTCTGGTCTACTGCCATCCTGTGAAAACCAGACTGGCTTATACAACCATATTTCCCCTTTTCCTATGCCAGTATTATTGATTCATAGGTGATGAAAGATATCAGAAACTCATTTTTAGTCACTGTACCCGTTTCTCACATAATCACTTATTTGCTATATAATTCACTGTTTCCCACTTCCTATAGCTAAAATTCCAAACTGAGAACTAGTTTAAGGAAAGGATCCCATCTCTGCTTCACATACTCTAAGCTGCAGTCTTGCCAGTGCATCTTAGGACGTGTTGTTGAGCTGGTCTGCCAGAGCATAAGACCATTCCTTACAACAGTTGTCTTAATCTTTACTTACTCCTGGGGTTGAACCTAGAAAACATTTGCAATGGTATTATTACAATCTTGAGGTATAATCAGTAACAAATAAACCAATATCTACATTTCTCTGGGTTTTTGACCTAGACCTGCTCATATATTACACTGCAAATTCTCCCTGAGCAATCACATTACTAACTTTAGCTAGAGCTTAGAGATTGCTGACATGCTAGTCTTTACTTTCAGTGCATATACATTGGTTGAGTTCTAGAATTTTAATTATGAGCTGTAGTTTTCAAAAGCTAAACAAACTCAACATGTAATACTTCCAAAAACTAGGTTTATATATTTCCTCTGTCCTGAGACTGCACTTCTGACTTTGTCTTTGTGACTAGCTGGGAAGATCATCTGGGATTACACTTTACCTTCTCCCTCATTTGCTGTCTACAGGTTTCTAGATTCAGAAAACTGTACCTTCTAACATTCTTGTATCTGTCTCCTCTTCAACAGATGTTACTTCTATTTTGGTGCAATACTACTTCCTATTCTAATAACCAAACTGCTGTGATCTTTTCCACTAATCCCTTTCTACATTGTTATCAGTTATAGCCCGACATTCAAATTCTAAATTTCCTTGTAACAACCTCTTAAGATTTATTCAAACCCTCCATGAGAGCTCTGCCTGCCTTATTGTATTTGCTTTTTTATTCTGCACTTAAGATGGCAGTTTCATAGGATTACTTTTTAATGGATTTTTCACATTTTCATATAGATGATACTTCAGTGACAAAACAAGACCCTTTGAAATGAGTAGCAAATAGATTCAGTAGCCTATATTCAAGGTGTTTATTAGGGAGAAAAGTTAGGATTTCTTAATGGCTCTTGAGCTGTACTCAATAAATATGTCAGAAGTCATCATAGGAAAAAGAGAAAGCAGGAAATAGAAAAAAGAAAAAAGGGAGGAAGTAGATAGTACAAGGTGGTTAATGGTGATGAAGTCCATTTTGAGTTGTCCATTCCAATTAGTTTTTTGATATATTAAAAATGTGCACACCTGGAACATTGACAAATTGCCATGGCAGAACTCAGTAGACTACTAGGAGAGAAATGCCACCCTCTATCACAGTAGCAGTAACATACGTGAATTCTCTGGAAAAAAGGAAACTTCACCAAGATTTGAACATCCTAATCTGCCTAGAGATCAGAAAAGTAGGCTGTTATCAAGAGTAAAGGTAATAAAACACACTATTAAGAAAAGGATTATTTACTTCATTTTAACGGAAAAGGAACAATAATTTGAAGGCCACAGAATGAACATGTTTCTGAAAACTATCACCTGTAGCCTCCAGAAAATTTGGCAATTATCATGATGCCTTGTGTTCAATTATATCAAGAAAGAGAAACAGAAGATAAAGAATATGAAATGAGATGGACAGACATATGAAATGATAACCTAAACATGTCAGAATTGATACAAATATATTAGCATTCAATTTGAGGGCAATAGACAAAGCAGAAGAGGAGTATCTTCTCAGGGGGAAAAAATTACAACATCAAGGAAAATCTCTGTTGCAGAGGGAAAGGTCATTTACAGGAAAATGAGATTACAGATGAAGAGCAAGAGTAAAGATGCAGTGTTCTATAACGTGTTTCTCAAAGGAGATCGGAACCAAAGAAACCAACATACACCGTGAATGCTAGCTTTGCCAAATGGAATAAAGCATAAATGCGTGTAATATAGTAGCCAGGTAAGTTTTGAATCTCCAGAACATATGTGTTGGTTTGAACACAAACGTCATCCCATTTCCTGAGCAAGTTTTATGGTGAGGAGACTGTATGTTATCATGGCCTGAGTGTAACCTTTTCAGGGTGGAGCGAAGATGTGACTTAGCCACCAGGAGGAAAGTTCCCTTTGTTACTCTGAGAAGTAAATAAAATGCTCAAAACACACCAAAGGCAAATTGAGACTTTACTATGTCCTAGCTGATTGATTTTCTAAATCACTTCATGTCTTTCTCATTTAGTTCCCCTTTAGGGGAAAAAATTACATGAGATAATATTTGTAAAAAGTATTAGGATTGCTTATGTGACACCAGTGTCCATGTGTTGGTCATTTTCTTTTTAATTTATTAATTTGCTTATACATTTTGTTTATAAAAATACTGCTAAATATAAATGGTCTAAATAGACACAGAAAGAACATATCTGTAGAAAAACTTATGTCTGTTTGTTTTAACTGGTCTTACTGAAAACTAGTGGTAACCTTATACATGATAACGACAAAATTTCCTTGCCCAAGTTACTTTGCAGTTGCTTTTTGAAGTAAGAAAAATTTGAAGAAGATGCCTATAGTTGTCTCTTCAAATCATTAGGGAAGAAATAAGTAAAACAACATATGACCAAACATGGTGATTTATTATTTGAAAACAATTCACTTCTGTTTTGACTCAAACTAAATGATGAGTTCTTAGCAATTAGCACGAAGACATGTTTTTATGAGTTTATAATTAGGAAATTAACCTTATAAGGAATGAAATCTGTTTTTCCTAGGAATTGATGAAACAATTTTTGTTTTTTTCTAGAAGCTCTCTATGGCACTGTTGTAGATTGTTTTTCTACCAAAGCCATCAATTTCTAGGCAACATACTGTGGACTTTAGAAGTTTTTGTATTTCTATATTAAAACTTACAAATGCATTTTTCTTTTTAAAAAAAGTACTTAAATATCTAATATCTTAGTGTCTGAATAAAGTGTGGCTACAATTTATTCCCATCCCAATCATTTATTGATTCATAAATATTTAATGTGCACTTACTGTGTGCCAGGCACTTTTTTTTAATTATTACAAAAGTTTATTTTTACATCATTTTGCACTTTTTTTTTAGTGTGGCTGTAATTTAATCTTGTTTCAATGAAAGAAAAATAAATAAATTGTCCTGATTTGGGGCTAAGATGTACAATCACTTTGCTACTTTAAATCAGATGATTTGCTTTGGAGTAGAAAAGAGGTCTGATTGAGATGATTTGTTTCAGTTTGAAAATGCCTTATTTTTGACATGTATAAATGAAGACTTTTTAGTTACTCGATCTGTTTCAAGAAGATACAGAAACTAATTTCCCCCCTATTTATAATAGTAAGGAGCTATTTTAAAAATAGATTTCTTAAGAGCCCATGACCTATATTTGGACTTCATAACTGTGTATATAAAAATACACATTTTAGGCCTAAAAATTATTTATACCTAATCTTCATATTTCCTAGAAATAGTATGCCATATAAAATTGTCAGAGATGGTCAGAATTATCGCTGTAGATTGAGTTGACAATCTGTGGCTCAGAGGCCAAACCTGGTCACCTATGGTATTTATTTGTAGTTTGTTTATGCCTGCTGTGGTGCTATGAAAGCAGAATTGACTGTAGTAAGAGTGACTGCATGACCTTGAATGGCTAAGATATTTTCTATTTGGCTATCAAAAAGAAGTGTTTGCTGTAGAATACAGTTGGATCCCATCAAGAAATCCTCAACTAGCCAGGCCAAAAAGTTACGATGGCATAGTGGGAAGAACAGTGCTAAAAGGAAAAAAACAAATTAATTCTTTACATCTGAAATCTCTAGAAGGGAAGAAGACAAAAGTGAGGGATGCTAGAATATACATGATCTATGTTGGAGAACTCAAAGCAGAATTTAGATGGAAAAAAAGGTTAGTGCATCAGCCAGTCTCCTAGGTCCTGTTCTTCACCATTAATTTTAGTCATTCATACTTATGATAGACCAACATGGGTAGTTTTTGAACAGCAAAGAATAAGACCTCTCGCCTTAACAATTGGGATTTGTATTTTAAACAAGCATCCCAGTAATGAATGAAACTAGTTAATGCTTTCAGTGGCTCTCAACACTGGTCATCTGCTGAATTCATTACAGTCAACCTGGGGAGAGTTAGGAAAATAACACTGTCCTCACATTTTATCCTGGAGAAGGTATTTTTAGTTACCCAGACTATTGTATGTTCAGCCAAAGATGGAGGGCCACTGACTTACAGAATTGCCACAGAAGTTGCAGCTCTAGGAGATCATTATACACATTTTAGGTTGGCATCCTTGGGCAGCAGTATTTGTAGGTCTTCCTAAAGCATCACTACTATGTTTGGGGTGTCATTTTACAACACTGATATGATGTGCTACTTTATTTTACTTAGAGGACTGGTTAGTAAAATATTACTCTAATCCTGTAATTTTGTAGAGACTACTATTAATGAGACAATAGCAAGTATTTTTTGGACATTAACTTTCCAGGCATTGTTCAAAGGCATTATCTCATGTGTGTGGCTTTATTTAGTGGCTCATCTAGATGACTTAAGTTACTCCCCTAATTTTTCAGATGTGGGACTTGAGATACAAAACATGAAAACAATTCCTCTAGGACATAGCTTATTGCAGATAGGCTAAGATTCAAACTCTGTCTACTTTTAGAGTCCACACTCTTGTCACAATTCTAGTTTACTGTTTGTAATAGAATTTGTTGTACATTTTTGAAAGATCAGCAAACTGAAGGGTACTTAAAGAACCTACTTATACAATGTATGTTATGGGATGAGTGTCTTTATTTCTTTGATGCCAGAAAAATCGACTTTGAGTTTTTATATATCTTGTACTTTTACACATGGTTAGATTTTGGTGGTTTGATTCCTACAACTTTTTATTTTTGCAGCCCCTTACTATAGCACCAGCTAATCCAATCCTATTATATACCAATAGAAGAGGATAAGGTACCAACATTTATTGTGCACCTGCCAGGTGTCAGACATTGTGGTGGTGGTTAAATCTATATAAAATTTCTGTTTCATACTGCAACAATTTATTATCTATGGACATTTAAATTTATAATTTTTCTAAAATTATGTTTTTGAGTGAAGTTTTCAGTTTAAGATGGAGAAAGGAGGACAATGTAATCCTCTCCTATTGAAATGAAAGAAAAATATTAAAAGTGATAAATGCACAATAATGAAAGCAGTGGGTGGGAAGCCATCTGTTAATAACAGTTCTAACAAACATCTGGGGGAAAGCAGAATAAGTAAAGACTGACAAGGTGATGTGGTATAAGCTATAAGTGAGAAAGCTGATTTATAGACAGAAGTAGAAACTAAAATCACTCCCTTCTCCTCCCCACTGCACACCTAGAATAGAGACACACTGAAATTTGGGCATAAGGGGAGAGGAGACTTGTTTATTTAAAAAATTGACAAGCTGTCTCTCCCTGGTGGTGCAACAGGTTAAAGTGCAGCACCATGAAGTTCGCTGTAGCCACCACCAAGAGTTCAATCCCTGGCCATGGAGGTAACCCATATGGCACAGCAGACTTCTCTTGACCCGCCTGCTACTCCCCTCAGCAGTGCACTTCGTCAATATGCCTGTTCTACTCCTTGTTCTACCTCTGGTGAATCCTCTCATTGCTCCTATACCTCTGGCCTATACCCCAGTTCTATATGCATAAATTTAAAAAATTGACAAACTATTTTTTTTTAATTCTACAATCACTGGTTTGATGATGGAAGATAAATTCTGGCTCCCCAGAATTTTAGCACCTATGTGTTCATTTGAATGAATGTAATAATTTATGACTGTAGTGTTATTAGCCCTTGCATATATGTTAATCAAAAAAGTCACTAGATACTTGATGAAATCTTAATCTAAGGAAAGCCAAAAAGGAAACAAAGCTCTGAAGGAAACAAATTATTCAGAGGAGAGATGTTTCCCTTTTGAATAGGGTAGACTAACCTATGGCAGATGATTGCTTCCATGGAAACAGACTCTCAAAATTTTTCAGAATCTGTTTAAAGGCCCAAGAATGCTACGGAAGTAATAACTAGAGGTACTAAATGTTCCCAGAACTGCTAAGAGGTGACCTGCTATTCTGTGGTTGCCTTTCTTCTGGGAGCATTTGCTGATCCTAGACACGAGTTCGTGAGTCCAGGTTCCTAAATCAGGGGCTTAGTGATAGCACTGGCTTCTGTCTCCAAGATATTTGCCAAATCTGTGCTGTCAGAGAGAATGGTGAAGGGAGGATGCTAGATGGGGGTCATGCTACGTAACACTGAAGAATCATTACATCGTGCATACAGTAGTAGATAACTGGGAATGCAACAAATCCATACTTGAAGATAAGAAAGTGGCAATCAGAAATCACCAAAAATGGGAAGGGGAGCAAGATACCTTTCATTATGGAACCTGTTCTTTTAATTTTTAAAGTGGTACTTGTATTATTTTGCTATGGTATTATCTTTGTATCTTAAAATTTTCTCAGTATATTTTCATGGTGAGTCAAGGACTGAGGTCATTGAGACTTAGATTTAGCTTAGTTAGATTTAGGCTACAACATAGGGCATACGAAATCTTATAATTCTGAGTAAACTGCCTACTGTCATCTGTTGCTTAAAAGCATGATTATCAATAAGTCTGACATTGTGTTACATTAGTATCTACAAAATAGTGATCTGATTTACATATATAAAGTGAAATGATCACAAGTTTGAGCTGAATCCAGTATTCACTGATTACATATTTTTCCTTGTGAGAAATTTAAGGAAGTACTCTCATTGACTTTCAAATATACACTGTAGTATTATGGCATTAGTAAGTAGCATCAAGTAATAGTATGGATTTATTTAAAAAATAAGTAGTGGCAGATTTCTAGAGTATGCATGGAAGATGTTGTTGAGAAATACATTCTCTCATAAGTGACTCAGTTTGTAGGCCAAGAAAATAGCATTTTTATGTTAAAAATCTAACCTGTAGACTTGTTTCTTAGAAGTACTATCCATGTGGAAATGAAAAATACTAATCTGTGGTCAAAGATTTTTTTTTTTGGTATCATTTTAGTACTAGGTGGAACTTTGAATGCAGCAATTTTAGCTTTTAATAATTCTTGATTGAGAGATGAAAGTAACTGACTCATACTGGCAAACTAGCTGATTACTGAAGCCACATTTGTCTCCACCTTGGAATCTGCTTGCTTTTTCTAGAGCAAACAGAAATGTAATTAAATGTGTTCTGATTCATATTCTTACTGTAGATAAGTTAATAGCCACAGCTGGAATCTCTTGTTGATGTTACAAGTGTGGGTTCTGGAATAAGCAGAATAGCTCAAACTTTGGTTTTTCCACTTAGTGGTCATTTTCAGCAAGAGAACTATTTAATAGCATCATTGTGAGGATGAAACCTGATAATGGACATAAAGTACTATGCAGCCTGGTAAATTGTTTCCCCTGTGGAAATAAACTATCTTTCAGAAAAGCCAAGCATACTTAATTTGAACTATACCCATATATTCCAACATTTATTCATTTATTTTTCTTCAGGTGATATATAAATGGATAAAGAGCTCTGACAATATTCTTCCATACTTATCCTTCTCTTTCAAAGTCAGGAGCACCTAAGAATTTTGTGTAAGGAATGGACTTAGGAGGGAGGGGCTCACTTTATGATTCTTAAAATGGGATTTTATAGTCCTGCTTTCCAGTGAATCATCTGTTCTAGTCTTTGTCAAACTGAGAAAAAGTAAATGTAAGGGATGCAATAACCCCTCCCTCAGCTACCCTCGCCTCCAGATAGCACAACTTGGTGTAGAAACTTGAAACTCAAGATGGTTAATTACATAGGTGTTTGGCATCCCTTCTGATACTAGAGTCTTCTTTAAGGCTGAAGTGTTTGGGAAGATCATCCAAATGTCTTTTGAGGTAGTTATTCAGGACCTACCTTCAAGAGTTGACTTTCCTCCAAAGCAGGGTGGGGGGGGGAGAATAAAAGCAAATGTCACTTTGGTGTCAATTCTGTTGGAAATCAAAGTTTTGTCATGATAGTGAAACACATTGGTCCAGATAGAACAATGTCTCTTCACTCAGCCAGCCTGAGTCTGAATCGCTGATCTTTATAAGTGGGTGGGCAGTTCATTTTTTACTTATTTCTCATATATGGACTTGTCAGTCTTTTTTTTGTTTGTTTGTTTTGTTTGTTTTTTAAAAAGATGTATTTGTGCATACAGAACTGCGTTGCAAGCCAGGGATGCAGGGGTGGTGAGAGGATTCACCAGAGACAGAGTGGGGAGCAGAACAGGCGGACTGAAGTACACTACTGAGGGAGCAGTGGGAAGGCCAGGAGAGGTCTACAACACCATGTGTTCACCTCCAGGGTAGGCAGGGATCGAACTGCTGCAGAAGTAGCTTTAGCTTCTTAGTGCTGTACTTTAACCCACTGTGCTACCGGGGAGGGTCAGGACTTGCCAGATTTTACCTCATTGTTTTAAGCATTATAGGTTAATACATGGAGAGGCAGGATGCTGTAGGGTTTGGGTCTGTGCTTCCAAACTAAATGTGTATACAGTTCCAGGGGATTTGTCCAAATAATTATCCTGATTCACTAGAACTGGGGTGGTATCTGGGGTTCTGCATTTCTAACAAACTCAGTCCTACAGTGTGGAAGTGCTGTTTCACAGACCACAGTTGGGTAGAAGGGAGATGAGTTTGAGTCCTAGGTCTTGCTCTTAGCTTTAGACACTAACTCATATTTCTATCAGTTAATAGCCTTGGCACTGTGGGGGTTTTGCTCAAAGGTTGGAGTAATGATGCCAGTGGGCTTAGTTCTCATCTGGAAACAAATTTACTTCCAAGTTCATTCATCGTGGTATTTAGTTGTTGTTGAATTAACTCCTAGGTGTTTGCCCACGTTGCTTTGACTACCATCCGACAATGTATCATGCCTTCAAGGACTTTGATTTTATCAGCCCCATTCATTTAATGTCTCAAGTTCACCTTTGTTATATGATGTAAACAGGAGTAAAACTTAGTCCATTCACAATACAGGGATGACACAGTGTGTGAACACCAGGAGAAATCTTGGGAGCCATCTTCAATGGGCATCTAACACAGGAAGTTAATGAAGGAAGGGCTAACACTTCCAGTTGCTTCAAGCGTTTGGAGTGTCTGGCCAAAACAGTTACTTGAATACAAGTTTTTATTAAGTTTACAAAGGAAGCATAAAAACAAAGCATTACCTGAGTGGTAAAGTCTATTTTTCCAAATTTGCAAATTTTGCATTTTTTCCTCCTTTTTGTATTTTATTTTTAAAAAGGATTATTTATGCATACAAGAACTGGGAGATTTTTGCATTTCAAAAATCTTTTGTGGTGTGGTTATTAAATAGCCTAGTAAAATTTAAAACTGGGCAAATGGCTTCTGTAGGGTGTAACTTACTGGACTGGGCTAATTTTCTCAAGTTTGACATTCTTTAATTTGCAATGTGACATTGTTTCCAAACAGTGGCAGTTCTGTCCTTATGTAAACATCATGTGCTATCCCTGTAGGCTATGTCGTGATTTTAATTATTCTTAATTTCTGTGCTACTACTTGATGTCTATATCAAGAATTGTTAATTGAGTTTCAACTCATCATTGTTCATTTTTCATGATTTTTGTGGCAGTGAGTTACATGTATAACTAAATTTACTCTTAAAAATCGGTCCTCCCTGGCCCTCCCTGTGGCGCAGCGGGTTAAAGCACAGCACTGAGAATCTAAAGCTGCTTCCGCATGAGTTCGATTCCCGCCTGCCCCGGAGGTGACCATATGGCGTGGCAGACCTCTCCTGACCCGCCTGCTGCTCCCTTCAGCAGTGTACTTCGTCGATCTGCCTGTTCTGTTCCCCACTCTGTCTCTGGTGAAGCCTCTCATC
>NW_004567108.1:43507424-43519928 GCF_000260355.1 Condylura cristata
CACCACCCCTGAGCCTCTGGCCTGTATCCCAGTTCTGTATGTACAAATAAAATGTCTTTAAAAAAAAAAGACACAGATAAGTAATTTTAAGATCTTTTCATTTTCTTTCACTCTCCCTTATATATAATTTCATGACACTTGTCTCACAGTTGTGAATACACATTTTGGGCAAGAGTTTGCTTAATATGTATCTCACAAACTAGATTGATAGCTCAGTGAGGTGTATCTCTTATTATGCCAGTAGCACCAGGTAGTGTCTGGTATATGCTTAAAAAAAAATCAAAAGATTAAAAACAATTACTAAATGTAAGATCAAACTATATTTATACAGTGTAAGTTAAAGAAAAATATTTGCTCTGACAGGCTTAGGTTTAAATAAAAAAATATGCAGCAATGTTTTAGTTTAAAACAAGGCATTCTCATTACTTTGCATTAATTTCAGCAAATTTTGAGCATAAGTTAAGTGATAAGTACTCTGATGCTCAGCACCCTTTCTGAGAGAAAGTATACTGCAAAATTTGAAGAGAAATCCAGAATTATGCATCAATAGTATAAAATGTTTGGACATTAGATTCAATCATTACAATTCTAGAAATTTCCCCCATAACATTTACTGTGATATCATAAATTCAAAATGTAGGAGCAACAATAAGATCAAAAGGGGAATAAATTATTACATACCCACCTGATGAAAAAACATTCATTGAAGTGTATATTTGAAGAATATTGTAAGTACATGGGAAATTGCTTGTGGTATAATTACTGGGGAATTAAGTGGGTCCAAAGCCATACATGCATATGACAAGATGGATACAGCTGGCCCTTAAATGCATGTTTCAACTGTGCAGTCTGCACCTGCAGATTTTCTTCTAAATAGGTGATGTAAATTTATGGTGTTAAGACAATACAGTAGTGTAAATGTATTTTCTTTGATTTTCTTAATAGCATTTTTTTCTCTAGCTTATTAATACTGTCTGTCTGCTATACATATTACATATAGCATGTAACCTACAATGGTTGTACTTAACTATTACCAGTAAGCCTTTCAGTCAACAACAGTCTATTAAATCTTTGGAGAGTCCAAAAGTTATATGTGGATTTTTCACTGTGAGAGGTTTGGTTTTCCTTGCTGCAATGTTGTTCAGTAATCAAGTGTTGATATAATCATATATCAGTCTGTAGTTTTTAAAAATTATTATAGGTAATTCTTTCGAAAGCAGAATTTTTAGTCATATTTAGGGTTATTATATACCACCTCAATCTACCCATTTTCTTCTATTGCTAAAATCTTAGATTAGTATGGTACATTTATTATAAAGAACTGATATTGATATTAATGACAGTGCCTATTTTATATTTCCAAGGATATGGCAGAACTGTGGGTTTAGAAAGGATTTTAGCTCAGTACAAGAAAGACACATATTTGCATCACCACTCAGGAAAATCTTCTATTGAAAACTGGCTGCATACAAACTCACACCCTCACCAGTAACGTCATAAACCCACTCAAGTAGAAGAAGCAAAATTAATGCTCAGGGGTCTCAGTTTCTTTGCTTTTAATTTGTCAGTGTTTGAAAAAGCAAGTTTGTAAATTTAAATCAAGAATAAACTCAACCGCACTTTACTCAGAAGTATTTCCACAGAAACATGTAAGAATTCTTGAAGATGTGCATTTTGTTAAAAATCAATAATTACAACCCATCTTTAGGTGCACAACCACCCTCTTACTGATCACTGTAATAGTTCCAAATCCTATTTTATGTTCTATCATAGAGTACTACATTGTAGTAATTTAATAGAAATTTAATAGAATAACTGTCATAGAATTAGTTTTAATGAATTTCAATCTTTTTTTAGCAAAATAATTATTTTGTGCACTCAATTGAGCTCAAGCCTATTTTGAGCTTTAGATTTTAGTTTATTATGTTGCCTTTAGTTTTTATTAATTTCATAATCTTTTGAGAAACCTTGGCCTTCCAACAAAATAAAGGGCCAAGATAGTACATTGTGTGAACTGTAGTTTCATTGTAATTTCCTTAGTTGAAATACAACATTGAAACTTCAGGTCATTCAAACATGTTCTTAAAATTTAATTTCCTTTACTTTTGATGGTAGCACAAAACTAAGATACCCCAGTAGAATTAGGTCACTTTATTAGTACATTTTGTGTACTTTGCAGCAATTGTGAAATACTTTACAGGACTTGGAAATGTGCCTAGCTTCAAGTAGATATGAAAAGCATTGGTTTTCCGTCTATTGCAGAGTGCCAGCACTCTGAGAGTGCTAAACTGAGAGGATTTTACTTTTTTTCTTCAACAAAATTCATTGGAACCATTTTATACATGCCCACATACAGGTTAAAGCCTCAAATATATTGGAATGAAGACACATGGCAATCAGGTTACTTTTTTCCTCATCAGTAAAATTTCCTGTGTACTTTGTTTTTATTGTAGAATTAAAGAATCTCTGTGTATATATGTCATTGTTATTTTTGAATTTCCAGTTAAATCAAGAAAAAAGGATTCCTGAAAAATCCAGAAATTCGTAGTACTCTTGAAATCACTAATCATGTTGTCAGATTCCTAGAATTAAAAAGTAAGGTTTTCTTTCCATCACCTTATTATACAAAGTAAAGAAAGAAGCAGCTACCTGTTGTGTATTCATAAACATTTCTTAGCATATTCCTTAGCTGTCCTTTGGACCATCCTTTCTTGCCTATAAATTCCAAATTCTCTGACCCAATTTTCATGTAGTTAGCAATCCTTTTTCTTTGGTCATGTGTGATTGCTTGCTCTAGCCTTCTGTTGGCCTTACTTGATGTAACAATAGGGCACATGAAAATGTGAAGTTACAAACTTCTGTTGCAATTATGTAAAAAAAAAAAAAAAAACTTCAATGAAGTAAATGCTGCTTGAAATCTCAGCAATCTCATCAATGTCAAAATCAAGGTAAGGGATTAAAAGTAAAATATTAAGAAACAGCATTAAATGGCCAAAGAAAAGCAAACAATTACTTTGCATGAAATATTTTCATAGTCCAGCACTTCTCAAAATAGTTTGATAAGGTCAAGTAAGTGTGCTTATAGTTAACATTTACTGAGCCTTTGCTATGTGTATATATAATTTCACAGTTGCATGTATGTTAGGTAATTATAATTCTTCCTAAGCTGTAAAGTTATTGTCCTAGTTTTATTGATGAAGGGTCTGTGTATGTAAAAGTCAAGTGACTTGACATCACCAAGTAGTAAATGGCAATGCCAGGAATTCAGATGGGTACATAGACCCCTGTGTCCTCACCAGGAGACTTGCAGAGACTTAAATGCCCACTAGTGGTCTATAAATCTTCATAAGAGATATATCCATTTCATTCCAAAAGTATTTCATTACAGGATCCTTCTGTGGCTCATGAAGAGAGACTAGCATTTTCTTTTGATGAGCACAACCTTAAATTATCTTTTAACTCTCTCACTAGTGAGCTTTATCTTTTTTATTATAAACCATTTCAGTAGATTAAAAGTTCTATTTAGGGCCCTCCCTGGTGGTGCAGTGGGTTAAAGCACAGCACTGAGAATCTAAAGCAGCTTCTGCATCGCATGAGTTCGATTCCCACCTGCCCCGGAGGTGACCACATGATGTGGCAGACCTCTCCTGGCCCACCCGCTGCTCCCCTCAGCAGTGTACTTCGTTGATCTGCCTGTTCTGTTTCCCACTCTGTCTCTGGTGAAGTCTCTCACTGCCCCTGAGCCTTTGGCCTGTACCCCAGTTCTGTATGCACAAATAAATAAATCTTTAAAAAAAAAGTTCTATTTAGAATTGCCTATTGTGTCTCATAACAGGATGTTGTGAGAAACTGTGGAAATCACTTCTTTTCACTGGAAGTAATGAAATAGGATAGAAATTATAGTGGAAAGAACAATGTATTTAGCACAAAATTTTGTATAAGTTATAGTGACTGGTGATTTTCGAATGCATGTGTTGATGGTTTACAGTAATCAATATACAAGTGAGTTTTTGCTAGGAATCATAATAAAGGGTTGACAGGTATTTCATAATCCTATTGGGTGTTATGTGAGACATAGGGCCTGCCCATTATCGTCTTCAAAATCTTTTTATAGAGGAGTTCTTTAAAAAAAAAAAAATATTTTATTCATGCATATAGAACTGTGGTACAGGATTGGTGAGGGGTTTCACCAGAGCCAGTAGAGAGCAGAACAGGCAAATAGAAGAGGTACACTGCTGAGGGGAGCAGGGGGCAGGTCAGGAGAGATCTGCCATGCCATGTGGATCACCTCCGGGGTTGGGGATCGAACTGACACTCAAGGGACTGTGGCTCACTTGCAGCTCTGCACTTTAACCCATTGCACCACCAGGGATGGCATAAAGGAGTTCTAATGAGAGTGGGCATGGTGATAGGACCATAGGGAAGGGAAAAGCTACTTCTGCAATTTCTGGGGTGCTGAGAGATCCATTTTCTTAGGTCCTAATTTAGGTTATGGAAATAGATGTGCTTAGAAGCTCCTGGAAACTGGTAGAACATGAGCAAATATGAACGGCATCTGAGGATTTCAGTTTCATTCGAGAGATGAAGTGGACCCTTTTAAAGAGATGAAAAGGAGTGTACTTGAGAGCTGCATGGGTTCTAGTACTCTGGCACTGAGCTTAGTAACAGTTTGTAACCAGTGGAAAGGGGACAGTCAGCATATCCATATGATGCAGTAGAAAGAAATGGCAATTAGAAGGTTGAGAAAGGACAGGCATTTGAATAAGGGTTGTTCAAGTAGTTTTTGCTTGTAACTGTAGAGACACAAATCTAGGAAAGAGGGACTGGAACAGTTCTGTCACAAAGAAGGACCCTATCATATTTACTTCAATCTCAGTACAAGTTTCATGATCAGGATTAACAATAATAATAAATTGATATTGGTGGCAGGATGTGGAAGACTACATCTAATAGTCAAAATAACTGTTTTAATTTCTAATAGTACCTGAAAAGTGTTGGAAGTATTTTGAATTATGCTTAGTGAAGCTCACTGTACAAAGATTCAACAGACATTCTCTAAGCATCATTGATAGGAATTACTGAAAAATGTTTATAATAAATTAAGATTCCTCAAATCAATAAATGAATTATGAGTGCATGTATTTTGTTGTTCTGAACAAATCTGTACTTGAAATTGTTTGATATAATTGTGATATTTTGAGAAAATGGCCTGATTCCTTTATTTAAAAGAATCTGTTCACAAAAAGCTGAATCACGTTACAGGAGAGATGCTCTGTAACTTAGGAATAGTTGAGGCATACATGGTGCTCAACTGTTAGGAAAGAAAAGACTATTTAGTAGTAACCAAAAAAGCCAAGTGAAGTTGCCACAAAGCTATGTTTCTGAAGAGACATGAACCCCTACAGCTATATGAAAGCTAATTGCCCTGGAAGAAAAATGTGCTATATGTGAATATAGCAGTCAATTTTTCCAAAAAGTGCTAAACTGTAATTGATTGGTATTTAATATTTGAATGTAATTGGATAAAAATATATACATCAATACCTGAGGTGATTTTAGGAACATAAATGGTAGAAATAGAAACTTTGGGACATTTGGAATTACTATGAAATACAGTTGTATATAAAAGATAGCATCATTTTTGTTTGAAAATATTTATTCACTGATAAATATCATTGGAATCTCAAAGACTGGCATAGAAAGACAAATATATGGTGACAACTGCTGGTGTTAGCAGATAGTAATTCCAAAGCAAAGCTTTGCTTGGATGGAGAGGTTGATGTGGGAGGGAAAGGGGGTCACCACACAATGAAAGCCAAAAGTACTAGCATTGATTAAAAAATAGCACAAATAGGAACTAAAGTCCTCTGAAGGTTTAGCTGAATTCAAAATTGCTTCCAAATGGTCTTGTGATTCGGGAAACATTTTTACAGGCCACTTTCATATGAGGACTCTTGAAATAATAGTTTTGAGGAAAAGAAAAATACTGACCTTGCATTTTCCATCTAATTCCAAATGCAGAAACATAGTCTAGCAAATACTTAGCTACTATTCTTCAAGATAGGTCTTTAAAATGGTTTTATTTGTTGGGGATGACTTGTGATGAGCATTTACCTCTTTTTATCAAAGGCTCATTTGTTAGATATAGGGCTTATAAAATGGGAAATACGATGTGTATCTGCACATGTTCCTTTTCATTCTAGCATTCGTGTTGAGGAAATTCAGTCACATAATTATATAGCCCAAAACTCACAAATAGACTGAAGGCTCAAGAGAAGCAAGCTCTGACTGAGGTCTGTGGAATCATTTGGATTGAATGCAAACACAAAATATGACTTAGGTTAATTGAAGGCTATTGTGTACAGCACCACATTATATACAGCATTTATTTTTGCTAAAGAAAGGTGGTCTTTTTAACTAAAAACCCAATGTGTGTGTGCTTGCTTTGCCACAAAATAGCTTTAAAAAATTTTAAACCATGTCAAAGCCATTCTGTCAGGGGACTATTTCCTGAAGACCTCTCAGTTAAGAACTAGATTAAAAAAATTATTTTGAGGTATCGATTTACAACACTATATACAGTTCAGAAGTCTTTTAGCTATGTCGCCACACAGCACCCACCTCCTTTAAGGCACCCACAGACCTCCACTACAGTTTATTGTGTCCCTTCCCAACTTTATTATCCCTCACCCATCTAGTAGCCTCAACTCTACACTCACTTCTCTGGAGCTTGTGATTAGTTTAGTCTTTTACCTGACCCATTGTTTTTTTTTTTTTTAATATTCCATGTATAAATGGCACTATCTGGAATTTATCTTTCTCCTGATTGTGTGCAACATAATTACTCTAGCTCCATGTTACTGCAAATAGCAAGAGATCATTTTTTTCTATAGCTGAGTAATATTTCATTGTGTGTATATATGCCGCAATTTCCTCATCTGCTCATCTGCTTCTAGGCACTTAGGTTGTTTCTGTAACTTGGCTACTATAGTGTTGTAATGAACAGAGGAGTACATACATCCCTTCAAATTATTATTTTTTTTTTCTTTTATGTCTTTCTGGTAGATACCTCGTTGTTGGAATTGCTGGATCATATGGTAGATCATTTTTTAATGTTCTGAGAATTTCTGTACTCTTCCACAGGGATTGGATCAGTTCACTTTCCCACCTACTGTATATGAAGGATTCCTTTTTCTTTACATTCTTTTAGCACTTGTTTCTTGTCTTTTATTATATTTCTATGTGTTCTGCCATTCTCTTCATTTAAAAGGAAATCTAATCTCCTAATGAACTTGTCGAAAATCCGCACTGTTTAAAATTCTTTTAAAACCTATCCTGCAAGTTTAACTTCCTGTCCTGAAGGATTTTTGAATTTATTTTGACAGCTTGTGTTTTTCTTGGACCTTATGGAAAGTCTAAGAGCCATTTTCAAATGATATTTTTGAACTGTACAAATACATAAGAATTCCTGTTGCTTTTGTTCACAAAGAAAACATTCTGTTAAACGACTACAATTGCTCTTTCCATGCTAATTCTGACACAGACACATTCGAAGAATATCAGCCCCAAACACCTCCCTTGGGTTACCATAGGCTGAGTGAATGTGTAACACTCCCCAAATTTCAAAATAAAAAGGAAATCTATTTAAAGGATATTTCTTATTTTCCACAAATGTTCTGTAGTTGGTAATTAAATTCACAAATGTCATACTATGAGAAGTACAATCTAAAATTATACCCCCCAAAATCTAATTTATTACTGAAATAGCATGAACAAAACAAAGATTAAATATGTAACTAGTAAAACCTTATATTTGTTAATTTCTGGATATAAGAAGTTTAAGGTAAGAGGGTATATAGAATGAAAAATATCAGAACTATAATTTGTTTATATGATATTGGATGATATTTAAAAGATTTTGACCCTATCTTAAAAAGCAAGGTGTTTACTCATTAAGCCAGCAACAGACTGAGAAAATTAATTGAACACAGCTGATGCAGTGATAACACCAGACCTCACTTCAATGTTAACAGATAAAGATTATTTTTGGTTGGCATGCTTGTTTATTTCAAAAAGAAATTTTGACTTTTGGAAAGGAAATTATGTCAAAGAATCCAAAGAAATGATTTTCCTCCCAACATTTTTCAGGGGGCTAGGTTAGGTTGCAGCTGTGATAAGCAAATAAGTAACGAACCTTGATAATTTGAGGTATTATGAATCTGTTTAAAATATTTATTTGTGCACACAAGGACTGGAGTACAGGCCAGAGGTATGGGGAGGTGAGAAGATCGACCTGAGACAGAGTGGGGACAGAATAGGAAGACTGAATGAAATACACTGCTGAGGGAAGCAGAAGGTGAGACAGAAGAGGTGTACTGTGCCATGTGAATCACCAACCTGGCCAGGGGTCAAACTCGTGCAGTAGCTGCAGATAGCTGCATAGTCTGAGACTTAACCCCTTTGTCACTAGGAAGGGCCTGAGATATTACAAATCTTAATAACAAAATCATATGAGATTACCATTAATACAGAATATTAAATACCAAGACTAAAATAAAGAACAAGAGCAGAATTATTGCAATCAATTTTAATTGTATAACAAATGTACATCAAATATTTGAGTATACTTTTTACATGTCATTTCCTATGTCTTCAGATACAAATAGAAAGAAAATACACTCAGACTTCCAAGCATCTTCTATGAAGGAATAGGAAATCAAACTGGTATTGTCCTCTATTAAATCAGGTGTACACCCCCCCCCCAAAAAAAATGCTTCTAAATTGTAAGCAAATAATGCATTTAATAATCCACAGAAGACTCACAAAAGAGGGCTTCTTTTGTCTGGGGCTGTTCAGAAACAATGCTGCATGACCTTGAGGCTGTATCATAACATCTATAATTTCTGCTTGGTGCTTGAAATGCTCTGGGTGAAGCCAGCAGCCACCTTATAATGACAACTCTTCTGAGGTGCTCATGTGTGAGGAAGCACAGCTATCCATATGGGAAGGACACAGCAATGGCAGACAGCAATGGCAGACAGTGACAACTGCCCCAACAACTGACATAAAGGGATCACTTGGAACATCCTAACATCAGTAGACAGAAAAACAAAGGTGCCAAATGTTTGGCCCTGAACAAGCTTTTGTAGAAATCTTCAGCCATTTGAACCATACTAGGTGAGGTAGCAAGTTTCCTAAAATAGAAACAAACCACTTGTTCTATATCCTACTTAAATTCTAGACCCATTTATTGATGACTGCTTTACCTCATAAATTTCAGGATAGTTTATGTAGAAATAGACAACTGAAACGTAGTGTAAAAGTAGAATCAGACCATTTCTAGATTTTATCTGCACATGCTTCCTTCAGAAGATAGAGGAACAAAAACAAGAGCAAAAAATAGCAAGAATAATGGAATCAACTCAGCAAAATAGTAAAGAGATGATAACGATGTATCAGTCTTATAGAAGAAATGTGGTTTGGAGCAAGCTGAGAAAGCAACTAAGGGCAGGGTTACCAGTAACTCAAGAATCAGATAATGAAGCTGTGAAAACTTGATGCAGTAAATCAAATTAATACAGAAATAGAAAATAAAGGCTTCTCAACTTTTAGAGTCAACTTTGACAAAATTATATACGAATAGAAATATGATAGTACATGATTTGGCTATGCTGTGAAATATATAATAATAGTGATATTAGGGTTGATTTTTTGATTGCTGGGATCCACCCTCTGGCAAGGCATGATTGCCTTAAAGTTCAGGGGTAAGGTCTTCTTTTATCTAGCATCACTTTCAGAGTCAGGATTTTTTATGGGTGTTAATGCATATATCATTATCCTTTTGTTCTTACTATATACTCTGGAAAATATTCTGTTGAGAGACTTTGTGCCCTTTTGACACATCCAGATCACCAATTTTTGTTTACATAGTCCCATGTTATTCTAGTATCTTCTCAATTTCTCAATTAGTGTAGGATTTAAGTGATACCAAGTGCCAGTTTCAACTCTACACTTCCTTTCTCCAATTCAAAAAATTGTCATACATAATTTTTTCATTTTTTTTGGTTGAATGTTGGTCTGATTGACTATTAGAATGAGAAATAAGCATGTCATGTTCCATTTTCCTTCAGAATAAACTTGCTTGCAATTTCCCTAATTTTGTCAGCATTGACATACATCACACCATGGCCACTCCAGCACAAAATTCCAGTCTACTCTCTCTTTTTAAAGGTAACTATTCATATTGAAATTCTTTCTTAATCAATTATCCATTTTTGAATAATATTTCAGGATCCCAGTGACTCTCAGGCTGACACATGTTATGAATATGCATTATATATCTTAAATGGAATGTGCAGGCTATTTATTTTCCTCTGATAGAATATTAAACAAAATGTAAATGTAATGTGATTTCTTTTCAGAGCTTATTACCTTTTTTCAAATTTTATATTTGATTGGAAAGTGGTATAAAAATCTTTCCCAATTCTAAAGACATTAGTCATAGATCAGATTCCTCCTATAGTCCTAACCTGTTTTTTTTTTATTTTCCTTACCAACAAACTGATGAAAAGCTTATCATTTCTGAAATGTACATTTATTTCCTATGTTTGTGTCTTGGCTTTTTCCATTATTACTTCCTGAAGTATATTGCATTTCTACAGTTGCTAAATGAAACCTACACATTGAATAAAATTCTGCTTGATGATATAACCAGTATGTTATGATCGATGTTATGATCATTAAAGCTACTTTAAAAGAGAAAGTGATCTGTAATTCTACATGATGTGTGTAAACCTTTTATAGTTTAATATTTTGCCTCACAGCTGTTTTTTTTTCTTCACACATTTATATAAACTCCTGGAAGACAGAAGTCGGCCCAAAATAGTTAGCATTCCTTATATTTTGAGTGGTTTGCATTTAGTAGCTATTTATAATGAATTAAAACTGAGAGCTAGAAATTTAGATAGGATAAATTTAATGATTATATCGCTCTTTTAAAATTAAAAAAAATTATATAGGCTTTAGGATTCCTAAAGCATATTAATTTAAAAAGCTGACAGTCTTCTAGAATGCCATTCATAATCAATTTTTAAAACTATATTTTTTCCCAATTTTTCATTCATATCAACTTATTGAAAAAGTAAGACCTATAATATCTACTGAAAGGCCTAAACCGTAACAATGTCACTGGAAGAACTTCTCTGAGGTGATAAAAATCTCAGCTCACATTTTATAAGAATAAAAATATAAAGCTTCAAAACTGTTACTGGAAATTTTATAATGTGCATCAGCCATCAAAATAAGCAAATTACTACATTTTGGCTTGACAATCATTTATTTTTCAGTGACAACTTATCTCTATTATTAAGAGTACTTATTTTTGTAAACAAAATGGTCTCTCAGGAACATACACCAAATATAGAAGATCTTTTCTCACAAAGAAAATAACAAGGGAGGCATTTTCTATTGACAAGGTAATGGGTGATGGAGTCCCAATATCACAGATCCCATTCTATTTTTTGTTTCACACCTGTCAATACTCAGCATGATAGTTGCTTAAACATTCTATTTTCTTTCTGCAACTTGCAGTAGATTCAGTTATAAAAATTGAGCAGTTAGAATTTAACTGACAATTCCCATTGAAACTGGCTTCAGGAAGAGACCTGTCTTGTTCTTCCCCAATTTAGTGCTCTATCAAAGAAGCATAAAATATTATTGTTGTCAGTGATTGAAGCAAATAGAATTCAGAGACATCCAGGATGAAGATGATGGTAATCTCAGAGTAAAGACTATTTTTATAGTTGCATTTTTTAAAGATTTACTTATGCACACAAGATTTGGGGTATAGGCCAGAGATGGGTGGGGTGGGGTGAGAGGATTCACCATAGTCTGAGTGGGAGGCAGAACAGGTGAATGTACTAAAAGACATTGAAAGGGAGCAGTGGGTGAAACAGGAGAGGTCTGCCTTGCCATGTGGGTCACCTCCCTCACCCAGGATTGAACTTGTGCTGCAATGTCTGCAGATAGCATCACAGTGCTGTGTCTTTGCACCACCAGGGAGGACCATATAGTTGCATTTTTTTTTTGGACATTTTTTTAATTTAATTATTACAAAAGTTTATTTTTACATCATTTTGCACATTTTTTTTCCATCTCGATTGTAATCCCCGTGGGTTTCCCATCACCAAATCACCTGTGTGCAACCACCATAGTCCTGTGCATTTCCCTCCCTTCCCCCCCTCATTTTTGATCCTTTCCCCACTCCACCCCCACAAAATGTCTCTGGTATACAGTTGTTCATTATTTTTGTTATTTTCTCGCCTGGTCCATTATACTCCTGCTATGAGTGAAACCATCCGGTATTTTTCTTTCTCTTTCTGGCTTATCTCACTAAGCATGATCTTTTCCAGCTCCATCCAAGTGGCTGCAAAAGACATGTGTTTCTCTTTTTTGGTTGCTGAGTAATATTCCATTGTATATATGTAATACATCTTTCTAATCCAG
>NW_004567108.1:43525863-43560100 GCF_000260355.1 Condylura cristata
TCCCTAGCTGAATTGTCTCAGTTATATAGTTGCATTTTTAATAAGAATCATTGTAAACTTACGGTTTCTTTTGTGTACAATCTTCTTGTGGTTTCATAAACCCAACTTATTTTTGCCTTTGTTGCCTTTGTTTTGGTGTTGAATCCATAAATTCCTTTGCCAAACTGATGTGAAGTGTTTACCATTTTGGTTTTCTCCTAAGAGTTTTGTTGTTTCAGGCCTTTTGTGTTCAAGACTGACTCAGCTTGTCTAGTTTCTTCATATCATAAATAGAATTTAATATTGCAAATGATGTTTAAAACATTTAACTAGTCTAATGACTGTATGGTATTATACCATTGTAGTTCTAATGTGCATATCCATATTATGGATCTTTCCATGTACTTGTCATATATAGATTTCTTTTGTGAAAACATATTCAGCTCTTTTGCCTTTTTATTGGATTGTCTTCTCATTAAGTTATGAGTTTTTTATATATTCTGGATGCACTCCTATATATTAGACATACACATCGTGAATACTTTCTCCTACTTTGGCTTTTATTTGTTTTCAAAACTAAATTCTCATACATTTTGATGAAGCAAAATTTTATTTCAAAGCCATATTTTTCTGTTGTATTTCTTTCCATGTCCTCTCTAAAAATTCATTTCCAAGTCAAGATTCTCAATTGATTTGCTTTTGTTTATTTTCACTGTCCTCTGGTTTTTGATATTTGCATTTTGCCCAGAATTTTTAGTACTAGAGGCAGACCAAATGGGCTTACTCTATATTGGGTGCTTAGATATATTTTTGAGACAGCAAGAACTGAGAAAGAAATCTACTTAGGTGAAGGAAATCTCTACCCTCCCTTGATGGAGGCCATCTTTCTTTTGAGAATGAAATTTGAAGATATTCGAAAGTATCAGAACAATAGGAGTGTAAAGAAGCAGAATATAAAAAAAGGTGCAGAGTTAGACTTACTGGATTTATTAATAAGACTTTTGTTTTCTAAGTAATTTCCTGTAATATATAACATCTTAAGGAGAGCTTATATTATTAGTATTATTAGCACAAAACTAGTATAAAATCTTATAGTCCACTTTACTCTGAAAGTCTGATTTCTTAAAGCATTCTTTCTTTTATATCATTTGCTAGTGTTGCCACCACAACCTCTTACCCTAAATCCTCAGAGATACAGGGAGTCAGAAGACGGGTAATACTTCCTAACTTAGGGTAGCAGTTCAGCGCCAGGAGATTGTCAGATGTTTAAAACAAGTTTGTTAAGGGAAGCAGGACCCATGGTTACCTTTTGCCATGGAAGACTGACGCCACATCGATTGAAATCTAATCTCTCCGGGACAATTTAAAGTCTTTCTCTTCTAAGACAGAAAAATTTTATGTTACTAGATATCAGTCCTTATAATCTCTACTTCATGTTCCAGAAGCATTGATCGATGATGAATTTGCCTCTTAACCATCACTATCAATGCACGGGATATGAATTTAAGAATGAGCTTCTAAGAATGCAAATATCTGGAGTATTGCTAAATTCTGAGTGTGTCTGTGTATATAAAATTTGCCATGTGACACTTGATGAAAGGATAATGATAACACCAAACTGCTCAGGTTTTTAGTGTATCATTCTGCCTAATGTACAAAATATTTGCATGTTTCTAGAAAATGTTGATCTCAGTCTCAAGTTTTAAAAAAAGGGGGAGGGCAATTTAATTAAATCCCTCCAAATATATTAAGTTGAAAAAAATACCAATTTTAAACTTTAGTTATTAGTCATTTGAAGAAATCTATCACAAATACTACCTTTGGTTTAGGTCATTTTAAGATAACAGGAATGCTAGTAACATAATTTCCAAATGATGACATTTCATTAGGTTCCAAAAGAAAGGCTTATACACTGAGAAGATAAAATGCAGGTACTTATAAAACTGTTTTTAATCATGAAAAATGACCCTGCTTCTCGTGAGTAATGCTGCTTTTCTTCCTTTAGAAGAATCATGTAATATCTCTGACTGGCAGTTATATGTTTTGTAATCTGTTTTTTGGTTTTTATCTTCATAAATGAAGAGACAGGTTGCTTCACAAATACAGTTCAGTTTAAAAAATACATACACATGCAATGGATTCTTTTCAAGCCTGGTGAGTATTATCCCAACTACAGTAGGCATCTCCTATACCCACATGGCAATGAATTCTAAAGCAGTGATATTTAAAATGGATTCCAGTCATAGAAACACTTTTCTTAAAAATTTTTATTTTTAAAGTGACTGTTTCTCAGTGCCTCAAATGGTTGGTTTGGCAGTTCTGTAGATACCATATCTCACAAAACATACGTGTGTACTTTTTTAGACTTTACCATCACCTGGCATGTTTCCTTCCATAACCCATGTGGTAAGAAAAAGGTTCCTGGGATAACTCTGCAGTGATCTATTCCCTGCCCTTTCTCTTCTAAAGCTCCCCACAGCAGGCTTCAAACAGAGGATTTCACAGATGAGCTATACTTAACATGAAGAGGAGACATAATTCCAATATGAGAAAAACTAGTCTAGAAAATAAGAAATTAGCATAACAAAGACTAATTGTATGAAACATAACCAGTTTTGTGTGAAGACAGAGGCAAATTCCTCAATAAAATAAACAATGTAGCCACATATTAATTATATCATAAGCATTTAGCTTTATTATAAGAAAGCTAATTTTTTTTGTTTTGCATTAGGAAAACCCATTATTGTGATTTGCCACATTAGATGATTAAAGGAGATCATCATAGAATAATAGTCCTGAAGAAAAGCATTTGGCTAAATTCAACATCAGTCATTAGGAACATAAACTCTTCGATACTATGATTAAAAGGGAAACTTAATCATCGTGATGAAACCCCCCCTCTGTGTGACTGCAGTATCACTCACTGTTCATATCCAGGAGGATGCAGTTTCTAACACAGTAGCTGCCTCACAAGCAGATTGCATATGTGAAAGCTCTGGGTATGTGTCTTCAGTTTGTTCACAACAGTCCCACTTGTATGGGAAGCAGGAGGAGTTGCCTCAAAGTTCAGAGCCTTGACACATGCCTCAGCATGCTCTGGAATTAATTAGATAGGTGTCAGAAAAGATTGCTCCGTCCTACTCCCTGAGTAACCAGTGTCCCTTTTGGTTATGTCTGGTTACTCTTGGTAAGAGAGCCAAGAATCTCCTCTGTCACCACCTTGGTGATTTCTGGTCCCCCCAGAGAAAAAGACAGGTCAGCTGTGCCCAAGGAAATCCAAAGTCTTGCTCAGACACTGATTTTTCCACATTGTAGACTATCTCACTGCTCTGAGAACTGAAATGAGTGAGGACCCTGTACAAGGAGGATCTCTGCTCTACTGCCTGCTAACGCCTAGGTCAAGTTGCTCTAACAGGCAGTTGGCTTTTCTTTTTCCCACAGATAATGTGTCCCAGACTATAGCTGCTAATGGTTGTTGTGGTTGATTCTAGAATACAACATTGGCTGACAAATCTCAAGCCAAAAGTATAAAGTACATATTTGAAAATTAGTCACCTCACCCTCTTTCTCAGCCTGAAATTGTACTGTGAAAGAATTGTAGACACAGAAAAGATATAACTAAGTTATATCTTTGGATATATTATTGGAACATAATAAGATTTTAAAAAGTAAGAAAAACAAAAGCTAATAAAAGATGTCAGGAAGAACCTGTATATGTAACTTCATTCTGAAGTTAATTTCTCTTAAATTGGTGAGACTTTCTAATGTGAATGAGAATCTCAGTGGCAATGTAATCTTCAAGCCAGGGGTGGAACAGCATTAGCTGCCAACTCTCCACAGGATCCTGAAACTAATGGACTGACTATTCACACCTTCATAAATCTTTAAAAACATTTCCCAAAGGGCATATTAGAGAGACTAGATGAATTAAATGGGGAAATAAACTAAAATAGCATAACAACAGTGAATAAACATGTTTCAAGGAGTAGAAACATTTTAAACTGTGATCAACCATGTTGGTAAACATCATTATATGTGATGTTCTCATGTTGTGTGAAAAATAATAAGAGTAAATAGGACTTGATATTGACTCCCTACTACTGGCAAATTACAAACGTTTTCTTTCACCTTCAGAAAGTTAATTAAAACAAAATTATCAAAAGTAATTTGAAATGACGACATTTGGTGTAGTGAAAAGCCATAATTATTCATTTGACAGCCTACCAAACATGATGTTCCTACAACACTGAACATTTTCTATGCTGGATGATTTTCTCATATATATCTCCACCCTCTAAATGCCTATAATCAGGCTTTCTTTCCGATTCTTTTCATTTCTACTTCTAACCCAGTGATCAGCCAGTATTAAATGAATGCACAAGTGAATGAATGAATATTTGACCACACACTGATCTCTTCAATTTCTGTCTGTGTAATGCCAAGTCTAGTTTTTCTGCTTTTCTTGTTCCATATTCACATTTCAACTCCAGTATCTGTCATTTCACTTTACTTGATCTTAAAATTGTGATAGTCTCCCCTGGGTGGTTATTTAGATAGTAGAAAATATCATATTTTGCTCCTGTATCTGAATATATATATATATAAAGCATGCTTCTCAAATTGGAACTTTCTCTTGTGTAATTTGCAATTTCAACACTTCCTATACCACATATGAAAGGGAAAGAAATCCCCTCCCGTAGAAATCACTGCTCACATAATTAAACATGGAAAGAGGGCATAAATTATACCTCTTCAAGGGAATAGAAAATTGGGTCTCTTGTGTCCTTTGGGAAAATAAATTTTAAGTTACACATGAAATGGGATGATTTGATTTTGTCCATTATGGTGCTTGGCAGTCAAACAAGAAATGAATGGACAGGCACTCTTTCCATTCCTGCCAAAGCTACTGACCTGAATCCAGGACTTGTTGAAAGATCAGGACCAAGGGGGTCAATCCAATTTGACCTTTTAATTCCTGTATCAAATATAAAATCTTTCTGGGACAGATAAGATGAAACTTTCTGTTGCTTGTGCTTCTGATCACAGTCCCACAAATACTTCTCTGCTCTGCACAGGCCCCTAGACCCTGATTCAGGAACAGATAATGACAGAAATTTACATCTTTGCACTTTTTTTTTTCCCTAACCACTCACTGGCAGCTGCTTCAGCTTTTTAGTTCTTAATGCTTAGTAACAGTTCCCAGTGTCTCTATTATGCATAAGGCTGTTTGGCAAACTAAAATTTCAGTCCTTAACTATTTTTTTTGGTGTGTGTGTGTAAGTGTTTTCTTAAATTGGGAATGTCACTGATTCTGAGCCTTGATAATTGTTCATTTTAATACCACATTGTTTAAGAAGTAATTAAAGGTATAAAAGTATGGTAAAAAATAAGGAAGTATAGTCAGCGGAGACACAGTTAAAATGCTTTGTGCAATAGGATAGGAGAAATGATGATCAAGCTAAAGCATTTGAGCATGATAGAAAAGTATTGGTATAAGCCTGTTTCTATGAAACTATTCAAATAATGAAAGAGAGAAAGATATGAAGATTGACTTTTTTAAATGAACAGTTGATAATTGAAAAGGAAAGGTCAGGTAAAGATACTGGTTTTTTTATAGTATCTAGGAAAAATGAGTTGCATTTGGGATAACTAAGGCTGACATACATGGGATTCCTTTAGAGAGTTTAGAAACATGAAATTAAGAGATCGGAGATTTGCTGGCTATAGCTACATATTTCAAAATCACTGTAATAGTGAGTTGTATGAAGGCTAAGGAAAAAAGATTCTCTAAGCATCTGATATGTAGTACTGCATTTCATCTTCACTACTGTTCTATGGAAGGTAGTAATATTCTTTAATGTGACAAAACTCTTATAAAGAGATCTTGAGTAATTTGCCTAAAATTACCATTAATACATGGTGGGTCTGTTAGTCTGTTTGGATTTCCATAAAAAATGCTATGAAGTTGGTCAACTCACATGTTTAAGTTTTGGAGTTTAGAAGTCTTAAGTTCAGGCTATCACCATGTTTGGATTTTAGCAGGAGGCTTAAAATTGTTCTGCCTTAAGAAGGCTTCTTCTCACTGCTGTGCTCACAGGGCTTTTTCTCAGTTGGTGTACAAGATTAGAGAATTCTTTCTTCCAGCTCTTATGAGGCCATCAGTCTTGTTGGAATAGGACCCTACCTTATGACCTCACTTAACCTTAATTACCTCCTAAAAACTATTTCCCAATTTCAGTAACAACAAAGTATTCAAATTTCAATATGTGAATTCGTATATCTGAGGGAGAGGGAGAAGTGATTAATTCAGCTCAGAGGAGTGGGCCTGGGACTGGAACCCAGGTAGAATGCAGAAGTCAGATCCTTTACTGCTAAAAGTGATGCAAGGCCATAAGTGGGCTTGTTACCAAGAGCCAATAAGAAAAATCCTTTGTTAATGTGGGTAGAGCAGATAGATGACATAAACCAAAACAGGAAAATATGGTGGTGAATAGAATAATCCTGAAAGTAACTAGGAATACAAAAATCGGTGAAACAGCATTGTCTTCAAGAATCAAGAAATGTTTCTATAACAAATTAATTTTATAAAACATTTCTGTAACATATGCACTGTATGTTACTTATGTCATAAATGTTTATAAACTTTAAATATGCCACAAGTCAATAGCTATATTATTTTGGAGTATTTCTATTGAAAGCTACAGAGTGCTTCCAAGAAAAAATCATTTAAAATAATGTGTGACTCCTTGTGTTTTGACTCTGTGAGCTTGATTTTATTCTTTGCAGAGTGGAGTATGTCAGAGAAATTAGAATCAACTCTTACACAAAGAAAAATTAACATCTCATCTGTCAGTCAAGAGTACACACATGCAAAAGGACAAAGAACTCCCTAAATGCATGTCACTAGTACAGAAGATAACAGATGCAACTACAACACTGAATATTTGTTGTTACGTGACCGTATTAAAGGTACTTTGAAGGGCTTCAGCCTCCTCGAATTACTTCTTTAGCACCCAGTATCCAACTTCACTGTAATAGCTGGAAATGTATATTTTTAGAAATATCACTGTCTGTTTTTATTCCTGGAGATCAAAGAGGAAACTTTCTAGGAAAAAAAATGACTGAATTTTAGGAGGAAAAATAATCATACGGTACTCAGTTAATCTTTTTGTTTTGCTTATCAAGTGCCAGTGTTACAATTAGAATGTCATGTTCATGCTCCTTATTATATTCACTTACATTTGCCCCTTAATCACTCTAAAATATGACCTCATACTTAGGCTCAGAAATCAGTCAGACTAGGCTGTAGGGTAGCTTTGGAGATAAGTTTTCAAAAAGCATTAGTCGGCCCCAAGCTCTGACAAGGCTATAGAATGAGCTGACCTGGGCACAATGATTCCTGTCATCCCATCTACTGTTTTCCTACTGACCCCCATGTCATTAGGATAAGAGAATGTATATAAACCTCACCAAGTAACTGGGACTCAAAACAAATTCCCTACAAATGTCCAGAGCATGGGGGAGGGTGGGTGACTAGTGAGTAAGTGGCTGTTTGCTGTGCAGTGAAGATTTTAGTCATCTTCATGGGGCTTTCCATTTGTGCGCCATACCCAGTGGCTGTGGAACATTTCAGATACTGCACTTTAAACCTGAGAAGGTAAGTTAGCACAATAGTTGAAGGTACTGACTAAATAGATTGAACCCCTATTCCACCGCTTAACAGTGCTGTAATCCGGGAAGATTTTTTTTTTAACCTTTCAACATCTTTCACCTTATGTAAACCTAGAAGTGAAAATAAGACCAGGCTCGACAGAGCTGTAGCTGGAATAAAATGTGATGTGAATAAAATCACATCAGTGGATAGCACTACATGTAACCAATATAGTCAAAACCAGTGGCTGTGCTGGTGTGTGTGAGAAATGCTACCACTTGTCCAGAGTCACACTGCAGTTGCTGAAAACTGGAGTCCAGGCTCAGTGTGAGGTTCGCTAAGACTTGCATGCTCTTCCCCACGAAATCCCTGTTGCTGAGTAGACATTTTTCAGGAATGTTTGTTAGGTCAAGGTTGATTTTGTTGACATGAATTTGATTAGTAAGTCAGTATGTATTTTCATGCATGTTTGGGGATTTGTCTAAGCTTCCAGAAAGAAGGCTGATAGGAAGACTGGAAGTAAAACAGCCATAGATTTGGGTTATAAATAGAGGTAGTTGCTGCCCCATAACAAGTGCCAGAATGATCCTGCCCAGGGAGCCCCCACCATCACCCCAACTTCAGCCTGCTGCTATCTCCCTACAGAATCCCCTGTGCCCCCAGGCCTTCTGCTCCCACTGTCTGCCCTGACACGCAGTAAATAGCTTTCCAGACTTTCAATATTTGTATAACATTTGTAAATTTTACAATCAAAACATGTTGGAAATAAGATACTTCCTGGATTAAAATATGGAGATGGCTTTCCTAAACAATGAAAAAAAATATGGAAATGGGCATGTGTACATGTATACAAATATAAGAAAGCAGGGGAACATAACCTAGCACAGAAAATTTGTAATGTTTACATTATGATTCCTTTTCCTTGTGGGTGTATTTTACAGAATTAACTAAGCCCTCATATCACTGATAGAATAGATTTTAAGTGAAACCTCATATACAAAATCAGGTCTTCAAGCAATGTCATTTTTTTCCCAAGTTGGTCAGAATTATTTTTTCCCTCACATTCTGATGTTCTAATAAATGAACATGAAATGAAAGTGTTGTTTAAGCACCTGTTGGAATTGTATTAGCTTCAAATTCTACATGGTCCTTTGAATTCTCAATTATGTGATTCAATCAAATGTGATCACCTTGTAAGTCTAAGAAATATATTTTAAGTATTAGTTTTCCTTAAAGATAAACCACTCTTATAGCTATACCCAGAAATAATGCTTAGCTAGATATCTGGGTATTCTGTTGCCAGGTTAATCTGACAGATAAAATTAACCATCACACTCACATACTTATTTCATTCAGTGCCTTTGTAGAGTTTATCAAGGAATTGATCGGGCTGGGGCATACTACATGTACTTATTTAAATAACCTTGGCAGGGAAAGAAGAATGGAGACCGATCTAATTTCCAACATTATTCTAAGTATGCACAATGTATTTCTGAGTCTCTTTTTTTGTAACTATAAAGTTGCTTGTTTACAGAGTTTACAGTGAACTGAAGATTTACAGGCCTCATTAGCTTGCTAATATCTCAATACTGCCTATTGAAAATTTCCTGAATTTTACATTAAATATCTATTTTAAGCATAATGCCAACTTTAGTTTTACATGTGTGATAGTTCTCAGCATTGAACAGACTTGTTTGTTAAATTAAAGCAGATACATACATATTTTATAAATTATAAATTTAGTTTGCATGCATTACATATTCTATAGTTATGTATTTACACAACTTGTTACAAATTTGAAAACAGCTAAATCTCTAAAATGCCAAAGATGGTGGATATAAGTGAAACTTCTTCCTATTCCAGTTTTTATGCCTGCACGTTGTATTCCTCCTACTTTCTCAGAATGTACTTGTTCATTTGGTTGAGAAGCATTCAACAGAGGTGTCTATATGCTCATAAGGCCCAATTTTATATTCTCTACAAGGGAGCTAAATATTGTCATCCTCTTTCCTCTTGGAGCACTGAACCTCTCCATAAGTAACAGAGTAACTCTTGTATTGCTTGTGTGTGTCTATGTGTGAGGGGAAGAGAAGGATAAAGTATGAAGTAGACATGATTGCTAGGCATAATTCCAAGTTGTAGATTTGAAGTTCTGTTCACAGGTTAGGAGACCCATCCAAAACCAGTACTGTATAGTATAGGAAGATGATAGATCAGTGAAAAATGATTGAAGAATATTGTCTGCTCAGAGTAAGTTGAGGATTATATTTTTTTGTCATTTGGTGAAAGTATCATGGAGACAGTAGTTATTATGGGAACATTTTACATTTTTTTTAGATTTATTTGTACAGAACTGAGGTACAGGCCAGAGATGTGGAAGGTGAGAGGATTCACCAGAGACAGAGTGGGGAGCAGAACAGGCAGATGGACGAAATACACTGCTGAGGGGAGCAGCGGGCGGGTTAGGAGAGGTCTGCCAGGCCATGTGGTCACCTCCGGGGCAGGCGGGGATCGAACTCATGCGGAAGTGGCTTAAGCTTCTTAGTGCTGTGCTTTAACCCACTGCGCCACCAGGGAGGGCCACATTTTACATTTTTTAATGAGATAAATAATCAGAATAAGTTATGGGCCTATTGATTTAGCCTTTGTATGACATTATTTTCAAATTCTGTTATTAAGGCCTTCACTCTGTCGGGGACCAGCCCTGATCATGGATTGTTGGGGAGCAAAACAGGCAGGGTCCAAAGGTGGGAGCGGTGTCAGTGAGCAGAGATTCCTAAAGGGAAAAAGGGGAGCGGGTCACATAGTTATGCATTAAGTAAAACCTGTGTTTAGGAAATTGTCCATGAGTCCTTGCCCTGGGAGTTATCTATAATTCGCTTTTTTGTTTTACAAGACCAGGGAAGCTTTCCAGGAGTCTTGATGCTCCAGGGTTTTATCTCTCCAAGAGCTTGCCTTTTGTCTCCAGTCAAAGGAATTTTCTGCCCTGGAGCAGCTCAGCTTGTACTTTGCAGGCCAGGTAGCCAATTTGGAACTAAGGCAATCCAGTTACAAACTGATGTTGCTACAATATTTTTGATATTATGATTATACAAAAAAGGGAGGTCATAACATAAGTCAGCAATGGAAGGTCCGATTTTTCAGAGCATTCCCTATCCGCCCAGGATTTGTCAGTCGACAGAGGTTGCGTAGCTTGTGTCATCACTCTGTGCTGGTACATTTTGAGACATAGTTAAAACTACCTACTACTAGAATCTTATGTTTCATAGGGAAACAAAGTAGAAAAATCACAATGACGCTTAATATAATCCAATACTTGTATTTTTTTGCTTATCTTCTGGTTTAGAACATTATATAAAAATAGGGGCAACGCCATGAACTTTGCATTAACTCAAACAAACAGCGATGAAAGGGTTATGTCAGTGTTTGCATTTATCTTTATTCCTGTCATGGCTATTGATCTTGTAGAATGTGGTAGACTATGGGAGAGTTAGAAGAAAGAAAGAAAGAAAGAAAGAAAGAAAGAAAGAAAAGGCAGCTAGTATTCAGGAGACCATCTAAAATGCTCCATCTCTAAGTGGGGCAATGATTAAGGAAATGACTGAAATAGAGAGTTAAAAGTAAGGACAAGTCACTTCCCACTGAGTGGGAATATGGTGATAGTCAAGAGAAAACTCAGAGCATAGAAAAATTGATTGGAAGCTTAGCCATGAATAAATATCCTTTCAGTCAGAATCAGGTTTAGTAGATAGAAATAATATTCCTGATGCATGGCCCGGGTGGACTGAAGCAGTTGGAGAAAATAATACACCTAGCATGTCACCAATTTCTATTGGGTGATGACATGAGAAAGTTTCATGATGCACTTGGTGTTCAGAATTGTGATATTATAGCACCGATATTTCATTGACATAACTGCAAGTGTTTTTAGCTGCAAACATAAATTAATGTTCCTATCCCTTTTATGGATTATGATAAGCAAAAGTGGTTTTACATGTGTGCAACTAAACACTGATTTCAATAACTAAATCTGCTATAAACGTTCTTTTCCCCAGACCTTCGTTTCTTTTGAGATATATTGTCTTCATTAGTATCAGTTTTTCTGGATTTAGGTCTCCAGTGAAAAAGAGTTTTAAATACAGTATATTCCTTTTGGGTCAAAAATTTTAGTCTAACCTTTAAGGGTTTTGTTTTAAGAATGATACTATGGGATAGTATGAAAATAAATACTACACTTACACTATAATTTATTCTCTATGGTCTAAAAAACAAGGGAGTAATTATTTCATTTATCCAAAAGAAAAAAAACAATGTTTGAAGTCTACTGGGACAGTATAAGTGCCCAGTTTAATTTGCACTGAGAGATTACCTGGAAGACATAGGATATGGTTCATTTAAGTCATATTCGTTTGCATATCGATTTGTTTAGGTATAGAGAGAGACATTTCTTTGTAATTCAGGGATACCAGTTTGATGGTAGAAATGCTTAATGGCAAAAAGAAACAATACTGACTTATATTAGCAGTGAATATTAGCAGTGAATATTAAACCAAGGTGCTAAGGTGATAGGGACAATAGGCAAAAATTGTTGAAATCTTGTCTCATCCTCCTATAAAAGTCCCAGAAGATAATATTGTTAACCTCGTGGAGGAAAGATTGGCTGTGAAAGGAATACTATTAATTATTTCAAAGCTGGTTATTAACTATGACTATTTGCAGACGGCAGGACAATTCACATAAAAATCCCAAAGATTATATTAAGTAGCTATAATGAAATAATGAAGAAATGTAGTAAAATGGTAAACAACAAAATTACAATATAAAAATCTGTTGTATTTATATATGAAAATGAACTATTAGAAACAGAAATCAGGGGAAAAATCACTGGCAATTGTATCAAAAATAAATACACTGGAATAATATTAATCACACTATTGAAAGAATTGTATACTGAAACCCATAAGATAAGGTTGAAAGAATAAGAAGACAATGACACAGAAATGGAAAAGTATTTCAAACTCATAGATTGGATAAGTTAACATCATTAAGTCTCTACTACCTAAAACAAAGTTTCCGTGCAATTACTATCAAAATACTAGTGGCATTTTTCACAAAATAGAACAAAGTCCAGAAATTTACTTAGAACTCCAAAATACCCACAATAACAAGAGTCCTCTTGAGAAATAAAAATAAAAATGGAGGTATAATGCTCCTGACTCCAAACTATACTACAAGAGACTATCAAAAAACTTGGCATTTGAATATTAAGACACACAGATCAGAAGAAGTCTCATGCTGAAAGTCTTTCAGTTTGTATATTGGGTGTCTAGAAAATAAAAACTGTGGGGGGTGTGGCTCTGAAAACTCTCCAGATCATTCAGTAACTCAATGAGATAATTCAGTGGCATGGCCTTTTTTTTTTTTTTTAAGATTTATTTATTCATACAGAATTGGGGTACAAGCCAGAGATGTGGAGGGTGATAGGATTCACCAGAGACAGAGTGGGGAGCAGAACAGGCAGATGGATGAAGTACACTGCTGAGGGGAGCAGCGGGCGGGTCAGGAGAGGTCTGCCACGCCATGTGGTCACCTCCGGGGCAGGCGGGAATCGAACTCATGCGGAAGTGGCTTTAGATTCTCGATGCTGTGCTTTAACCCACTGCGCCACCAGGGAGGGCCGGCATGGCCTTTTAAAATCTGAATAGATCTGGCAAACTGAAAACCATAAAGTAATAGGTGTCAGACAGAAAATCCACTTCATTTTGGCCTACCTAAAATGCATATTTAGTTCTGCATTTTCTATAGCTTAAATAAGGCTATATGTTCCAAAGTGATTGAACTAATGAAGGAAAACAGGATAAGTGAGAGCATCTGGCATATGCAGGATATTTTAAGATAATTGTAGTTAATCATCTTATTGAAGTAAAGTCATTTACTCTGAGCTTAAATGGGGGCAATCAAGTGCTCAGAAGAGACTATGGATACAGTCTTGGTTTTGAAGTGTTATCTAAATATATTTATGACATGACAACAGTCATTTTTATAATTGTATACCAAAACATTATTGCTCTTTTTTTGGTAAGTTCCAAATTATTTTTAAATTGTGTATTGCTTTTCCCCAATGATAAGTTACTAAAGAGGCATGTGAAATAGTTTAACAGTGAGAATAATGGTTAAGTGATACACAAAATTATCTTCTGTTATACTGCTAGAAAGAATAATGTGCTTCCCTAAATCATCAAACTGCAAGCATAATAACTATCATTTGCTCTGTAACAGGTATTATGTTGAGAGATTCTAATACATTAAAACATTTAATCCTTATAGGAACTTTGGGGTAGGAGGGGAGATATAACAGTTATTTCATAGATGAAGTATCTGAAGATCTTTGGGGCTAAGCAACTTGTCCATTAGCCAAGTAGCTGGCAATGGACATGTGTAGATTTCATATCCAAGGCTATCTAACCTCAAAGTTTATCGTCTTAACCAGTAAGCTATATAGCTAAAATTAAATAAATTTTAAGACTCATGTTTCTGTTATAGAATTTTTCCTGAAATTGGCATTCCCACACACAAACACAATACTATTATAAAACTATGTAGACAGAGTTAAAAGTGCCATCTTTCTGCAAGTACTCACTTGATAGTTGAAGATAATAAGGACCACTAAGGATAAATGATAATCCTAATGTTAATCTAGAAACACTTCAAGACATAAAATGCTGACAAACATTAAATAAAAGATTAAATTATATTCATCAGTTTACTGATAAGCCTATGTATTTGCTCCTGTAACAAGAGACAGAGTTGTTCATTATGGGGACCAGAGGAGAAACTAGACATCGCTTACCCCACTGTTCAAACTCTGGGGCCACTGTTTTCTTACATGTTAAAAGGAGGCAATATAATTCTCTTGGGTAAAATGAAGAAATAGAATAATCAGTCTGGCATATATAGAATTCAGTAACTGATGTCACTCCTGTACTGCTGCATTAGGCTCTTCATAGATGAGTTTCTGGGTCTCTGCTTGACAAGTCTCATGAGCTCAACTCCTTTAGAAACCCCAAAATTATCTAGCATGTAGAAAATATTGCTGTTTTATTTTAGTGGTGGTATGCTGATAAATGTCTTTAACAATTGTTACAGAGTAATAGAATGGGTAAAAAATCTTTCTAAAACACACACACACACACACACATATACATAAAAAATAAGAGTTTAGTATCCAGAATATATAATATATAATTCTTATAACTCAGCAACATAAAGAGAAAAAAGCAATTCAGACATAGGCAAAGAACTTGAATCAGTAATTCTAAAAAGAATATAAATGATCAGTAAACACATGAAAATATGTTCAATATCATTAGTCATTAGGGAAGTGCAAAGCAAAATCATAACACATGCTAGCATGACTTAACAATGATTTTTTTAAAATGAATAATTTGAAGAAATTGGAAGCCTTATAGGTGACAGATGAGAATGTAAAATGGCGCAGCCTCAGCAGAGGGAAGTTTGGTGAATACTCAGAATACTAAACAGAATTATATTACTTAGCAGTTATACTCCATACATATATATTTAGAGTTAGAAATGTGTATATCAAATCACACACAAAGGAATTGAAAATGGACAAAAAATATGCTTCTACACCAATGTTCCAAGTATTATTCACAATAGCTAAAAGGTGGAAACAACCCTGAAGTTCCATCAAAAATGAATGGATTAGCAAAATATGTTGCATACATACAATGAAACACTATTTAATCCCCAAATGATGTGTTGACACATATTATAGTATATATAAACCCTGAAAACATGCTAATGGAAATAAACCACTCAAAACAGGGAAATTTATGATCCAACTTGTAAGAAATATCTAAAATAGGCAAATCAGTAGAGACAAAGTAAATGAGATGTCAGATGCAAGGTGGAGAGAGGCATGGGAGTTATTGGTTAATGGGTGCAGATCCCTAGTGTGATGAAGACTTTCAGAAATAGCAGTGTTGATTATATGGCATTGTTGATGTAATTTAGCACACTAAATTATACACTTAAAATGAGCAAATGCTAGACCTATATTTTGCACAACTAAAAACATACCAAACCAGTTAGACTTTTTGAGTTGCTAATGGATGCCTGAATGTATTTCTCTCTGTTCTTTCACTAAACCAAAAGTAGATATTTTTATGACTTAATCTTTATTTTCTGTTTGACTTTACAAATCAAGTATATGAGCATACGTGATAAGTATAATAGATTTTTCAGTCATGACAAATACTAAATCTACAAAGACTAATGGGAGACAGAAAACAGAACAGCAGCAATATTTTGAATACCATAATGATGAAAAAAGTCACAGTGGGACCCATGGTTTTGCCAAGAAATCAAATTTAACAATTCAAAGAATCGTCTTGTATGAATGAATAAGCTAGAAGTTCTCCAAACCACAGCATTTGGCATAGAGATTCATGAAAATAGACATTGAAAACCAAACAGTACTCAACCATCTTACTATATTCAATTCTGGCAATTAGATAAGCAATCCATTTTAATAACTCCCTGAGGTCTTGGCAAGCACTTTTTCACCTCTTTATGGTATCAGTCTTGTTTATGAAATAATCATAATAGGACATATATTTTGGTCATTTATCACAAAGCAGTCATTTAACAATGGAATAATTTCTAAAAATATATCATTAGGTGATTTTGTTGTGTGACCATTATAGACTAGCAGTAAATTAAACATAATAGCAGAGTCCAGACTTTTACAACACTGCAAACAAACTTCTTGTTTTGGTCATGTATTAAGAGGAATGTGCTTTTGTGTCTGATAATTACGGATTAGAAGCTTCTCTATATATGATATAGGCCATTTTCAAGTTCCTGTCAGCCTCTTTGCCTCCAATAAATGTAATTTCAGAGTTTTTGCCCTTTGTTTTTGCTCTTCAAGTTTGTAACAATGGTGGGATTGGGACATGCTTGACTGGCCAGAAAATCCATCATGGATTTTCCACTCCAGTTGATCTTTACTTAAATTTGTTTCCTGTTCTCTTAGCAGTAGATTTTCTATGTTTAGACCACACAAGATTAAACTAAGCACAAAGGATAATGATGCTATTGGAAGACACAGAAAGGCTGATATGTGTGAAGTTGCTATAAACTGTTATGACAGCTACATTGTTACTAGACAGTAGACCATCTTTGACTGAAATGTCCTTAGGTGGTATATGACTGTTTAAAAAGTCTGTAGAATTCCAGGGATTCCTAGTTGGATGAGCCTCCCCTTAGGAACGATCAAGGGAGACCTTGTCGATGTAAGTTAGTACGTGAAGGAGGCTATGGAATTGAGAAAATGTGGCTATGTAGATAGCAAAGACAATGAAGACAGGGAGAAAATAAGTTGGATAACTTCTTGCATTCTTAGTGTATTCTCGAATACTTAAATTTAGCACCATAGTTACAGAGTTTGCACTGATTCACAGGCATTTTATACATTGCATCCATACATTTGAAACCCTTTAGCACTTTGGCACCATTGACTAGAACTTTCTGTTATTCTGCATATGGTAATGTTTTGGCATGATCTAGTAAGTATGTCATCTCGCAGTACTGCCATTTCTTTACTTCTTGCTCTCAGCTTTCTATTCTGAATAGCACAGATGTTCCATCTATCAAGCTGCTAAAAAGCACTTATCTTCAACTGAGAAAAAATTTTGCGCATTAGTCAACTTTTTATAGCACTTGTCTGCAGATCTTTGGTCACCACGGTATAATGTGGCACAACTCTGGAGTTGTGTTGCCATTAGGGAAGATAATGAGGGAAGTAAACCCCAGGTAAGTTTGAGTAAAAGTGTTTGTCCCAGTACATGACAGAGGAGCCATGAAATGAGAGAAATATTTGATCTTAGTAGAAAAGCTTTCATTTTCCACCACTGTTTGTGGTAAATGGCTTTTATTATGTTAAAGTATATCGCATCTACCCCGTTTTCAAGGGTTTTCATCATAAGTGAATGTAAGATCTTATCAAATGCATCTTCTGTATTTATTGGTAAGATTATATAGTTTTATCATTTTCTTGATGTGCTGAACTATGTTGATTGATACTCAGATGCTGAAACACTCTTGTATCCCTGGAGAGAATTCCACTTGGTTGTGGCATAAGATCCTTTTAATGCATTGTTGGATTCTGGAATTTCATTAAGGGTTTTGAAACTGTGTTAATGAGGGAATTGGCCTGTAAGTGTTTTGTGTGTGTGTGTGTGTGTGTGTAGTCTTTGGTTTTAGTATTACAACTTTGGCTTCATAAAATACACTGAATGTGTTCCTTTCCCCATATTTTAGAAGAGTTTGAACAGGATAGGTATTTGTTTTTCTTCGAAGGTTTGGTAGAATTTAATTGTGAAAACACCTGGTCCTGGATGTTTGTTTTTTGTTTGTTTTGGAGAGTTTTGATTAGTGTTTCAGTTTCCTTGCTTGTGACTGGTTTGTTCAGGATTTCTATTTCTTCCCTATTCGGGAATGATTGTATAATTTTAAGAATTTGTCCATTTCCTCTAGCTGATTGAATTGTTAGTGAATTGATGTTCAGAGTAGTCTCCAATTATCCTGAGTTTTGACAGCATCTGTTGTGACTTCTCTAAGAAAACTGTGTCCAAATTGTCAACAGGCAGGAAAAAAATCAGAAGCATTTCACTTATTACTTAGCCCGTCTTTCTCTTAAAAACTCTTCCAGAAACAAAACAGAATTTTTTTTTTTTGGTTTCTTTTTTAAGATTTATTTATTTGTGCATACAAAACAGGCCAGAGACTCATGGGCGGTGAGAGGCTTCACCAGAGACAGAGTGGGGAACAGAACAGGCAGATCGACAAAGTACACTGCTAAGGGGAGCAGCGGGAGGGTCAGGAGAGGTCTGCCACACCTCCGGGGCAGGCGGGAATCGAACTCATGCGTAAGTGGCTTTAGATTCTCAGTGCTGTGCTTTAACCCGCTGCGCCACCAGGGAGGGCCCCAGAATTTATTTCTTTATATGGAAAATATGTGTGCCAGTGTGCATGTGTGTCATTTAATATCCCATGGAGATATCATTTATAACTGGGCCCTCACTTCTGCTGAGTCAGTAAGTCTTCCCAACATAAGTTCTTTTATTCTTTCTCCTTGAAATTACCTTTTTGTCCATCCTGAGTTTCTAAATTCTATTCATCAATGACTGGCTCAAATGCTACCTCTTATATGAAGGTGTTCATGATTTTCCCATCAGATATACTATTTCCTTTCCCAACATCTAGCATGAATTATTGACTAGTTTTAAAAATATCACAACATTGACTCTTATTGCTGATACTGAACCTAAGCTTTTTGAAATTAAACACCCTCTTAATTGGCACTTTGAATATATTAGCTAGCCCATTCCTTTGCTGGAAGCATGATTTACAAACTTAATGTTACAACTATTTTTTTTTAACTCTTGCTTTGCTTTGGGCAAGAAAAGCTTAATGTATTCCCTGATTGATATGCAAATGTATGATTTAGGCTATGTTTATGCTTTCTAAATAGTGAGTAATATTTCTTCTAAATTGTACCTGACAAGTATGTAAGAGGAAAGAAAACCATGGAGAAAGTTCCTATTTGCGGCATGTAAAATGCAGATGCTGTTCTTGTAGGTAGTTTTTTCATGTTGGTCAAGACATTGAAAAAATTATTTCTCCTCCAGATTTCTGTAACCATCCTCTTTTTATTAGAGCCCTCGAGATGTATTAACTAGAATCCTGACTGTGAGTCACCTATAAATTCATGCTTACTTGATTTGCTCAGGATGAATAAATTATTAGCCTTGTCTCTTTCACTTTAACACAGACAATTTTGGTGCATCATTAAGGCAAGAGAAAAATTAAGCAATCACATTCTAATACCCAGCACATTTGCTCTAATAAAACATACACACACAAATATATACACACACACACGTTTTATATATTTGTGTGTAATTAAATATAATATTTAAAACATGTGAATATATTTACATATGCATATAAATATATAAAAAATAATTGTAGTGTGGGGAGGGGTCAACTATGTCAGGTAAAGGAATGGTAGGAGGAAGTTAAAGTAATAAGGGAAATACCTACTGTGAATCAAGTGGTATCAAAACTGATGAGATGACTTGATAAATGCTCTATAGTGAGGCTCTTAATGTTGCTTCAGGATAACCTAGTATTTTACTTGTTCTAGCTTCCAAGATTAACCTACCTCTTCTGAAAGGATCTTTAATGGCTCCTTTATTATAGTGCTGGACTCTTTACAATTTCATATCTTACTATGAAGTTCATCTTTTTTACATACATATCCATCCCCAAACAGCATTAAGCAATTTGACAATGTAATTTAAAAATGGTTTTATTTTTTGAATCTTGTGTTCCAGACTTACTCAGGAATTCTGAATGGGATAAATGAAGAAACCATAGTGAGAAAAGTAAATTATCATCCCCTTCATAGAAACTTTTTGATTCATATTATTTACTGGGAAACCTTTTCTTCTTTTAGCCTTTTCTTTTTTATATTTTTATATTTTTTACAACCACTCCTTAATGAAAAACTGTTAAGAAAATAATCTAACAGGATGGAACTGTTGCATTAGAAAGTGTGCCTAAGAAGAAGCAGTCACTTAATAGTAAGGGTGTGATTATTTTACAATACCATTATATATTCTAAAACTTTATTCACAGCCCCACCCCACCCCCTAGCTCTGTGAAATATTTCCAAATTTTTTCTAATTGCAAAATGAACAGTACATGTATATACTTGGTTTTCCTGCTTGCTCTACCCCCACCATTTCAGAGTCACTATATGCCCTTCTCTACTCTGCGTTCAGGATGACAGTTATATTTATCTCTGCCTTTGAGATCCCAGTGGTCTTTAAGTTCTGAATTGAGTGGTAAAGGGGAGATGTTGCTTATTGACCCTAGAATTCCACTCTCAAATGAATTTGTTATAAATATTAAGATGTAAATGAGGGGTGGGATTTGTGGGCTGAATATGGAGGAAAAAGTGAAACTTCCACTGGTCAGGGAATGTTGTATAATTCTCAGGTTTTTCATTAACTAGGTATATTTGATCTTGGTAAATCATAACAGGTGATTTGCACTGATATTTACAGATTATTACTATTGAATCTTGTACTTAACAATTGCTGCCAATCAAGACAATAATACTCATGTTGATGCAACTTGATATTAAAGCATACTGCTTAGTTTGGTCCATTATGCCAGCAAAACTGAGTTCAGGGATTACAACTTCTCAGGATTTCATGAGTAGAAAAATATTTGCTGTCTTCACTGTTTTTCCAGGCAGGTCTATATGCCAGTACTTTAAAAGACAAAGCAGCTGTGAGATCTCTGCTTGAAAGAACACTGAGGTTCTTGCTTTAGCTTGTCGGTGTCATGCCTAGGAAGGCTGTTTAAATCAGCCACACTAATTTCTGTATTTATTTATTTATGTTAGACCAGAAAGAACGCAGAGAAGTAACCCCCTGAATTTATGGGACTCGTTTTCAGTCTTTCAAGAGCCAGTACTTCCTCCCCTCATCACCATGTGGACTTCTCAAGCTGAACACTCATCTATTTATGTAAGTACAGGCTGGACTTTCACTTAAATCAGTACCGACTACAGAACACTGATTTGGAAGGAAGTGTTATTGACATTTAAATAATGCTGAGAATGAGGGGAAAAGTTTTCTTTACAACTAACACAATAATTCTCTTAGGAAAATAAAACTAATCCTGGGTCATCCTGAATTCTAGAATGTGAGACAACAAATTTCTGTTGTAATTCAATTGGGTATTTAGTAGCTATAACCACCTAAGCAAACACAACTCCTCCTTCCTCCCTGGTCTTTTGGTATTTCAAATGATGAATGCCAGAAACATTCACACACAATTGCTTTTCTTTTCCGTAATGAAAAACTCGGGAAAAAGAACTATTATTCTTAGTCCCACTGCCAACTTTGGCGGAGTCAAAGTTTGGTGAGCGTCCAGTAGCAATGAAGATACATTTTAAACTTTAGAATTCATTTAAAATTTAGCTAATTTGAAATGATCTTTCTATCTTCCTCAGCTTTACCTTTAATAGAGTATTGGTAGTATTCTGCATATGTCACTCCTGCAGGATTCAATTATGGTGAACTGAAAATGGAATCCTGTTGAAAACTTGCATCAGTAGAGTGGGGGGGGGAAAGTTATCTTCACAACTAGCATGATAATTCCACTTGAGAAGAAAACTTAGGCCTTTGTTTAAAAAATACAAAGTATTGGGCCTTCCCTTGTGGCACAGTGGGTTGAAGCACAGCACTAAGAAGCTAAAGCCACTTCAGCAAGAGTTCGATCCCCACCCTGGAGGTGACCCACATGGTGTAGCAGACCCCTCCTGGCCCTCCTGCTGCTCCCCGCACCAATGTACTTCATCAGTTGGCCTGTTCTGCTCCCCACTCTGTCTCTGGTGAATTCTCTCACCACCCCTGTACCTCTGGTCTGTACCCCAGTTTTGTATGCATAAATAAAATTTAAAAAATTATTGTTTTGATTAAAGAGTGAAATATTGAAGGAAGTAAGCTACTACCAATGTATAAAAAATGTTTTTCAATGAAAATGAATAGAAATTTGGAAACTGGCAGAGCTGTATGACTAGGGAAACCATGACCTATGACCTAGTTAATATACCAATTTAGGTATAGTGATAAAATGCAGTGTTTTCTGTCCCTTTGTATAGCTCCTTTAAGAAATGCAGTACATTCACAGATGTAATAGATGCGAATGCTACAAAAGTAAATGGGTGTGTATTGTCGGTATGTGATTAAAGAATGAAACTTAAGTTGCACATTTATCTTGGCACTAGATTGGATATGAAGCAGACTTTTAAGCTCACCTTCCTCTGGTCAGGAAGGTAGTGAAAAAGGGTGACACCAGTGGCAGGTACAATAAAAAAAGACTGACCTAAAGAAAAGACTTAACTAAAAAGGACTTTATCAATTCTAACAGGTCACTGCTCTGAGTAATAAAAGAAAATAGAGATGAGGCTGTTTTTGGAGTTCAGAGTTCTTGAGTTCATTTTGGGAAAGGTTTCGCCAGTGCTTCCCTTTCAGTGGCACACGGCAAGTTCCCCAGGCGAGTTTTTCCATGAGACAAACCTCAGTTATATTTAAACAGCAGGTTTATTAGAAGCAGGGACAGAGAAGGGCACTTGCACAGATGCGAGCAGGCAGAAAGAAGAGCTGCCTGAAAGGCAGAGAAAGGCCTGTGTGGTTGCAGGCAGGTGGCCTTAGGAGAGCTGCCTCCACTGAGGGGGTCAGTGCAGAGGAGTCCCAGCATGGTACAGCTCACGGGCAGGCAGGACGCTGCTGCCCTGCAGAGGGAGCTAGCCAGTGGGAAGAAGCACCTGCATAGACACAGGGGGGCAGAAGACTGCTGCCCCGAGCCAGTTCAGAGACCACCCTGATACCGCCCTTTTCTCTTAGGGAAGACTCAGTCCTTTGTGAGTGGCCTGTTTGCTGCTGATTTTGGATAACTAATGTGGAATCTCACAATGTGCCCAATCTCCTCAGGTCCATGCTTCTCATATTCCCTACAGCAGTCTGATCTAGGAGTCTCTATTCTGTATGACTGGGTTAATGGCCATGTTCGTGCCTTCTGCTCCCACCTACTTCCCTGCTTGAGTCAGGTTCCAACCTTGTGATGCCTCCCTCAGGTTTTCTTTTCCTCCACTAGAGATATTTCCTATACCTTGAAAAAGTAATCCTAAGATTTTGGTAGTTGTATAAAAATTTCTCATTTTTAGATAGCAACAAGTAAATGAGAGTATATGAACCTGACACAATGTTTGAATGCCAAATTAGCTTTGGCCTATAGCACAATACAGAGCCAAGAAAGAGAATTCAAAACTTCAGGAGATCAAAATTTAAGTATATGATTATAAGTCTTTAAGACCAATGCCAGAATTTTGTTTTCTTTTTAAAGAAAAAGTGATGATATTGGACATTTTATAGGGTGTACAGTGAGATTTGATACTAATCTTTCTTGCCTTGACTATCAATTAAAAAGGGACACCATGAAACATCTGGATTTATACTCAATGATGTCCAAATCATTGTCACATTGTTTTGTTCAATAAGCGATTTTTGCTGAGGAATTTTGTACATAGCACTTAAGTGAGAATCATCAAGAAATGAGAGTCCCTGATCTCCATAAGGTTTGGATACATAGTGGGAATTAAGGACAAACATTTTATTGATGAATAGGTTAGTGGAGGCATTGTAAAGTACATACGTTTGTAGTGAGCAGGGCCTTAAAAATCTCAAAGTTACATATTAAATTTGGCTCACCAGGGTAACTTGTACACCTTTTTTGACTTCTAATATTTTATATTTGTGAGAAAAATCTGACAAAAATGTGAGGTTTTGATCAACTTCAGTAAGATCAGATGTGAGTGGAGTGGATGAAAGCCTCCTATTTCTAGAAGCACTGATGCCCTATAAGTCATTGCTCCTCAAGACCATCAATAGCAGGTGGAGGAGAGTCTGAAATGAATGCTGTTACAAGCTCATCCATTTTAGAAATACTATCTGAAGTCGAATTTACTTTTAATTTATAGAATAACTTCTAGAATGTTCCAATAATATCAAGTAAATTAGACACCCATCATCATTGATCATTCACAGAAACCAGTGATGGTGTTTTCTGAGAGGCCTGGCTTATACTCCTTCATTGTGAACTAGGAAGAAGTGAAACTTGACTCAAAACATGTTTGACTTTCTGAGGTTTGACTATGACCAACCTAATTATCATTTTTATTACTAGTACTATTACTAGTAATTGCAAACTTGCTTTAATTAATCTTTGATTCTTCAATATCCATCATGTGGCAGATTACCTGCCTTCTTTGCTGTACTCTTTTTCTGCTCCAGTCCATTTGAGGATGGATGAAAGTTGGTAAAAGATAATTCACATGACAAGTGCCATTTTTCAAAGTGGTATAGATTTGCAACTTGAGAAATAAATCACAACTGTCATCTTTGTATAACTACGGGACCAAAAGTTCCAAGATTGTATGAATACAAATTCAGTACATCTGTGGATTAAGAATACAACCATAATACAGGTTTTTATCATATGTTTAATATTTGTACCACTTCTGGCTAAGTTTTGAGGTTTATTGAAGATTTGATTTCCATTAGTATAATCAACTAAGGTAAAAGTATATAAATTCTAGCTAAACACAAACAGTGATGCTTATTAGGTATAGTTATTTAAGTTCTGATGATCGGTTTTATTAAGAGATATTTTTAAAGGTGAAGAGTCAGTTTTCTGGTACTCAGTATTCTTTGATACAATTGCTGAGCTATTTGATATTTTGATCAATATTGGTTTAAGACAAAAAATCCTAAGGAATTCAGGAGTTTGGACCTTATGCAGTTGCAAATCCTAAAACTTTCACTGAAAAAGGGCAGTTTACTGAAAATAAATTTTAGTGTTTTGAGACAGCCTAGAAGAGTGGTTTAAGAAGGTACTCCACAAACAGGGAGTGAGTTAATTTAAAAACTTTTCGAAGTTTAAAAACTAAACTCTCTTGGAAAGTATAGGAATTCCAGTAATTTATTGAAATGCTACAATTGCAGAATATGTCTTAGAAGAAATGGAGGTGACTGTGAGAAGAAATTTTTAAAAATTGATACTGGAAAAATGTTCTATTGGTTTAGAAATTCTTGTGAGTATTCCTTTGGGGTTGCTTCTGAAATCCTGGTCCATAGAAACAACTGTTTATTAGTTCCCTCTGTCCCAGTTTAACATTGAATTGAAGGCAACATCTCATTACTGTGCTCACTGGTAACTTTTCAAACCTTCCTTCTGAAGTATTTTCCAAGAAGTATCATTAAAGATTCACTACACAAATAAGTCATCTAATTTGTCCCCAAGTGTGGTGTGTGCATCTGCAATCTGAATAGACTATAGTATGAGAGTTCTTAAAAAAGCCAGTGTGAAAGACACAGGACCAATTGGCTAATCTTAAAAAAAAGAAAAAAAGCTTTGGTTTAAAGAGATAAGAAGAAAACAAATACCTTTCCTTCTCTCAAGTAATTCATCTTTAGAAGATGGTAATATGTACAGAATATTTGCAAATAGAAAAAGGCATTAAAGCACCCATCAATAAATCTTTTTTTCCTTTTTAAAGGCAGTTTCTCATCCTTTATCTAGCTTTTTAAGTAAGTTGATTATGATAATTCCTATGTGTCCCTCTGGAATGCAGTGATGAGACTATGAATGCTGGCTTATAGAATTTAAAAAAAGGGAATTGGCAAGTAAATATGAAGTAGAGAAAAAGCCCATAGGGAAATGAGAAGGAGAAGCTAAATATGAAAAACAAAAATCCAAATCCCTTCCCAGCTGGTAGTGTTCAAAAGGCATCCTTGTAATTGGAAGATCAGTACAAAATAATACTAATGAAAAAGCTTTGGTTTGTGAATAATGACTGCTGTGAATGTCCGAATTTTGTTCACTACATCCAGTGGAGCACTTTTTCATTCTTGTATGAATATTGGAACTTAATGTCTCAGTCAGTCTTATAAGATAGATCTGGTTAGGCTAAGCACTGACTGAAGCATTGAGTTAGTAGGAAAAAGAAATAGTGTTAAAATTCAACCTTACTTCAGAAAGAGCTTGATAATATGCAATATAATGTAGAAAGAAAACAAAGAGAAGGCAACTTCATCTAGTGAGCTGCTTTTGAAATGAATAGAAATTTCATCTTTTATCTCTTTGTTTAATAATCAAAATCAAAATAGTAAATATATTAGTAGAGTGCTTTAGATTTTCCAAATTTGAAATCTACTGTATAAACTAAAATTTAGTTTATACAGTAAAATTCAGTAAGCATTTATTGTGGTCATATTATAGGACAGACAGAGGATTAGCTGTTAGTTTCTACCTATAAGGACCATACCATCTAAAAAGAGAAATACACCAGTTAGTACATTTTACAGCAATAAACCTAGCAATAGAAACATGAAGTACTAGAAAGTATAAAGTGAGACAAAATCCAGATCTTTTAAGTCAGAACAGAATCCTGATACTGAAATGTGTCCTGAAATACACATTGGAACTAGCCAGGTGGAAAAGGTGATGGGAAATGGCAAAAGAAAGTACTTTCAAAAGCATAAAGTAGAATAGTATAAATGCTTTATGATCAACATGCAATCTGTATAGCTGTGATGGGGGACTAGAAGTAAACCTCAAGACTCTAAGTCTCATAGACCATCCCATCAATCTCTAGATATTTGATAGAATATCAAATATATATATATCAATATATATCTCGTCTGAACAGTCTCTTTCCTCGTTAAGCACTACTCAACTCTAAATACCTACCAAGGTAGAAGCTGTTCCACTTAGTGTATGGCAAGTTACAGTGGAATAAAAGCAATTTTATTAGCAAACAGATAAGCTAAAGGTAATGGGCTAGATTGTGAGATGTCCCAGCAGAGTGCCTCTATTTCACTGCACAAGAAGGCATTGCTTTAGTCCTACAGAGTGTTGCAGGAGGAATATATAAACATATCCTGAAAGACTGACCCTTCCTCCAGTGCATGACCCCAGCATTGACTTGACATTCAGATTACTCCTCCACTGTGTCTGGAATTGAGAACTAATGGCTCAAGAACTACCTAACATCCAGGAAATTTTCAGAAATTCTGAACAGTCTATACAAAATCATAAACTTGGCACAATTTCATATGAACCCACCATTCCCTACCCAACAGCAAGAGACATTGACAGATCTGAATAGATCATCCCAAAGAGAGTCATGGTCCCTGACCACAGACTGCTCTTCATCTGCATCTGAGAGACCCCACAATCCCATGCCTTTTGCCTGTGGGACTATGAGTGAGTGGGGTAGGAAGCTGTGATTGCCCTAAGGCTCCTTCAAAACTTGTACTTGATGAAGTTCTGTGGCACATTTTATTAAGTGCAACTAGCTGTGCAGGGTTTTCAAAGTAAATATGACAGCTGATGAATATGCAACTGTCCTTTGATAATACTATAACAGCTATCATTTATTGATTTCTTATCATTGAAAAAACTAAGTGTTTTTCATGTATTATTTCATCCTTACAACAGTACCAGGACAGAGGATCTGTGATTATCTCTACCATGAGGTATTAAATATCTGCTCATGTCACAAAGTCAGTCCCTGGGGAGCCTGAGAATAAAACTAGGCAGTTGGTTCTAGAAATCCACTATTTTCTACTACATGTCAGATTTTTTAAATGTTAACATTGGTTGATGGCAGTGAGTGACTTTCTATAAAAATTATGTGTTAGTGAATATTCAATTTATTTCCCTTGTAATTAAGCTTATAACTTAACCTTTAACATATGGCGCTAGAACCAACTTCAGTGCTTCCAGGGGACATAATATTATGTGCTCCATTTCAGGATTATAGTTTTGAATTGATTTGATTATTTCTTCTGAAAATTGTAAAATATAAAAAGCTTATACTGTGTTTTTCCTAAGATACATAACTCCCAGTTGAAGACAAAATTTTCCGGACTATCTCCCCAAAATTTGAGCTGGGGCTGGTACAGCTTCATACTTTAATTCTGAAAGAAAAAATGTCAGTGTTGAAACCAGTATGGTAACACATAGACACTATGTGCAAATATACATGCATACATATATACAATGCATTATCACATTATCACTGGGTGCTTGCTTACTTGCTGATTGTGATGCATAGTTTGAAAGCTAAGCTCAACTGTACCTATAAATACAGCATTTCACAGACTAGGATATAGGCAGTATTTGGACTAAAGAATACAGTGATCTCAGAAAAATTCTTTGGTTTTTATGGAGGTCTTTTATTCTGAAATTTCAAACTTCTTGTTTATTTTCAAAGTACTCAACATATCAAGAAGTGAAAAAATCAGGAATTCTGATTATGGTAGGAAAGCGAGACAGCTCCCCTGGTGAAACCTGCATTCTTTAAATTGGAGAACTAGGCAGGAGCATTATGATAAATCAAGTTTACTAAGGCCTACAGGAGAACAGTAATCACATGGAAGCCAATATTTATAGAAAATTGGCATGAATTACTCAGACAGGTAGAAAAACTTTCTAAAATATACTTGGCATCTAACATAGGGACCTGACATTATCTCCTAAAGACAGAATGTTTGCTTTCTTTATGTTCCTTTCACTATCCTAATCACTTTAGGCTTTAGAAACCTTAATCATTTTAGCTTTGGCTGCATATTACTGCTCACTTGGGAGCTTTAAAACATATATTTACCTGAACCAGAGTTTCTGATGTAGTTAGTTTAGGCATCAGGCTTTGGAAAAGCTCCCCCCAAATTCATATATGCAGCAAAAGTTTAAAACTAGTGTTTAGAGCAATTCTGCTGTTCTGACTCCACCTCTATCCACACCTCACCCTTTTTATTCCTTTTCATGCATATCCCTTTCTTTCTCTTGGCCCAGCAAAGACCAAATGCGAACTATACACACTTCATGTAGCTAGCTCTTAACTGGTAAGTATTAATTTACATGATTTACTGATAACTTTTTAAAAAGATTTATTTATGTGTACAGAACTGGGGTATAGGCCAGAGGTGCAGGGGCGGTGAGAGAATTCACCAGAGACAGAGTAGGGAGCAGAATAGGCCAACTGACAAAGTACACTGCTGAGGGGAGCTGTGGGCGGGTCTGGAGAGGTCTGCCACACCATGTGGTCACCTCTGGGGCAGGCGGGAATCGAACTCATGCGGAAGTGGCTTTAGCTTCTCAGTGCTGTGCTTTAACCCGCTGTGCCACCACGGAGGGCCTACATATATTTTTTTTAATTATTACAAAAGTTTATTTTTACATCATTTTGCACATTTTTTTTTCCATCTCGATTGTAATCCCCGCGGGCTTCCCATCAACAAATCACCCGTGTGCCACCACCATAGTCCCATGCATTTCCCTCCCTTCCCCCCCCCCCCATTTTTGATCCCATTCCCCACTCCACCCCCACAAAATGTCTCTGGTATATGGTTGTTCATTATTTTTGTTATTTTCTCGCCTGGTCCATTATACTCCTGCTATGAGTGAAACCATCCGGTATTTTTCTTTTCTCTTTCTGGCTTATCTCACTAAGCATGATCTTTTCCAGCTCCATCCAAGTTGCTGCAAAAGACATGTGTTTCCCTTTCTTGGTTGCTGAGTAATATTCTCTTGTATATATGTACCACATCTTTTTAATCCAGTCATCTACTTTTGGGCATTTGGGCCGCTTCCATGTTTTTCCAATTGTAAATAAAGCAGCAATAAACATGGGGGTACAAGTATCTTTTTCAATCAGTGTTTTGTGTCTTTTGGGTAGATACCTAGGAGTGGGATTGCTGGGTCGTAGGGAAGCTCCATGTTTAGCAGCTTGAGGAACCTCCAGACAGTTTTCCATAGTGGTTGTACTAGTTTGCATTCCCACCAGCAGTGCAGGAGAGTTCCTTTTTCTCCACATCCTCGCCAACATTTGTTGTTGCTAGTTGTTTGAAGATGTGCCATTCTCACTGTGGTGAGGTGGTATCTCATTGTGGTTTTAATTTGCATCTCCCTATTACGAGTGATGTTGAACATTTTTTCATATACCTGTTGGCCATCTGCATTTCCTCTTTGGAGAAGTGTCTTTTTAGCTCTACTGGAGGGCCTACATAGCTTTTTAACTCTAAATATTGCTAGAACATCATGCCTAATGTTGAAACACAAGATTATTTGCGTAGGAGAAGTCAAGAGTATGATTATGTGACAAACCAATTTGAATACATCTGAATAATACTTTAGGGGAAATATTCCAAAAATATTTTTGGTATTGACATCCCCTAGAGGAGCAACGTACATTCCCTGGCATATTAACAGATTTCTGTGAAACTAGAATTTCATAGCCATACAAATTTTAACAAACAATGAATAAGAATAAAGTTAAATTTTCCCTATGGAACTCGGGATAGTTAATATGCTAATATGTATTATGACTCTTAAAGGATGTTCTGCATTCACAAGTTTGTTTCATTTTAATATAAATTATGGAAATGAAGTATAATACTGCTTTTCTTTACCTTTTTCTACTGTTCTTCCTACTTCTGCTTGAAGCCAGGAATTAAAAAAATCTTATGGCACTATGAGAATTACGGATACTGAGTGCACATGTAGAAAAAAATGGAGTATTTATGCAGTATATTAAATGCCAAAAGGTTAAATGTATTACAAGCTGATAACTTAATATTTCTAGTATGTGGTGCTTTTATGAACAGAACACTAGAGAGTGATTTGTATGTGAGTGCATGTGTATGTTTATGAATTGTTTCACGTACTTTTAGAGATCAATTGATAGATAGATGGATACTCTTAGTAGATTTAAAATCTTCAGACAGAAAACTCATATGGAAACTTGACACAGTTGGAAATGCTGTCATCTATTTTCTTTTCAGGACATTTGACAATGTCCTCAGGAGTTTCTGACGCAGAAATATGTTGATAGATATTGTACTTGTTTCATTTATAATTGTCATGAAACAAAGTATTCCTAAACTAGTGCTTAGTGGTAATGCAAAGTAGTGCAATTAGTGTGGAAAACTGAATAGTAGTATGCAAGGAGTTAAAAATAGCATTAATATATGGTCCAACGATTCTATTCCCAGATATATATTCTAAGTAGTTGAAAAGTGAAACTCAGATACTTGTGTCTAATGTTCATTACAACTTCATCCCCAAATATAAAGTAGAAATAATTCAAATGTCCAGTACTTAAGTAGAGTAGTAAACTGTGGCTGTCTAAACAGTCATGTATGTCTTATAAATGAGATGTATTATGTTAAATGTATTAGACTCAATTACTGTGGGAATGTCATGGAATATATTTAAACCCAGATAGCATACCCTGCTACTGGACTGTGTATGGGGATTACCATCTATATAGTCTGTTCTTCAGTGAAACATTGTTATGCATTGCTTGACTATATATTCTGAATATTACTTAGCCATATGAAGGGTGATTTTTTTAACATTAAATGGGAAAGTTTACTGGTAATTTCTCTAATTCCTTTATATGTTTTTAACTGAGGTAACTGCTGTATAAAGTGGTTTATGATTTAGAGATAAGGACTCTGCTCCATTTAGATGTAACCATCCCTTACTCACCATTCAAAAACACAGACTCCATTTTGTTCCTTCGCCATTTTGTTTTCTCCCCTGCCCCTTGGAAACCTCAGTTCTACTCATATTTCTGAAGTTACTTTGTTTGATTGACACTCTGTCTTGTTTCTCTATATTCCACATATAAGTAATACTATTCAGTACTTCTCTTTCTACTTCTGACTTATTTCACTTAACATAATCCCTTCTAGTTCCATCCATGTTGTTGAAAATGCTAAGGATTTATTGTTTGTTAAGCTGAGTAATATTCCATTGTGTATATATACCACATGTTCTGCTTACTTTTAAGAATGCCTCACAGTTTTCACTGAATAAGTCTTTTCACCACCTTTGTCAAGTTTATTACTAGGCATTTAATTAATTTTTGATCTTACTGTAAATGGGATTGTTTTCTTAATTTCTCCCTCTTCTAGCTCACATATTGCATATAGGAAGCCAAATAATTTTTATATTGATTTTATAATATTCCACTTTTCTGAACTGATCTATTATTTCAATTAGTTTTTCAGTGGAATCTTTAGGATTTTCTGTGTATATAACATGTTATCTGCATATGAGTTCTTCTTTTCCTTTGAAATCCTTTTATGTATTTTTCTTGCCTCACTGCTCTCACTAGTACTTCTAATAAATTGCCTTATATATATATTTTTGATACTCCTTTATTTGGTGAGTATCTACTTATGAGTCTTATGTCTTCTTGACATATTTCTTCCTTTTTTTCTTACCTTTTTTTTAAGCTAGAAATTATTTTATAGGACTTAAAAATGACTATGCCTGCATTCCATTGGTGTTGCTGTTTTGTTTTGTTTTGTTGTTGTTTTGTTTTGTTTTTAAGATTTTATTTATGCATACAGAACTGGGTTACAGGCCAGAGTTGTGGTGGGTGAGAGGATTCACCAGAGACAGAGTGGGAGCAGAACAGACAGATGGACTGAAATACACTGCTAAGGGGAGCAGTGGGTGGGTCAGGAGAGGTCTGCCGCGCCATGTGGGTCACTCCCTGGCCAGCGATCAAACTTGCGCTGCAGTGGCTTCGTAGAGCTTCATAATACGGTGTTTTAACCTGTTGCACCACCAGGGAGAGCCCAGTGTTGCATTTGTTTTTAAGATTGTTTTCCAACACTTTTCTGAGCCTGTGTTTATCTGAGCTCGTGTGTTTCCTGGAAACAGCAAAATAGTTGGGTTCTGTTTTCTTACTAATCAGCCACTTTGTGCCTTTTAAGGTTGATAATTGATGTATTAGTCTATTTCTTCCATTTTGCCCTTTTTTCTGTTTCTATTTTCTTTTCAGATCTTTGTGGATATTCTTTCCTTTAATTTAGATACAAATGCTCCTTTATGCCTCATTACATTTCTTATGAGACATCTAGTATTCACAAGTTGCTTCAGCATCTCTGTCTGAGAAGACCTTTATCTCTCCCTTATATATAAATGAGAATCTTAGAGTATAAAATTACTGGCTGGTAGACTTTTGTTTTAAGTATTTTGATCCCATCATTCCATTCTCCCCTTACCTGTAGTATTTCTTCAGAGGAGGCAGTATAAGTCTCATTGGAATTCTTTTATAGGTTATGTAGTTCTGAACTGTAATAAGCATCAATATTCTTTCTTTGTCTTAAACACTTGAAGTTTCACTATTAGATGTCTTGGTTTATGCCTCATTACATTTCAGTAACCAGGTATTCTTTCAGCTTCTTAGCTGCTTCGTGTCTGGAAAGTTTTTCCTATATTATTTCCTTCAACAAGTTCTCTCTTCCCTTTACCTCTTCCCCTTCCCATACTATTCTTACATTGCCTTTCCTCATGGAGTATTTGTCTTTTTTCTTGGTATTTATCTATCTTCTTCCACCTGGATTCTTTATGTGTTATCATCTTTGAAGTCATTGACTTAACCTTCATTTGATCTACTTTTTTCAATAGCTTTCTCCAGAATTATTTTATCTCCTCTATTGATGTTTTTATGTCCTATGTTTCCATTTTTTTCTTTATGTAAAGTTTGTGTTTTGATCTCCTGTTCACTAATTTTATTACTTAAGGACATTCATGGTTTTTGAGTTTTCTTGCATATCTTTGACCATGTTTACTGTGTGCAGCGTACGCTGTGTTTAAGTCTTAAGAGTGCAGAACTTCTCCTTTTCCAGTAGATGGTGCTATATGTCAGGGAGATCTAATCTGCATCTGCTGTTTCTGGGGCCAAAAAAGGTCTAAAACGGTCAGTCACTAGTGAATGAGGTGTGCAGGGGGAACTGCTAATGCCTGTGGTACTGCTGATAGCCCCCCTTTGTAGACTTCAAACCAGTATCTCCATAATTTTAAGGCAGGATTTTCAATATACCTATATTGGAGTGTTTTCAAGCAGTTTCACTGTGTCAA
>NW_004567108.1:43560635-43622785 GCF_000260355.1 Condylura cristata
AGAAGATTGATTTTTTTTTGATATATGGTATAATATGAATATATCTTGAAAATATAATACAAAATAATACAAGCCAGATACCAAAGGATAAATATTGTATGATTCTACTCATACCTCAGTTCATCACACAAGCATCTTGGACTTTTTTTTTTTTTTTAATTTATATATATTTTACATATATTTTCTTTTTAACAATGTTGGCTATTTTTCCTCAGATGCAGTCCCCATAGAATTTCACCACCATGACAAGTGTGTACTATCACCATAGTCCCTTGTGTTCTTCCCTCCCTCATTTTGACTCCTTCTTCCACCTGACTTCCTTCTTTGAGGATGCGGTGAAAAAGGAACTCCCCTATACAGCTGATGGTAATACAGACTGGTCTAACCACTATAGAAAGATGTATGGAGGTTCTCCAGATTACTAAAAATGGAGCCACCTTGAGCCTTTTTCCCCTTTATATTACATGACAGTTTTGGAGGTTATTGTTTATTGCATAGTGTTTTGGATTAAAGATCCACTATTTACACGATTATATTATAGTCTTTGACTCTTTAGAAAAAGAACCAGAAGTCCACATTTTTGTTTAGAACTTAAGAGTAGTAAGTCAAGTACTAGCTTGGGATCAGAACTAGAACCTTTATTGATAATAATTACTATAATAATTATAAAAATAACACAAAACATTAATATGAAAATTAAGGCGAGCCCTTATTGAGTACTCAGTACAAGCCTACAACCTTACAAGCATTCTATTATTTAATAATCAGAATAATCCTGTTAATCAGTAAAATGCTACACTCATTTTATGGATAAAGAGGTCTCAAATAGAAGCTCTTCATGTATTTGAAGTCATCCTAAGAGGACCAAGAGTTAAAACAAACCTAATAAGCCATGGATCCTATGTTCTCAATTTGCTCTCAAGTCTCTTCATTACAAAAGGTTTCAGTATAAGCTCATGGCTTTATTCTCCTGTTCTTACTCTGTTAAGAAGGGTTCTGTATTAGACTACTGTTTAGGAAACATGTGAATCAGTTGCTGAAAACAATATCACTGCTGTCCTTTTAAGAGTAAATGGAATTTATTATATTAATAAAAAAAGACAACCACAAAATACATGTAAGATAAACAAGGGCTCTGTGTCATATTCTGGTTCTTCTCAAATGATCCTTTCCAAGTCTGATGACTGGCGAGTGGAGGACAAGCCATGACAGAAGTCTTCAAATATGCTCTATGGAGCATTGGCCAAGATTGTCATAATTAGGCCAAAATTTAGATCTTTGTTCCTTATTGAAATGACCGGGACACCATATTTTATAGATCACTGTTTATTTTAATCAGAAATTAAGTCAGCAAGTATTCCTTCAAATGAAATTATTTTGATCAATCTTAAAGATGGGAACATTAAAAGCAAGACACAACTCAAAGATTCAAGGGCAGATGTAAGCATGAGAGATACTCAGAACACACAGAATTCTTCCTTTATAGCAAAGAGGAGGTGCTTTATACATACCGCTATATAAATTTAAATATTTATTGCACTTGTGATTGTTCTTTGTTTTCTTATAATTTCACATAAGTAAATGGCTTTTCATTTGAGAATTATTAATTGACTATCAGCTGGGAAACAGACTTGTATTACTTTGAAGAGAATGAGTGGATTTAATGACAGGAGACTTGATGGTGTATTTGAAAGCAGATATATGGAGGTAAATTGAGATATGTTTATGAATGTTTTTGACAGCTGATTACTATAAGGGGCAAATGCAGTTTTATTCTAAATAAGTTATGGAATGTAAAAGTTATACAGGTTATTAATATAGTGGTTGTTTCATTTTTGTACTGATACAGTTCAATAAATGTTCTCCCCGTCTTTGTGATGAGATTGTACAGTATGTAAGAAATTTCAAATCACTTGAGTGAAGGAAAGGATACTTTGCATGAGAGGAAAAAGCAGTCAGACTGTGAGGGAAACATCTGTAAAATATCCCTTAGTTCTGTCAGTTTTGAACAGCAAATAAAGTTTCCTTCCAATGTTTAGAGCTTATTAGATACAACTTAAATTTTTAAGATCAGGGTTTCTATCTGAACCCAAGGGGGAATTATCAAAAAATCTGAACAAAATGGTAAATTTCTTAAAATTTAGAGAAGGGGCCCTCTGGTGGCTCAGATGGTTAAATAAAGCACAGCACTAGGAAGCTAAAGGCACTTCAGCATGAGTTCGGCCCCCAGACCCTGAGGTGACCCACATGATGTGGCAGACCTCTCCTGACTTGCCCGCTGTTCCCCTCAGCAGTGTACTTTGTCAATCTGCCTGTTCTGTACCCTGCTCTGTCTCTGGTGAGTCCTCTCACTGCCCTTGCTTCTCTGGCCTGTACCTCAGTTCTGTATGCATAAATAAAAAAAAATCTTTTTTTAAAAAAAGATTTAGAGAAGGTATATGAAGAAAGTAGATCAAGCATAATTATTGCAAGGAAACTAAAACTCAGACACAGCAAAATGGCTGGATTTTCACAGTGCATGTCTGTTCAGAGCTGTTGAATGAGATGTTGTTCCCCATTTTAGGACTAAGCAAACAGAACATTTGTGCTCTGGGACATTGCATGGTAGTTTTATAGAAGAAAGAGAAAATCTCAAAGCACATGCTAACTCTTATTAAAACTGCCATTCAGAAGTAACAATGATCTCCTCCACTTGAATAGTTTGGCCAAAGAAAATCACATGGTCACCAATGAGTTCAGAGAGGCGATTAATTAGAATACTGTCACTTACCTAAGCTGACTTTTATGTTTTAATACACTAAATGTGTCTTCTCAAAAAATATGCAACAAGATATTATACAAATATAAACCCATATTACCTGCTAAAGCTGCCACAATATTGTGGGTTCAAGAAAAGTTAAAAAAATAGGACTTGTCATTATGTAAGTTATTTTTCCACAGGCTGTACTGTATGGGTGGTCTGAGATAAAAACCAATGATGGAGCAGATATTTTCATAGCAGCACCCAGAGCAATGTTCTTCAGAACTCAGGTTAGCACTTGTACAGTCAAAAATGTTGAGGAGTAAGACATAGTGATTTCAAGTAATGGAAAATCATAAGTGAAGAAAAAGTATAACAAATTGTAAATGACCCTAACACTCCACAGAAGGAAGTAATGTGCATTTAATAGTGGGCATGGTGGGAAGCCTGGAGTGGATAAGAAGAAATGCTCACCTTCAGGTCTGTAAAAGCATTCCCTGCTGTTCTCACCCATGGCACCTCACCTGTCACACAGCAATCAGAAGATTCCTCTTATATAGTGCAATCAGTACTGCACATCCTTGGGATTTGAAAAGAAAGAAAATAACATCCTAAATTTCCCTGACTTGCATGACAACTATCCCTTCTCTCAAAGTGTAACAAAATGCAAGTCATATCTGCATTCAATAGGGTAAAAAATTCATTGAAAGATAAGAGTACAAGAATGACATTTGGGAGAAAGAGAAAAAAGAAGGAATGTTCTTAACTGTCCAGGGTTAGCCCTTAAGTTAACACTGACAAAATAGATTGTTACCTATTAGAAAATAGGTATACCTCTGTAATTCATTGTTACCTATTGTATACCTCTGTAATTCCAGAAGTAGCTTGCAGATGTGCAGATTCTTTTTCTTAGACATTCTTACACAAATTAACATGTTTTAAACAAATATCAAATGGCATGAAAGACAATAATGGAAAATTCAAAGGGAGATCAGAGTGCAGTGTTATTAGAAGCCTAAGACAAAAACTTACGATATTCATAGGAATGTTATGTTCCAGATAACTGAAGAGCAGAGAGAAACTATACTACTGTGAGGTTATTAATCAGTGGGTAACATTGTATTCAGTTTGGACTAAAGGAGAAATTCAAATATAATAATGAGGATACTTGTTTCCAAATGTACTGAATGTTGATTGAAAACTCTTGAGAATGAAAAGCAAAATTGGTATTGAGAGATAATTATAAAACAAGAGAATCTGTGAAGGACTTTCTAAAATAAGGTGAACTAATAAAATTGCAATTAGAAAAATTTTCACAGAAGAGTAAAATTAAATATTATGATTTGGCCCTCCCTGGTGGCGCAGAGGATAAAAGCACAGCACTGACAAGCTAAAGCCACTTCCGCATGAGTTTGATTCCTGCCTGCTCAGGAGGTGACCACATGGCTTGGCAGACCTCTCCTGACTCACCCGCTGCTCCCCTCAGCAGTGTACTTCATCGATCTGCCTGTTCTGCTCCCTACTCTGTCTCTGGTGAAGCTTCTCGTTGCCTCTGAGCCTCTGACCTGTACGCCAGTTCTGTACGCACAAATAAATCCTTAAAAAAAATGTGGCGTACAGTCTTTCCCTAGTAATTAACATTAAGCATTAGCAAGTTGGATATGTGCTACATGCTTGAACTGGAATTCATTTTGTGTTATTTACTTTGTAAAGTGTGTATTCCTCTGAGAACTTTCATTTTATCTCTATTCATTGTGATAACTATAACCTTTTGAGATTTTAAAAAGTCCAGCACTTTCTCTTGTCTCTAAAAATTCATTATGTTTTTGGTATGATTGACTGAGCAGAGGAAGTTATTTAAAATGAAGTGACTTCTGTCCACACATGTGCTTTTTATTAACCTGAATTTATGGCCAGAATTGTGAACTCTCACAAAATTTGCTACTAAGAGTTGATGTGCTATTGATGATTGATAGACAAAAAGTACAGAAAGGAAAATCTACATTTTATTATAGCCTAATATTAAATTTTGTTCACCTTTTAAGATGTTAACCTCAGAGGACCTAAGAAATAAGTAACTTAGTCAGGATACCGTGTTCTTCCCAAACATGAAGATAATGACATGAAGATAATGAATTTTCCAAAGTTATTTGGGTAAAATTTAACCTAGGACATTTGGGATTTCCCAGAAAAGTCAAAATTCTTTATTTACTGTTGAAACAATGAGGAGTCAAAATCAAGTACATGGAATTTTTTACTTAAAGGAAGCCTAAGGGACAGTATTTAAGAAAAGTTTGTATGCAAGGCAAAGGCAGATATAACAATAGAATAGAAATCACTGTGTCTGATACTATGTACAAAGGATTTCAGTTTTGGGAAGAACAGATTCTCACTCAAAATGGCTTCCATTTATTAGTAAGAATAAAGTTGATTAATAATCACAAGCACTATTTAATATTATATACTCAGTCACACACCTTATCAGGACTTTCACAGACCTTTTTAAGTGACTTTTAGGAAACTTAAGTGAGTATGAAAGCTGCAGTAACATTCTCTGAATCGCATGAATAGAAAAATTCCATACTCAGAATTTCTTTCGACTCTCTTATTCCAAGACTCATCTACTTCACTATTTCATATAAGCTTCTTGCTCCTAGAGAATCTATGTAACTATTCTATTACAAAGAATTCTCATAAAGATTTATCTATAATTGATTTAAAATGCCAGTTTATAAAACTGTATATAGTTTAGGAAATAGGTTTCCACCTTCTCAGTTGTATTTTATCATCACCCCACAACTCCCACCAAAGCACTCATAGTCCTTTACCATAAAATTTTGACCTCAGTATTTCAATATATACTTGAAAGTTTATAGGGAAGACTGTCAATATGATTTTCTTTAAAAGGAGAGATAATCATTTTTGAGACTATTGAAAAAGAGCAAGCATTCCTGCTTCTTTGGCCTGTGAGAGAAACATTTTGATGAAGAGGAAGTTAGGTATGTAGAGTAACCACAACCACTTTTAGTAGGAACTGACCTCTCTCATGGAGTCCTGGAAGGGGACTAGGAATGCTATTAGCCGTCAGTTTTTTAATTGCTTTTGTTCCTAATTTTTCCTTTGCTTACAAACTTTGATATTTATACAAATGAAATATCTGCAACCAAAGACATCATGCTTCTAATGTTGTCTATTCAAAGTTAAACTCATTTTGCTTACTTTTATTTTTATTGAGATAATGTTGGTTTATAACAGGTATACATCACCACACTGCATCCACCACCAAAGTACTGAATGCCTAACACCATAGTCTGTATATGTCCTCTTTGGAGAAGTGTCTATTTAGCTCTTCTGCCCATTATTTTTGCCTATTTCTTTGATCTGGGTGTTCTCTTTTTGTTGACTTGGTGAGTCTTTGCATATCTTAGATATTAACCACTTATTGATGTGCAACAGTAGGGTGTCATTTTGCTATCATGAATAATCAAGCAATTTAAAAATGACAGCTCAAAGTAACAAAAAGTTGGTTCTTTGAAAAAAAGGGAGCAAAATAAACAAATCTCTAACTAGGTTCATTATGAAATAAAGAAGGGGGGATTTACACCAGGCAGTTCAGTTATACAGAGGACCATAAAGATTACTAAAAACACCTTTATGCCAAAAATATTGATAATGCAAAAGAAACTGAACAATTTTTAGAAGTACAGACATTACTAAGACTCAATTAAAAAGAAATAAAACCAGAACAGACCAGTTACCACACTCTTAGGTTAATTTTTGTTTTATAAAAATCTTTGCAGCAAGACAGTGAAGGCAAGGATAAACAGATGGAACTACATCATGTTCAGCAAAAGAGACAGACAGTAGAAGACAAACATCCCACTGAATGGGAAAAATTTTTCTCACAAAACTAGTGATAAAGGATTGACCACAAAAATACACAAAGAACTGATGAAACTCAACAAAAGGAAAGTAAGCAACCCCATCAAAATTTGGGCAGAAGCACTAAAAAAGACACTTCTCCAAAGAGGAAATGCAGATGGCCAACAAGCATATGAAAAAATGTTCAACATCACTTGTAATAAGGGAGATGCAAATATTAAAACCACAGTGAGCTACTACCTCACCCCAGTGAGAATGGCACATCTTCAAAGAACTAGCAACAACAAATGTTGGTGAGGATGTGGAGAAAAAGGAACTCTCCTGCACTGCTGGTGGGAATGCAAACTATGGAAAACTGTTTAGAGGTTCCTCAAACTGCTAAACATAGAGCTTCCCTACGACTCCTAGGTATCTACCCAAAAGAGACAAAAACACTGATTGAAAAAGATACCTGCACCCCTATGTTTATTGCTGCATTATTTACAATTGGAAAGACATGGAAACAACCCAAATGCCCAAAAGTGGATGGCTGGAATTTAGAAGATGTGGTACATATACACAGTGGACTATTGCAACCAAAAAAAAAAAAAATAGTGAACACATGCCTTTTGCAGCAACATGGATGGAGCTGGAAAAGATCATGCTTAGTAAAATAAGCCAGGAAGAAAAGGAAAAATACTGAATGGCTTCACTCATAGCAGGAATATAACGGACGAGGTGAGAAAATAATAACAGTAATAATAACAACAATTATATTCCAGAGACGTTTTGAGGAGGTGGAGTGGGGAATGCTATCAAAAACAGTGGGGAGAGGGAAATGCACTGGACTTTGGCGATGGCACATGAGTGATTTGGTGATGGAAAGCCACAGGGGATTACAGCTGAAATGGAAAAATGAACAAAATGAGGGAAAAATAAACTATGGAAAAGAAAGAAAAAATCCTTGCAGCAAGTTTTCCGATTAAGTCACTTACGTGGATACGTATGTTTTGTTTTGTTCCTAGAAGTGTCCGGCGGTTGTCCTCGTGTTCCCCGCAGCCTTGCTTCTCTGATCCTGTCTCCTTCATCACTGGATCGCAGGTGGGTTTTCCTAAACTTAGTAGTTAACAGTGATGTATCCTCTTATGTCTTGTTTCCTGACTGTAGCCACATCAGAGCCCAGGTATATGAATTCAGGTAAGTAGTCCTGAATGCATTAGGGGGTTCAGATTAGAAATCACCCCTTTAATTTTTCCAGTGGCTTTGTAAGCATCATAGTCTTAAATTAAATCATTTTCTGCTTAAAATATTGAGCAAGTCTTAAGATATTGTCTCCTATGCTAAAGTTTGAGTACAGTCATAACCCTTGATGCAACAGGTAGGGTTGGCTGTGCAATACTGTGGTTGCAAAGGTTATTGGAAGTTAGTTGGATGCTTTCTGGTAAATATTGTTTTCTGACATGAGAAGAAGTAACTTGGACTGGATTTCTTCTTTGCTTCCTTCTTTTCTCCTTCCCATTCATCTTTGTTCTGAGTCTTCATGCTTCATGTCATCCAGTCATGTGATAACTGGAAGGATGGGACCAAAGGCCATTTTAGGGATGGCAAAGAAGGATGGGAGTTGTCTGTTCCATAACAGATATTGCCAGGTTGCTGAATATCTAGACTGCCTATTAGATTTGAGCATTGTTAGATTTCCTGTTACAAATTGAAAATGTGATTTTTTAATCAATAAATTGAATTATCTACTGTTTACCACAGATCAAAAGTAAAGGAAACCTGAACTTCTCTAGTGGAGCATAGGTTGTGAGGGTTGGACCTACGTGATGTCGGTTTGATGAAGTGTTGGGTTCAGAGGATCGGGCCCTTGGGTCACCTCTAAAAAAAATTTCACCTGAGTTCCCCTTTCAATGACACACAGTGAGTCTCCCCATGAGGCAGAGATGTTTAGCTATATCCAAAAGTTCAGACTTATTATATTGAAAAACAAAAGGAAAAAGGAGGATATGTGCACAGAGATAAATGGGGAGAAAGACTGCCTCTGAAAAGAGATGGGTTTGTTAGACACCTGCATAGACACAGGTAAGCAATTAAAATGAGAGGCACATTTTTGAGAGAGGAAGGTTGAAGACAGATGCCTGCAAAAATTCAGGAACTCCCCTTCAGCTAGAGGGGAAAAGGAAGAGCTTAGGAAATAATTTTCCTGAGAGAAGTTAGCTTGCAACTAACAATACACTGAATGATATCAAGAATATGCACTTGTTACAAGAAGGTCGATACTATAAACAAAAAATAGTTCACCTAATGTAAGATTTTAAGTAAAAAGACTTTCATTTAGTCATCTGAAGCTCCTTACTGCTCAAACCAATACTTTGTGTATTGAAGGATAATTCTGAATACATCAATCGCACAACAACAATATTTCATTTTCTAAAAGAGGGAATAGAGGCTCTGAGAAGTTACAGTGTTGTTCATGTGAGAAGCTGCAAGTGGAAGTTGTTTCACTGAAAAATGATTAAAAATCTTAGGTATCTAATGTCTCATAACTTTTATGTAAATGAGATCCAGCTTAGCATTTAGGTAATCCTAACAAATGTTGCCACTCAACTATGTTAAATAACATTAAATTTTGCTTATTTTTAGATTCAAAAATAAATCTGATACCTTTGGGTAAAATGGGAACATTTTAAAATCTTATTTCAGAGAACAAATTCAAATCTTTCCAATGATTTCTTTTAAGGCAGCAGTATCAATAGTACCTACCAGATCTATGGAAAGTTTGAATGTACAGTATTAAATGACTGATGGAAGAAAAAAATACACACAAATGCCCCTGACTTTTGGTTGTTTTAATAAAGCTTCTATCTTGCAAGTTCTAATTTTACTGTTTCATTTTGGGACTTCAAAAGATGGTTGTTTACATACCTTCTGCCTAAACAAAACATTACCCATGAACTGTAACTCTCCTGGAAGGCAAACAAGCACATGTATTGCTATATCATCCCTGTTGCCCAAATTACAAACTTAAGGACCCTTAAGAGCATCTGATTGTCTTCAGTACAATGTGGCGTGACAGTGCCACACACATTAGCACTAATGAGCGCAGTGCAGATAACTCTTCACTTCAGCCAAATATTTGGAGTTCTTTTCTGGGAAATGACTTTGTGACAAACCAGACATTCTGCAAGTGATACCATAGGTAACTGTAGGTCTTCTTGAAACCCCCAGGCTCAAGGACTTCTCTGAAGAATTCTACTAAAATTTAAAATAATGTGCTAGTTAGAGTTTTTCTATGCCTTCAAAACTGCTTGTTCTGGGAGCAAGAAGGGAACAGCTAAGTACCTCTTCTGTCTGATTTAAGTTATGCTAAACAGTGTTGGAAATTAAGTAGACTGTTTGAAATCAAAAGTTATGTGGCAGACTAAGGGGTGTTTTTAAAGGAGTTAAAGGAGTTTTAAAGGGGTTGGAGTTCAAATAACTTCCATCTGCTATTTGACGAGTTGATGGAAATCCTCATCTTAAGGGAGAGCCATTTCATAAACTTGTCTTTATTTGCAGTGGAAAAAGGCTAAATTCCCTGGCATGACAGATAAAAAGGAAACTTTTAAGCATAATCTCTTCAATCTGTGGGGATTATTTTCAAGCATCTGCTGAGTTTGTGTTTGTGTTCAGCTTGATGTCTGATATGTCACATTATCTAAAATCTTCACATTAGACTCTTACTCTGGATATAGATACAAAACAGGTTTGAAAATTTCATTTTACCCACTGTGACGCAGTAAAACAAGACTTTCATTTACCAGGAAACAGGACAGCATTTCCTACATCATGTAGATGGTCATGGAAGAGCTCCCAAGGGAGAAGAATTTGCCTGCTGATGGGTAGGAACATGAACTTTTTGAAATGAAATGGTACTAAGGTTTATGATAAGAATACACCAAAATCTCTTAAATAGTATAAACTCCCATAGATACTATGATATAGGATTGACATAGCTATTGATAAAGTAGGTCATTGCTAGAATTCAACAGCATATATAAAATTCAACAGTTTATATGAAAATGTATATGATAACAATGCAATTTCAAGTCAGTGGAGAAAAAATTTTCATTTTTCACTAACAAATTATAGTGATGTAGGGATCAGGCTACTCCCTACTTTACACTTTAGACAAAATAAATATCTAACATACCAATATTTAAACATATAACATGGATGAAATCATCTAATTACTAGAAGATTCTTTGGATTAATTTTAAAAAATAGCTTTGTAGGGATAGAATTTTCTAAAGTTTATATGAAATCATAATACATCCTAGTGAGAAATAATTAAAATTTGATCTAAAAAATATTAAAGCTATACCTCTCCAAATAAAACTCTCCCCAAATTAAAAAATATCCAAGTATCAAAGAAATGTATTTATAACACCTATATAAGAAGAGTTTTCTATGATGTTAACTTTCATGAACCAACAGAAATTCCCACAAGCCAATAGATGAGTGACACACAGTTTCACAAATGATTGTTAAGATTTGAAAGTTGGCAACTATCAATTATAATTATGAATTAAAGAAGCAACATTTTATTATTTTAATCTATAAATAGGAAATAGTGAAGATGTAAAGCAATAACAGTCCCCATAGACTCTTTTGGGGGCAAGTAATCTGTTATAACGCATTTTAAAGTCAATATGCTTATCAGCAGGAATGATCTCATTTCCAGGTCCATGTTAAATATAAAGATACATTCCTACCAGAATGTTTATTGCTGCTTTCTTTAGTCCTTGTAAAAAATTCTAAAAGTATAAATATTCTAAAAGGATAGTCAGCAATATTAAATGAAAGCATAGGGACTACAGTTAATAACACTGTATTGCACACTGTAAAGCCACTAAGAAAGTGTGTCTGAGATATCTACGCTCCACACACACACACAGTAACTACGTAAGGTGATAAGTTATGGTCCATAGCTATTAATAGAAAACTATATAACTTAAATTTACACAAAGTTATGTGCCCATTCTTTCTCAATAAAGCTAGAAAAAATGTTGTTTAGAACAGTGAAATTTAAGGAAAAACTCAATATTCAGTAAAAATAAAATAAAAAGAGCAGTGTGCACTGAGATCAATGAGATGTAGAAGCAATATACACATCGAAGGGTGGAGTATTTAGTATGAGACCCTTCGTATAAGCTAATGCAGGACCGTATATACACTTTTGATGTGTTTAGAATATGTTTCAAGAAAAATCACAACAAACTCTGGTTAACATGGGATAGAGAAATGGGTTAGGTGGAGTGTTTCTTTGAAACTTGATTTTTGTATTTAAAACAAATATTACTTACATAACTAAATTAATAAAAATATTTCCTTAAAAATAGAGGGCTTGTTAAGTTGGAGAATTATTTTTTGGAAAGCATTATTATCTTTGACTCTGCTGGCCAGATAGGGTAACATTAAATAAAATTATATAGGTTCTTCATATTGCTTCATTTGAAATTGTCAGCTAAAATTTTCAAAAGGTACTAGATGGATGTTATTAAGACACCATACAAATTAAACTTTGTTTATTAAAACCTGCAAGAGCTTTAGTTAATTCAGTTTCTAGATAATGGTGATTTTTATCATTTTCTATTTTTTAGTCACATTAGAATTATCACTTCTAACCACACCACTGTCCACTGGGAAGGTTATCATACCCACATATCATGTCTTTACACTGATTACCAAAAGCAATAGATAATTTCAATACAAGTCCTGTTAAAATGCAAACAAAATTCTTCAAAGAAATAGAACAAAAAAATTTACAATTTATATGGAACCATAGTGGTCCTTGAATAGCTAAAGAAATCCCAAGAAATAAGGAGAAAAAGGGAAGCACCATGTTACCGGACTTTATAATATAAAGCAACAGAAATTAAAACAATGTTTATTGGCATAAAAGCAGACATAGATCAATGCAAAAGAATCAAACATCCAGATATAAACCAGGTTCCATGTCAGTAACTAATTCATGATAAAGGACCCACACATGGGAAGTAAATAAAGGACATGGGAAGTCAAGTTTAACAAATAGTGCTGGGAAAACTAGACAGCCATGTTTAAAAGAATGAATTTGGTCACTCTCTCACTCCATGCACAAAAATAAATTCTAAATGGAGTATAGATTTATTTATATGTTGAATAGCTATGATATTCTGAAGGTTTAAACAAAACATGCATTGCCTAAAAAACTATTAAAGTATCTCGTGAGATAAGCTATTACCACTATTATCTCATAGGATAGTAGCTACTTTTGTCCATTTTTGAAGAAGAAAACAGCTACATAACTTTCCCAAAGTTACTCAACCAGTAACTGTAGGTTTCATGAATGATTCTAGGTATACTGAGATTCACCGTCTTATAAAGCTCATTGAGGTTAAGCAACATGAGATGTGGAGGCAGATGAAGAAAGAGATAGTTCTGAGTGCTGGGCACCCCAAGAAGAGCAGAGAGGTCACAAATTCTAGGTGCTTTCATGGAACACCTATCTCTGAATTAATCTAAAAGGGAAACAAAGAGGCTACAAAGAAGTCTATACAGACTCAGTACCTTCTTCCAAAGCATGTTGAGAATAGATGGGAATATACACTGGAAATTAGTTACTGAGAAGAGAGCAAATGTCCCCTTTTCAGTGAAGGTCAAATGGAAAGTCAGAATTAAAATGACTATTGCCATTCTCACCTACTACCTAGTATTAATAGTCTTTGACTTACTTCCTCTATGACTTATTCTTTGACACAGGTATAATTTTTTAAATGTAAATTTATGATTGTATTTTGTATTGAGCTGTGAAAACATGATACCCCTGAGACTCAATCAGTGCTATTCAGTCTTTTTAAGCCAAACACAGCTTCAGTAAAGGAAGCTTGAGTTCCATGGTTCAATAATAAAAAAAAAAATGTATTAAGTTTGTATTACTCAAATCAAAAGTGAAGCTTGAGTTCCATGGTTCTAAAGCAAAGAATGCTTCCTTGCACTTTAAGCCAAACTTTAATCAGTGCTACATCACCCTTTATTTTCTCTAAGACATTTTAAAAAGAAATGCATTGTTTTATGAAGAGAGTTGCTCAAAGAACATCCCTCCTTTTATTTTTGGTCTTGAAATGTAGATTTTATTCATTGATCAGTTCTGTAGTAAATTACTTCTGATTTGGGGGGTATATAAAAAAGTGAATTTGGTATTTGAAAGTCCTGTTTATGGAAATAACATAATTTCAACCTGAGGCAGACATAACACAGGTACATTTCATGCAATTTCTGATTAAAGCCTTGAAATCAGAAAAATAAAGAAAAACTTGATTTCTTTCCTGGACATACCTATATCAGAGGCAATGTATCCTATAAAATGAGGATAGTAGCTTGATGAAATTGATTAGCATTATCAAATTTATCTCCCTGCTGTTTATATTACGTTTTTCATTGATTGTATGATGAGAATCCGAGACAGTTTTAAGACACTTGAATTACTGCTTTTCAGAATGTTTTAAAAACACTTCTTAGCTGTGCTTTTGGTCTTGAGTTCTTATTCAGAGAATGATTTTGATGAATTGATTATATGTCCCATTTGAGAGTCCCCACGGCTATTTTAGAATCAATTCTAAAGGAGAGATTTGAGTTATCCTATTAAGGGGCTAGAAAGTAAACTTCAGGTTATCCATCTTCTAAATTGTTTATACCTATTCACTTTTGAGTCATCAAGACAGAAACTGTGAATATCTATTGAACCTGTGGACATGGAATTGAGACAGGAGTGCACTGAACATACGTTTGACACCAAAGTTAGATTGGAAGAGGTGAAGAGAGGGGACATGCAGGACTGCTGTGCGCAATCAGAGCATTATCACAGAAATCAGTGGCAAGAGAGAACAGGAAAAGGACATCTTGATAATTCAGTCTCTTTCTTCCCACCATCAAAAGCCTTTGAATACACACCATGCCCAAACATATTCAGATGTGATCTGCACAGATAATTTGGGGGAAATCTTAGCTAAAAGAACAGAATGTTTACCTTAAAGAGCTGTTTAGATAAGTCTTGGACTGCGTTCACTGAATTATATTAAAATTTAGTAGTTTTCTTTCTTGGCTTCCTTTCCACAAGCAGATACATGTTTTTGAACTCAGTATTAAAACCCATTTTCAAAGCTTTATTTCTCAATATATCTCTATATAGTGGGTGTAATTTAGCAACCCCACCTCTTAACATTTGGCTAGTGTTTTTGTTTTCTGCTTTTAGGGTGGATGCTATGAAATAGGATTTAAGTGTACCTTTTAGTAATATGTCTTACAGTGACAGATTCTGAATCATGATCCAGCTAAGTAAGTTTCTCCAAAACCCTTGGAATATTTTTTTCACACTCACTTGACTTGCAGTATATTGTTATAATGTTCCATTTTAAGTATTAATTTGTCACCATTTATATATTTATATAACATTGAGGGTACATTTTCACAGCTCCAAATGTGTAAATGTTTCACTCACTTTTCACTAAATCCTGTGCCAGTGCCCTATAGGCTTCCTTCTCCGCTCCCCTCCTTCCTACAAGCATATTTTTTAGTGTCCAATACTATTTTTGCTATGCTTTGCCAGTTTGTCTTTGGTCATTTATATTCCACAAATACAGATACCAATGGTCTCATTTCACTATCTGACTTATTTCACTTAGCATAATCACCTCAAGATCCATCCACTTTGTCCCAGTAGGCACTATTTCATTCTTTCCAATAGCTGAGCCGTAGTTCACTGAGTATCGAGTCCATGATTTACCCATTTGTCTCTTGCTGGGTACTTAACATTTGTTACATGACTTAGTTATGTGGATAATGCTACTGTGAACATAGAGTGAACAAATCTTTTTATTTTAGCTCTTTCAGATTCTTTGGTATTGCTGGATCATATATGACATGTTCATTATTTTTTAAAAGATAGTTCTGCTTTCCATGAAGGCTCCTATATTACATACCATATTACATTCTCACAAGTGTGTACAAAAGTTCACTTTTCTTCATATCCTTGTAAACATTTGTTGTTTACATTCTTTTTGATAAAGGCATTCTCACAGGGGTGAGTTGAAATCACATTGTGGTTTTGATTTGTGTTTCCCTTATGATAAGTAAAGTTGAATATATTTTCATGCGCTTGTACACCTTCTGAATGCCTTCTTTGGAGAAGTGTAGACTTAAGCCTTTGGATGATTTGTTTTTTTGCTGTGGAATCATGTGAGCACTTTATTGTGTAAATTAATCCTTTTTCTGACTGTAATGTATAAAAATCTTAGGTTGCATTTTCATTTTTGTGATTATTTCTTTTGAGTTACAAAGCCTTTTTAGTTTGATGCAGCCCTGCTTCTTTATTTTTCTTTTGTTTCCCTTTCTGTTGGAGTTGTACCATCAAACACAACTCAACAGCTGAGGTCCAAGAATGTGTTATCTATGTTTCTTTGTTTATAGCTTGATAGACTCTGCCAAGAAAACCTCTGGGTTCACAATTTTCTTTTTGGGGTATTTTAAACTATAAAGTCATTTATTTAAGAAATACATAGGTATTCAGACTTGCACATGCTTCATAGTTAGTTTTTTAGTTTGTAGTTTTCAAGCATTTATTTTATGAGAGTTTCAAAGTGTTACTCATATCTTCCCACTTTTCATGTCTGAAAAGGATGGCCCTGCCATCTTTATAATTTTAATTTGTATTGTGTTTTATCTTACTCTCAAACTATCTTGCTAGAGATTTATCAACCGAATTCTTTTCAAAGACAAAGTTATTAATTTTACTGATTTTCTTTGTTACTGTCTTTAGTTTTGAGTGCTATTATTTTCTTCATTTTGTTAGCTTGCTTTTTAATTTCCTTTTGTTAATTTATCAGTGTGGAAACTTAGATTTTTGCTTTGAAAAGTTTACTTATTCTATAGGTAAACTTATAGAACTTCTATAAGGAATTTTATGCTCTAAATTTCTATAAGGAATTTTATGCTCTAAATTTCTATAAGGAAATTTATGCTATAAATTTCCTGTTAAGTTCTAGACGTTATTGTCTGTTTGCCATATTTCACACATTTTGATATGCTTGATCATACTGCTGAATTGTTCCAAATATATTTTAATTTGTTTAAGCAATGGGATATTTAAAAGCATATTTCTTAATTTTCAAATACTTGGGAATTTTCCATATATATCTTCGTTACTGATTACTATTTTCATTTCCATTACTACTGAAGAAAAGACTGAATCATACTCAGACCAGAGAGGTTTTCTTACTCACAAATTATCTGAACAGATGGTGTCAGTGAGAAAATATCTATAAGAAGTTATAGGTTGCACACTATTTGTTTTTCCAAAGTATTCACTATCCTCTACCCTCAATTTCCATTAATCCATCATCACCTGAGCTGAACTCCTACTGAAGTCTGGCTATTTTTTCACCCAGTAAGCCATCAACCATGCCTTATCATTCCCTGCAGATTCCTGTTTCTTAGATTTTGAACTCGTCAAATACTCTGTCTTCAGGGCTGTAATGGAGGCTAACAAAATTTGTAAACTTTGTTTGTCTGGATTTGATAGTCCATACATATTTTGAGTTTGAGAGTTTTTGCTGTCTCATAGTTTTATTGAATATATATCATTTATTTATATAAACTGTATATTATGTCCAAGAGTCATAGGAGTCAGAAATGAATTGTAAATATATTTTTATAACCTTTCTTCATGGGAATTTTAAAATCAACTTTTTTTTATTACACTAAATATTTTCCTAGTTTCTAAACTTACTTTTTATAGGTTCAGTTAGATACACATTACACTGTCATTTCATTTTTTAATATATTCATGATAGCATCCTTAATTTTTGTACAGTGCATGTTTTCTCAGTGAAATTCCCACCACCAGTTCACCCAGGCACTATCACCATAGTTACATTGTCATTTCTTTTCTTCATGTTTGTTTTAATTTTCCTTATTGGCCTCATAAGAGCTTAGTCTATTTTATTGCTTTTTAAAGAGCAGCAACTTCGGTAAAGTTGACAAGCCCCTTGTCAGTAAATAAGAAATCATTAAAACAGTTTGCACCACAAAGTAACCTAGACTACAGTCATTTCCAATAAATATTTGACATAGAATCTGTAGCATCTATTTAAAAAGTGTTCTGTGTCTTCGATACCACTTCTTCCTCCTGCAAAACTTGTAACTATATTGAGAAATGACATATTAAAATCAGACTAGGGTAAAATGTAGTCTCTGTATATTTCTTTGTCTTATATCATAATATTGCCTGATAATTAAGCCTTAGTGAAAGTCATTAAGTTAAATATAATTTTACCACTAAAATTTTTCTTCCTCTGTCTTATTTTGAAATTCTTAAAAGGGAATATATCCTGATAGACACAAATTATTTTTTCTGTTATATTTTGTTTGCATCATTTCATATTTTGTGGGAGGAAAATAAAAGGTGTGACTTGATTATCTTTACTTTCTACTAACATCTGATGTAAGCCAGCTAAAATATTCTTTTCTGTTGTACATTACCATTTAGTGTGTTAATGAAAAATTTCCTGAGCTTTAGGAAAAGCTGATTATAATTAATATCATCACTTTTTAATCAAACATTTGATTGTATGTATATACATCAAGTATACACACACACACACACACACATATATATATACACTTATTTAAATATGTAACTGAAGTTACTAAGAAACTTCAGTAGTAATTACAGCAAGCTGTGGGAGACTGAGAGAGGATTAAGATGAAAATGAGAAGCTCCTGATGACTACCATCAAAAGTAGTTCCATATTTAATAGATTTTTTCTGCAAAGATCTGTTACAGAAAGATCTCCACATGGGCCTAGTATTAGATGAGATAGAATAACGATACTGGAGCTCTCCCAGACTCTTTAAAATGTTCTAAATTGAGGGTTAAGTACTTCACCAGAGGATAATTCTGAAACATTATCCCAGGTGGGGAGAAGTCCACTGCCCTCCTCCACCCTCTCCTGTTTTCTACTCTTACCTAAGTAAGCAAGTGAACACCATAGTCAAGAAGAAAGAAAATAAATGGAATATTGTCCAGCGAAGGAAGTACGTGACAGGCAGGAGTAAAGGGTTATCTGTGGAGAAGCCACATAAACACTTATGAAAGCCACACTTCAGTATGGGTCTCTTGCATTAATGCTGATTACTTTAAAATTAGGGAGTACCTCTTCCCTCACCATCTGTTACCATACTGACAAGCCCTAAGTAGTAATAGTGATGGTTTACAGGTGAAGGAGCTTTTATAAACACCTTTTTTGTTACAGGGCAGGGAGAGAGAGACTCCCCAGAGCTCCCAAACCTACCCATTCATGTTTCTGCCAAGTGTCACATTGAGACAAAAGATACCCTGTGCATAGACCTTCAGTGGAACGGACCTTCAACATCATTAGCGTGAAATACAGGAAAGGGGAAAGAATCAAGTTTCCAAATCAAGCACATGAAGTTACCCATCCACTGGGCTGCAAAAGCCCAGGCAAAAAGGACTGGCCCAAAGCAGGGCTTCTGAGGCGGGAAAGCCCATAGCAAGTCTAAGGTAGCTTGTGGAGGTTCCCACAGAAAAGGGGCAGGAGGGGTCCAGCACATCTGGAAGAAAAAGAGCAAAGCCAAAATCGAAACAGCTCTTGTTAACCTCCTCAGGGTTCTCTCACCCACAACTGCTTAAACCAGTTCAGGACCAAAAAGCAAGCACAGCCTCTTCAAATGTCTTAGCTCCGTGTGCCTCCTCCAGATCTCCATCTGGCTCTCCACCCTTCTTCACTCCTTGGTCTCCTCTCTTGTTTCTCTCCCTGTTTGCTCACCTCCTCCCTTCCTTGGGTAGTGCAGGGAACCTAGGGTCTCCCCTTCCCCTGGAGGTTACTCTGTTACATTTTAAGAAAGTATAAATATGAATCTAACTATGCAGCTCATTTATAGGTAAGGTGTTCCTTATTCCCTGACTTCAAGATTTCTGTTCGATTTTCTGCAGTTTGAACACAATCTGGGTAGTTAGATTTCTTTAGTATGCATCCTACTGACAGTTCCCTGAGTTTACTGGATCAATGGTTTGGTAATTTGGAAAGTTCAAAGTCATTGTCATTTCAGTTATTTTTTTTCCTTGTAGTACTTTTATATATATGTATTTCAACTTTTGTAACTTGCCCATAGTTTTCTATGTTTCATTCCTATTTTTTATCGCAGATCCAAGTTGTTGGTTTACTGTTCAGCTAGGTTTTTTTGTTGTGAATACTGGAATGACAACTTCCAAGTTCTTCACATGCAGAGCCAGATAACAGAATTCTGTTTCTTGTAATTTAAATGTATATTTTTTACATTCCTGAGCATTAAGAACTTCAACTCAGGTATAACTAGCAAGTGATAGGTTTCATCAAGTTTGGTTGATACGTTGATATTTCTGGTTCTCTTTCATGTCTTTTACCACAGGGATATTCTTGTCAGAATGTGTGGTAATGTCTCTCAGTTGATTTGCATGACTTTTTTGTCACTTGTCAGAGGAAATACTCAAGTTCACATGAAAGATTTTATTTCTGAACCCACTGATTTTAATCTTTGAGAAAAAAGTCCCTTGAGAATCAAACAATCTGTTCTGTGGTATTTGCATACCGTTAACAATTACCAGCATTCCATTGTACCAACTTTACAAGGCAGAAGGGAATAATTCTCCCAAGTCACTAGTGAATTATGATTCCATGCAATATGGAATAATGTTAAGGAACTGTAAAGAACAAGCTTCACGCAACACCATTCTTACTGGGTAGCCAGCACGCAGCAAAATCATCAAGTAAAAGCTGCTCAGAATAATCTGAGTAAATTTAATGGGAGCAGTATATAGCATCCTGCAAAGTGAATGTAAAGAAGTCATTTGGAGGCAAAAATAAAAATTAGAACAACATAAATATTATGTGAAATAGCAAAATAGTGATATGACAGATTATGTCCATGTTCACTAGATATTCAGAATAACCTGTCAGTCTTTTTTTCTGCAAAGGAAGTATGTTTTTGATCAACGTAACAATCAAAGATAAATGATATTCTAGAGAAAGAAAACAATAATATAAACATTAGATTCATAGTAATGATACTAATGTCACTTCTTTGTGACCTTTATGACCACTTCTACCCCCAGTATAAATCCTCAGTTTGTAGCATTTACTTGTTTTGCTTTGCCTAATTTTGTCTGAAATAGTGATGGCTGTGAAATAAGATGCAATATAGAACTGCTATTTACCCCAATATCCACGTTCATAAGTACTTTAGACCTAATTTGTATAGCATTAAAAACTATAAGGCTTTGAAAGGTATTCAAACTAGTTTTACTTTTAGAAAATGGCAGAAACAATGCTTTGTGTTCAGTAAGCAGTTTTCATTTTTCTTCTGGAAACACAAGATTATCAGTCTCCCTTCTAGCTAGATCGATAAGAAACATGTGCCCACTATCTTACCAAAGGACATGCCGTAGAGCTGAGTATGACTGTGTATTCTCCTTCTGGCCTTATAAAGCCCCATGTGCTACAACCCTCCTCCCCCACCCAGTCTTTATCCTTCTTTCTTCCTTCACACACTCCCCCACACACACATCATTCCCGTGGTTGGAATCAAAGGTCCTCAGAATGACATTACTCCACAGGAGAAGTAGAAACAGCAAGGAGAGCAACTTACCACACTGAAACTGATATGAGTGCAAAATAAAATTATACTGTACTAGTCACTAAGACTTTATTTAAAACAGCTAATATGTATTAATCTGACTAAAACACAGCTCTGTTACTTAGTTCAGAAAGCTGGAGAGCTCAGGATATTTTATCCACAAGTTTAATACCGCAGAACTGGAAGGCTCCTGTTGCTATTACAATCTGCATGTAGCACTCTCTCTCTACCTTGGTGAAGTGAGTATCTATTGCACTGTTTTACCACTGAAGATGGTTGAGAACCCAGCAATTCTTCCCTCAGCAATCCGGACGGTAACCATTGAGGACTGTTTTTCCTGTTTATCTTTGATGTCTGCTGAATATAGCTTGATTTTGTGTCCTTTGAAGTCATCTTTTGCTTTCAGAAGGACAAAATTAGCAGGTAGGGCCAAGTTCTTTTCTTTTTTTTTTTTTTAATATGTGAACAACAGCATTTATTTCTCAATCATACAACTAAAATCTGACACAAAACACCGTTGCTAAGTAGGCCTTCAAATCAGAGACTGACATTGAGGATCAAAATTTTTTTTAGGCTTTTTTTTTTTTAAGAACATTAATTTAAATAGTCTTCACATAACAGTTTACTTTAAATACATCTTATTGTCCTATTTTAAAATTCTAAAGCTTATTTTCAGATGCAATTCTAAAATGACTAAGATTCTTAAGGATTCTGTCAGCCCATATTATTTAGTGAGTTATGTGACTAGACAGTTACAATAGGTATGGTAATGATATATTCTATTAGCATTATTTAAGCCCCTGCAGTTGAACTTGTCAGCACTTTTTTTCTTCAAAATGCTAAGCTCCAAGGTTTATTATTCATCTTTTTTTTTTTTATGCTTTGATTGACTTGCAAAGCAAATAATTCCTTTAGGAGAGAACTTTTCCTTATCACTGCAAAGGAAACTTTTTTTAAACCAGTGTCCTTAATCTGAAGACAGAAGTCATTATTGACTGTTACGATTTAAACATTATCCTTTACTTGGGAAAAAACAAACAAACAAACAAAAAAACAAACAAGTGATTCTTCTTTTAAATGCTTTTAAAATCTTACTGAATCTGAAGCAGTACAGCATAATTACAATTCATGGGTAACTCTGAAGAAACCAAAGTCAATGGCATATGGCTTTTCAAGAACTTTTGCCCATTCTTTTCATGTTTTTATTAGATAATGTCATTTTGCATACAGTTTAACTATTGCTCTATCATTGAACTTTTCTTTGGAAATAAGAGTTTTGGAAAACAATAATCCAAATCCTGTAGTGTGAAGTTAGCATTCCCTAACTTTTATTTTTTACTTTTTAAAAAAATATTTATTGCATCATCCTTCATTTATGTACAATCTCTGATTTCCCCATAATATTCCCACCACCCATTCACCCATGCACCATCATCATAGTCCCTTGTGCTCTTACCACTCATGCCCTGATCCTTCTCCTTCCTCCTCCATATAGAATGTCTTATTTATAGTTGCCTGATGATACTGATTTTTACTTATTATAGCTACTACTTTTTTTCCTGACCCCTTATTTGATTCCTCTACATTCGTCCTGTCAGTGAGACCATTTGATATTTTTCTTTTTCTTTCTGGCTAATTTCACTGAGATAATCTCTTCCAGCTCCATCCATAGAGCTGGCTTCAAAGGGCATGCATTTACCCTTTTTGATTGCAGAGTAATATTCCACTGTGTAGATATACCTCACCTTCTTGTTCTACTCATCTATTTTTGGGCATTTACCTACTGTAAAGATATTATGTTGCTGCCCCACTTCACCATCAAAGTACCCACAAACCATCCTAGACCACTGGGTCTCACCCCCACTTTCTCTAAATGGGAATTACTTTTAAAACAGTATTTTTCCCGGGAAGTATAGATAACTATTTTATGTCCCCCTAAAATCATGAATTTCATATAGCTAAAACTTGTTCTTATTTCAATGATTGTGATTTTCAAAGTATCTGACCCCAGAATATATTTTGTGTGGGGGAGAATCACAATAGCTTGTTACCCTTCGTTTTGAGACATTTGCCTACTGAGTCTATTTTAATCTTTTCCATTGTACAGTCTTAAACTACAATACTTTCATCAGCATTTTGAAAATGTTACCTTTATAAGATCCTTTAGCTCCCGTCCTCCTTTATTTCTTTTCTATTTTTTTTTGGGGGGGGAGGGGGGCAACCAGTCCATTGAATATGATTCATCAGGATTCAGAATTCATGCTTTAATTTGCATTTCAATTTGCTAAATCATGACTCTTGTAGAAATCTTACTTTCTAAATGTGACTATTCAACTAAGAATGCCACCATTTAGTAAATTATCTTCCCTTGCAGTCCTAATCTAAGATTGTTCCTTTCTGTTTTTAAACACAGTTCTCTCTACTAATAAAACAATAGTAACTCAGAAAATCTTTCAAAAATATTATTTGGGTAGTAGGACCTCTGTTCCTAAATTCCTATCTCAACTTCCAAAGTTTACTGCACCTGAATAGCTATGGTAACATCTCAAATACACATATTTAAAACTAATCTTTTTTTATTTTCTCCCCCATCTGTGCACACCACATCTGCTACTGCATTTTAGGTCAGAACCTTACTTTCCATTCCATCTCCAGACATCATTTTTGACTCCTTCATAACGTTCACTATTCGCATTCAGTACATTGGACAATCCCATTGATTCTGTCTCTTTGAAATCTATACAATATTTCTCCTCCTGTTCAACTTTCACAATCTTTGTTTAACATCCTTAACATTTAAGACTTATCCTAAATCTCTTGCCTCATATCATATTTCTGCCACATGCCTTCCAAACCATACTCCCCAGTACCTCAGCATGGGATTTATACCACATCAATTTTACCCTATTGTCTTATTGCTTAAAACCCTTCAGTATGTCCATATTTTCTGTCCCACAAACACACCCTCCATTATATCAAATCTTTAATGGCAATAGCAGTATTTACCCCACAATTGTGCATTGTTTGTTAAACAATTGTCTGCCACCCAGAATGACTTTCCTCTTACCTGATTGTTACTGACACTTCTTAAAGTTTCAGCTCCTTTAACTCCCAGGTGGTTAACTTCCCACTTCATCTTTACTCTGGAGTTATAAATACGTAACAAATCCCTGTCAGTTTCACTAAGAGAAGAGATAATATCCCTAACTATAGATTCCAATAACTAACTTTGTACTTACCAGGGAATACTACAAAATTTAAATTAATGTGAACTAACTATACACAGCCTGGCATTTTAAATGGAAATATGTATAGTAGAAGGCACTCATTTGTAAAAAATTAAGTATATGTAGATTTAGCTAGTCTATCAGTTACTCACTTTTTGTTTCCTAAAAAAATTGGCACTGATTCCTTCATTATTAAGAGAAGATTAGATGTTTGTAAAATATATAAATATGGAAAGCAAAAGAAATTGTATTGACTGAAAGTAACCACAAAATATATGTAATATGTTGATATTTTCACAATAATGTAAACAATGAGTATTTCTCATTATGATGTCCCTACTAAAAATTAGAATATGAACTACTGGAAGTATTGAGAAATATTATTCCCAAATATCCCTTCAGTACTTCTCAAATTGAGGTCAGTGTTACATCTGTAATTTTCAGAATTTCCTCTATTAGATGTCAATTAAGAGGGAAGTTCCCCTTCCCTTAAAAGTCCCATCCTTTACCTATTAAATATGTCTCTAGGAGTGAGACAGTGTGATTCTGCATATGAGAAACAGCCTAAGCAATTCCAATGTACTCAAAAGTTCAAAGTCAATGTCTCTTGAGCAGTTGCTAATGCATGTTTCTCTTGGTCTTTGCTTTAAGACTTGGCGTGGTATGAAATTGTACATTTCTGAAGCTTTTTCATTTTAATCATTGCAGTGAAGAATGAATCCTCTAATCCCCATAATTCTACAAAATGTTGAATATATCTTTTATGCATGTTGATCATTTTTTTATGTGCATATGTAGTGTCATGGTTTTTGCCATTTTAAGTGGATTTATATCTTTGATTTGGAAGATCATTGGCATTTTATTGAAGTAACAATATGCCATTTATTTATTTTTTACCATGACCATGAGTGAAAAATGAACACGAACTATATACCAAGTTTCCAAGACTGTGGGAATATATTTTAGAGTGACTAGTAGTAAACCAGCTAGCAACTAGTTTACAGCATTATGTCTTACGGGTATTTTTCATATTTATGTAACCACATCGTGCCTATTACAAAGCACCAATAATCCTCTACCGTAGTCTATCATGTCCCCTCTCCCATTTTCACCATACTTAACACCCTACCTACCTGGTAGCCTTGGCTGTGCAGATTTTAAGATTTTGATTTGGTTTGGTTTTTTTTTTTCTGTTTCTTTACTTTGTTTTTTTTCTAGTTTCAAAAGTGTAAGGTTAGATTATTTACTTGATATCTTTATTTATTGATGTCTTTATTGCTATAAACATCCTTCGTAGTCCCTCTTTTGTCTTCGAGTCCCTCATTAATCCAGTAGCATTTAAATGTATGTTGTCTAGTGTCCACTTATTAAGGGTTTTCCCACATTCCTTTTGTGATTTCTAGCTTGATAACATTTGATCAAAGAAGATAGTTGACATAATTTAAATTGTGAATTCACTGACACTGGTGCTCAAGAGTATTCTTTGAATAAGAAAATTTCATATTCATAACTTGAATATGAAAGTGATAGAGTTCCCCAAATTTTATCAGTTCAACATCAAATGAAATTACCAGTTGCAATTTGTATGGGTCAAAGAAATTAGGCTTCAATAATGTGAAATAACTTCAATGCTGTCAAAAAAAAATTGAACTATTTTGGTAATTTTTTTCTATAATATTTAAAAGTCACTGTCAGATGAAGAGCTTATCAAAAAGTAAGTGGACAAAGTATAAGAATAAAAGGTGTTCTTTAAGTATTAGGCAGTTAAGTGATAAAGTTTTTTTATGTCTGTGATGTTTTACAGTATTTAATTTGCTAACTTTTAAAAAAATGTAGTTTACTATTTCTCATGCTCCCCAAAGACTAGCTTTCATGCCTCCTTTTCTATTTGTAATTATTCTAATCCATTTTCTTAGGTAGTTTGAACTACAAACTCTGCAACTAGAAATTCTGGAGCTACAAATTAGAATAGAAAAAAAGCAAATGTTTTAAATCCTCTATATTAATGGTATCTGAGAAAAAGAATCTGATAGACCTTCAATTTCTTTTACCAAAGTGATTTTACCTCTCTATGCATTTTACCCACGAAAGCAGTCTCAAGCCCACAAACTTTTAAAGTACAGTTACCTCTCAAAGTTAATATGCAAGGTATCTGGAGACCTGTTTTCCTCAGGTCTTCGTTTTATTCAACATAATACATATTTAAAGACATGGGTTCTGTCCTGCCAGCTCTGAGTTGTAGGTGTTGAATTATTGGAGCATCTATAGATTCTTCATGGATTTGTCAAGCAGAACTCTTAGATGTGCAGGTTAGGGATCCCCTCTTCTTCTGGCCTTATTAGTTTTCTATGATTACTATAACAAAGGGACACACACCTAGTGACTAAAACAACAAAAATGTACTATTGTACAAGTTTGGAAGCAAGGTATGAAACATCAAGATGTTGGCAGCGTTGACTCCTACTGAGGATAGTGAAAGTCTGTTCTTTTCTGGCTTCTAGTGGTTTGTTGGCAAATTCTGGCATTGTTTGACTTGCAGAAGCTTTCCCTGATCTCTAATTTGATCTTCATTGGCTATTCTCCCTGTATGCAGGACTTGGCCCAAATATTCTCTTTTTGTAAGGACAACATTCATATAAAGTTAAAGACCCAGCCTACTCCAAAATGACTTCACCGTACTTCATATGAATAATGAATATTTCCTAATCAGATCACATTCTGAGGTCCTGGGGGGTTAGGATTTCAACATACTAGTGGGGGGAGGCAGGTATGATTCAACCCATAATAAAAAGTATCTGTCTGCTCCCTTTCCTCTGGGTTCTGGTTGACTTTGGACAAGGGAAGACACTAGCAGGAAATGAGGGAAAGCAGTTAGGATCATGAGACAGGGGATTTACTCATCCAGCCCCTTCCTGTCAGGGCTGTGTCATGGTAGTAATTACATTTCTCTTTGAAACCTACAATTCCCATCAGATTGCCCCTTATATAAGCTTATACTCTTTTTAGGACTCCAGCATTGTGTGACCTCCACCTACAGTTTCAAATCTAATAGTAATGGCTATTGCTAGACTGGGTACAATAGCACACCCTGTTGGTTTTCCTGAACACATTTAAACTGTTTTGTAAATAGTGCTTTCATTAGCCTCTTCTAATGAGAGTGGTATGCATTTGAGAGTGGCATCTGCTTCCTATTGGGAACCTGAAAAAGACAACCACAGACTCGTAGATTATTTTATTCATGTTATACCTGCACAAAGAAAAACAACTGTTTTTCTCTGTTAGAACCAGGACTGGAAATGTAGTACAGAAAGGAACAGATCTTGTCAATGTCAATGAAATTGCAAAGAAAAGGAATATAGAAATGGTATTATTAAAACTCAAAGCCTTTTAATATTTTATAGGGGCTTTCAAATATATGACTACATCTATTATATACGATATATAATATACAATTTCCAAATTTTTATGGGAATGATACTTTTTTTCCCCCACATAGTATATATGGGAATTCTAAAAATTTCTCACATCATTTTTAGCCACAAATAAACTTATCAATTTAAGATATTTAGGCTTTTCAGATAAAACAGTATGTTAAGTTTGAATAGTCCCTACATTTTATCAGGATTCCCTTAGACAATTTCACTTGGCTCACTCGGCTTAGACTGTCCAGCTTTACATGGTGTCCTCCTATTCCTGGGTTTGTGGGTGTACAGCAGGCTCAATGTGCCGTCAATGTGTTAGGCAGAAAAAGGACTCCTAAAACCTCTAAAAAGACAAACATGATAATTAGAGCAGCTTCTTGAAGCTGAGGAGAGATTGTTGAAAGATACGGTAGGTCGTTTGCTGGTGCCAGTAGTTACAGTCACTTTGCTAGTGTATATGCACTCAGAGTCATCTATACTGTGTGACTCTCTGGATAAACATGTTTAATGCCAATAATTCTATAACCAGGTTAGCATGTAGATAAAAATAATTTCTCCTTACACAATGCCCAGAATCAAGTGAGTAAGTATATGCTTTCTTATTTGGTAACAGGCTTTATCTATTTTTCTACCAGATTTATTTTTCCCTGACAAAGTACATGCTTGAAATGCCCAGGAAACATTTTTTACATAAATTTCAAGGAAACTTTTAGTAATGCTATCCTTATTCATCACTGTTTCACTCTTAATTAACTTGAAGAGAAATTTGTCAAGAAAAACATAAGATTATTCTGAGCTCTATTGATTTCCTTTTCCCTCAGCCTTTGTGGAAAGGAACACATCATGAATTAAGCTGCTTGAGTTCAATATAATGTTCCAGTAAATAATGCTTGCAACTTGAATCTTATCGCTAATTTTAGAGCCTACATTCCACAAAATTGCCTACTTAACAACCACATGATAATTCAGAGTAATAAAAACAGGATGGTGTTCTTACCTTGCTAAACCAATCTTTTATTCTTTCATTTTAATGAACTTGAAAACATTTCAATCTGGATGCACCCTCTCCTTTTTAAGTATTAGAAAACCCTATTTCCTTCTATAAAACAATGCTATATTATTATAATGAACCAGAAATTGCCTTAGTTGGTTTTAAGGTCAAATTATTACCATAAAGTTCTTAATAACAATGTTTCAAAAAATAAGGCCTACTTTGGTAATAGCCCTTTAAATTTTGCTTGATTGTTAGCTTGAATCAGCTGTATAAGTCCTACTTTACCAATATTATGCCTTATGTATAAATAAAATAGAAATAGCAAAATAGACTTCAAATTACCTCAATGTAGAAGAGTAAACACCAGTTTCTAATAGGTCTATTCCCTGTGCTAAGTCCTTTTGGACATAGGTCTAGAAAATTTGTTTAAGAATCCTAAAATTACCCTCAGAAAGACACAATTTACCCTCACTGCAAAAATGCTGAAGAAAAATCCTATAGTTTAGGTATCATTTTATACTGAAGGACCTAAAAATGAACAAAACTGCAGTGGCAGGCTTGAAAAGACAGCCTCTGTTTAGGATTGAATTCCACTTTGATGATTTGTAGCATCTTCACACATGGCTAGTGTCCTCATGTTGTGTAAATGTGCTGACTGATGCACCTGTTTCTGTGCTCAGTTATAAAGAGGAATTCCTGCATTCAACATTCCCAGACAGAATTAGCTAGAACAGTGTATAGAAACTAGCCTTACTTCTCTCTTCTGAGACCATATTTTATGCATAAATTTATACTTCATTGTTGGGGCTGTTTCTAACATTTTTACGTCAATAAAAATGCTCTGTATTATAATAAAAATGGCATTTTTTATTATGTAGAATAAAACGAACAATAATTGAAAATATTCCCCACTTTTTGATGATTAGGTCGTGTATGTAATTTCCCTACCTTATGTTTTTGAATGTTAATGTCATAAAGTACAGATTTCCAGTATGATTTATAGTAAATTATGCCTTTTAGAAAGCCTACCATGTCTTTTTTATATATTTTGCTTAAATACAATCCTATCAATATGTGTATTTTTTTTAAGATTTATTTTTTTATGCATACAGAACTGGGGTACAGGCCAGAGGTGCAGGGGCAGTGAGAGGCTTCACCAGAAATAGAGTAGGAGCAGAACAGGCCGACAAAGTACACTGCTGAGGGGAGAAGCAAGCAGGTCAGGAGAGGTCTGCTGCTCCATGCGGGTCACCTCCCTGGCAGGTGGAGATCGAACTCAAACTGAAGTGGCTTTAGCTTCTTTGTGCTGTACTTTGACCTGCTGTGCCACCAGGGAGAGCCCCCAATATGTATATTTTTACAAGTCATGCCAACTCACTTTATTTTCAGTGTATCATCTGCAAAATCAGATTACTAGGTTTTAACATTTCATACCACTTAAATCATCTTATGTTATTTGTTTCTTATCTATTATACAATCTTCAATCATCTTTCCTATTAACATGTAGTCTATCCTTTTTACTAGTGGTAGTATTTTATGAAATTTATAACTAAAGAATATTCATTTATCTTAGAATGAAAAATTTTATCTATTGCACAGCTAAAATATGAAGAAAAATATTTTCAAATTAAAGTAACATTGGTTGATAATATTGTATATTATTTAGAGATAGAGGATCTCACCTCTTCCAATGTATGTTACCATACCATGCCCACCTAAAACTTCTCTTTAACATTGGCTCCTACTACATCTAAATGTATGCATTGAATTTTTGTTAATACGCTTGGGAATCTTTTCTTACAATTACTTAATTATGTGGTTTTCATCTAACATGTATAACACTTGCATTAACAACTTTAAAATACCCATGCTAATTGAGTATTAAATATATATTTAATAGACTTGTTTGCCATTAGTTCTTTTTTCATACAGATTTTTCCAGTTTTCATTCTTGTAATTGTTTTCTAGGTGGGCAGTTTCAACCATTAAATCTTTTAATTATTTTTTTTTTAGGGTTGGGATTTCTTGGTAGTCCTTAGATACTACATTGTAGAGTTCTCAGTGCTTAAGAATCTATGTCCCCTTTGTACAGGAATAACAACTGGGTGAGGTTAAGATCATTTGGGTACATTTTTCCTCAGAAATTTTAGTTACCATTTCTTTTCCTCCTGATAATAAATATTTCTGTGGACATTTTCAAAGCAAGATTTAGATGTTTTGAGTGTGAGTGAATGTATGTGTGTGAAAGTGTATCTAGATATATTAAAAATTACCTTTATTATACCTTCTGTTACATATTTCTTGACTGATCATGTTGACTTAAATCTAAGTATATATGAATCATGATAAAGTGAGTTTATCCTAAAATGCAAGACTGAAATACTATATATATAAAAAAGTATTTGCACAAAGAGGTGGTCCAAGACACAGAAATGGGCACAGGTGCTTACCTTCTTCCATGCACACAACAAATATACACTTAGCTACAGACTAGACTTAAAACCCAGATGAACCCTGTACACCACAAAGGATAGAAAGGCAACACCTGCAGAGAGGAGGAAGAAATGTTCTCCCCTAGGAACAAATCCCATTGCAGGGACAATGGGCACACAATCAGGAGGATTTGTTTTCATTATAGTTTTTGCCAGGTATTTTGAGTATTATTTTTAAGCTCTATTTCATAAAGTCGTGCATATGCTTTTAAGTATTAGTCTACTTAAAAGATTAAAAGAATGATAATACTGCAATAAGGGAAATACAATAGTCCTTCATTTTCCACAGATCAGGAATTGACAATCTTTCTATTATAATGGGCCAGATAGTAAATATTTTAGCTTTATACAGACATTCAATCTCTTGGCAACTGTTAAGTTATTATTGAAATGAGAACACAGCATAGATAATATGTACAATATAGACAATATGCATGAATATGGTTGATTTGAATCAAACTCAGGCTGGATTTTGCACTATTGTTTGCTGCCCTGCTACCCATAAGAAGACCAGTAAAAATATTTTGCCTTTTAAATTGAATCAGGTGCTTAGTGTAGAACTAGAATTTACTCATAATCCCCACAAGAGTTTTTATTTTAAGGTTTAGAATACCCAGAAAAACAAGGATATCTTCAGTTTAAGTTTTACCAAAGGAGTGATTTAGTTTCTTTTTACCCTCTCCTTTAATTTTGGGGGACTGGAGCTATGATAGATCACATTACTATATGAATTACTGCTTTGAGGTGAACTGTGATCGCCATGCCTTAAATAGTAAATACATTAAATAATAAATACAAAACTACATAAATATAAACATGAAACTGAAATTTTTTGGATCATGTAAGCAACAAGGAATGTAATGTAGTAAAATGTAACTTAACCATATAAGGCACTTAAAATATTTGTCTCTAAAAATACCACACTAGAGAATGACATTTCCAAAACCTACCATGGAATGGTAATTTAGCTTTTTGCATGAAAGATTAATTGAGGTCACAAGACAGGGAATCACACTATATCAAATTTAGTTAATAATTTCCACTTAAACCCCACGATGACTTGTCAAAAGAATAAAGACAAAAATGTTGTTCTCCATCTATTAGTTGTTGAAGTTCTGTTGCTATAGAAAGGAAACAAGCTCAGTCTACTAACTCCCTCAGTCCTAATACTTTGTTTAGCAGTGGGCTAATGACAGACTTCTACTTCCACCTCTGAAGAGTATTTAACTATGGAATAGCACTTTTAAAATAATTACAAAGCACTTTTTCACCTTTTTTTTTTTAAAGATTTATTTATTTATTCATACAGAACTGGGGTACAGGCCAGAGATGCGGAGGGTGAGAGGATTCACCAGAGACAGAGTGGGGAGCAGAACAGGCAGATCGAGGAAGTACACTGCTGAGGGGAGCAGCGGGCAGGTCAGGAGAGGTCTGCCACGCCATGTGGTCTCCTCCGGGGCAGGCGGGAATCGAACTCATGCGGAAGCGGCTTTAGATTCTCAGTGCTGTGCTTTAACCCGCTGCGCCACCAGGGAGGGCCCGCACTTTTTCACCTTTTAAAAAGTTCTGGTAGTATAATGGAAGATGAAATAAAAAATTCTGAGCTATTTTTATTACAATTAAGGAAATATACTTAGGTAGCAAAAGAAAATAATGCATGTCATGAGCATTTGGTCTTTGAACTCTTATTTAAGATACTACCGCAGCATTTGATGTATATCTTTATTGGTTTTATAAAAGTATGTGAATCACCCTAGAAATTTTTAATTAATGTAATATAGTCACTCTATGTTTTGACTAGAAAGGATTGATTAAAAAAAAATGGTTTATCTCCCTGAAAGTGAAATTTTGGTTAGTTCGTTTACAGTACTCAGGTGAAAATTTAAATTGTCTTCAACCCAAGTTTAGGAAAACTCCCCAGATTTTGCACATCTTTGTAAATTCCGTCATATACATGACAAATTCTAAAAAAAGTTCCATACTTACGCTGACTTGTTTTCTAAATGTTTGTTGAATCTGTAACTTCTGACACCTGTTCCTATAGCAACATGTTCTGATGAAAATTAAATGTCCATGCTATGTCCAAAACTTAATAATTAAACTTACCCAGAGCTTATTAGTACTATAAAAAACCTTTATAAATATTTTCCTGTAATAAACTCTACCAAAGGAATGAGTTGGTAAAATCACTGAAGAGTGCATTGTAGTTTCCAGTTATACCCTGTCTCAGTCACGCCGAATGTAGAGAATGTTGAACACTCACACCTTCCTAGAGCAACTGTGTGGCTCGAGCCAGGCCATGGAGGCAGAAGAGCACACCTGGGAACATGCACTTCACAGTCCTGCACATCTCAGGTCTATCCTGGCTCTTCCACTGGCTGGCTGTTACTCTGACCGTACACATACTTACTTTAGCTCCAAACTCTGGCTTCCTCATTTGTGAAGAGGAATGTCTAAATCACAGAATAGAGCTGGAATGAGGAGTGCAATAGGCAACTGCTCATTATACAATAACTTTAAAATTGTAATAAATGGATGAGGAGATGGTAGGGGTATGTGTTCCGATAGACTAGAGGCTTGTGTGCTTTATAGTCAAATCTACGCTGCTTTTGTTTATAGACAAAGGGTAGTCACTAACATTGATGATGGAAAAGAGTCATACACAGGGACTCCCCTAAGCTTATCAATACATCATCATACAGGTGATGGCCTGTGGAAAGAGAGGTACTTGGCTGTGGTGTGGAAGAGGAGCTTATGTTCACTGGGGCCAAGGCTTACAGCGGATTAAGTGGGGAGCCATTTCAAAGGCACGAACTCCAGCTGGGGGTCAGGTACCCAAGTGCCCTGGGAATACGAGACTGGTGCTTTGCTGACCCAGCAGCATAGGTTGCATAAGTAGACATAGGCATTCCATGTATGCAGAACATACTTTTGCAAGTGTCCATGAGTACAGAACTGCCTGTCCTGCCAAAATTCAGGCAGTTTTGCTCCCACACAAGTACTTATATATAAACACCTAAAAGCTTCTAAATTTGTCTAAGTATAAATATGTAATTTTTCCCACCTTAGACATTTAATAACTTCAGATTAATCTCTCTACTTATCTCTCTGTGGAATGAAACCACTTCAGGAAATTTTTTATTAGTTTATTTTTACATCATTTTGTACATTTTTTTTTAATCTCAATTGTAATCCCCGCAGGTTTCCCATCCCCAAGTCACCCATGTGCCATCACCATAATCCTGTACACTTCCCTCCCCACCCCCCTGTTTTTGATCCCATTCCCCATCCCACCCCCACAAAATGTCTCTGGTCTATGGCTGTTCATTATTCTTGTTATTTTCTCACCTGGTCCTTTATACTTCTGCTATGAGTGAAACCATCCGGTATTTTTCTTTCTCTTTCTGACTTATCTCACTAAGCATGATCTTTTCCAGCTCCATCCAAGTTGCTGCAAAAGACATGTGTTTCTCTTTTTTGGTTGCTGAGTAATATTCCATTGTATATATGTACCACATCTTTCTAATCCAGTCATCTACTTTTGGGCATTCGGGCTGCTTCCATGTTTTTCCAATTGTAAATAAAGCAGCAATAAACATGGGGGTGCAGTTATCTTTTTCAATCAGTGTTTTTGTGTCTTTTGGGTAGATACCTAGGAGTGGGATTGCTGGGTCATCTGGAAGCTCCATGTTTAGCAGTCTGAGGAACCTCCAAACAGTTTTCCATAGTGGTTGTACTAGTTTGCATTCCCACCAGCAGTGCAGGAGAGTTCCTTTTTCTCCACATCCTCACCAACATTTGTTGTTGCTAGTTGTTTGAAGATGTGCCATTCTCACTGTGGTGAGGGGGTATCTCATTGTGGTTTTAATTTGCAACTCCCTTATTACGAGTGATGTTGAACATTTTTTCATATGCCTGTTGGCATCTGCATTTCCTCTTTGGAGAAGTGTCTTTTTAGCTCTTCTGCCCATTTTTTGATGGGGTTGTTTATTTTTGTTGAGTTTCATCGGTTCTCCATATATTTTTATCACTACTTTTGTGTGAGAAAATGTTTTCCCAATTAGTGGGCTGGCTGTTTGTATTTGGTAATGTCTCTTTTGCTGTACAGAAGCTCTTTAACTTGATGTAGTCCCATCTATTTATCCTTGCCTTCACTATTGTGGCATTGGGTGCTCTGTCTTTAAAGATATTTCTGAACTTCAGGAAATTTTTTACTTGGAGATTTCTTTTTCCCTCTTGTTCTCTGACACTCCTGCCCTTTCTTCATTTCTTTTGTACTGTGTGTGTGCGTGTGTTCTTGCAAAATTGGTATCTGATCTTTCTTGGGGTACATTATAACCACTTTGTGTGTGTACTCAAGCTTCTAGGGAAAAGGAAGATCTAAACTAAAGTCAAGCATCAAAGATATTAGCCTTGAGATGTTTTTTTCTAAGAAACATGATTTAAGGTAATAGATGAATGAGTATCTTTGATACCAAGAATACATACTGTGTGTGTGTGTTCCAAATAGATATGACCCATTAGTGTGTTACAAAATCAATTTAATGGAAAGCTACCATTAAAAAAAATAAATGGAGAATAGATTAAAAACAGTGTATTACTAAATATCACCATAAATATTATATGAAGATAACTATTACAATAAATCTCACAACAAAGACCTGAAAATTTTGTGCCAATTCTATACATAAACAAATATATTTAGCATATGCCAAATATCCTTGTAAAATACCTCTCTTCTGATGGGTAATGATAAAAAAGAAGTTCTAAAGTACTCAAGATGCCTAATACATTAGATTTCTCATTTTTTTCCCGATGTATTTTTCTATTGAATAGACTTGATGTACATTTAAAACCTTTTTAGCATTCTGAATAAATAGTAATAAGTGAATTCAACATCTTAGTATATATATTTACTGAATCAATGCACAGATTATGGTAAGACAGACTGAAGTATACAGGTGATGGCTATTTATTCACTTAGATGGAAATGTTATTTTAAGGAACATAATTTAGAATTCTGAATTGAGTCCATATTGCGAATCTTTGTTGAAGAAACCCACTAAATAATAGTTCAGCGAACAAGGAAAAATTGGTATGTCTTGGTATACTGTGAGATGTTTGTGAAGAACGATTCTTACTAGAGTTTTTGAGGTCTGTGCTTAACCTCAACTCTCCTTATAAAGCAAGGATATGTTTTGTAAGTACACATTCATGTATTTATTCATTCAGCAAATATTCACTTAGAACTGGCCATGTGTCAGTACCAGCCTTGTTTCAGGGTATGGAATACTGAACAAGACACTAGAGGTCTTGTCCTTCATAAAACTTATTTTGGAAATGGGCAAAGACTGGTAATAGACATCTTCACAAATAATTAAGTAAACTGAAATGGACACATCTAGGAGTGAATGTAAAAGAACGTTGTGCTCCAGCATGCAGAGTGGTGCAGGAACTATTTGAGATAGTCTGACTGGGATCTTTGTGAAAGCAAAACTTATTTCAACTCTGAATGATGTGAAGGGACCAGTCTTGCAGTGAGCCAGAACAAGAATAGCAAAAACCCTAAGAGGCGACGAGAGTGCCAGCTTTCAAGTCAAAGAACTAGGTAGCTAGCGCCAATTTTGTGAAGAGGAGAGTGATAGAAGAATGAAAAAGGATTCAATTCCCAGATCAGTTAGGGTGGTGTAGGTGAAAGCAGTGAATTTGGATTTTATTCCTGTATAGTGATAAACTATTGAAGCATTACAATAAGGGAAATAATATGAGCCCTTTTTCATTTTGAAAGCTGATGACTGTCTGCTGTGTAGAAATTAGACCATGAATAAAGGTGGAATCCAGAGGAACAGTAAGAGTGGGATAATACTTTTTGTAATGGTGACGGATGGACTGTGACATCACTAGCTAAATGAGAATATTAATAATCAGTACCATCAAAACTTTTATGGAGTCCTTATTCTATACCTGATAATGCACCGAGTGTATTTTACATACAGTTTACAACTCAATCAAACCTTAGCTCAGCTCTGAGCAATACACTAAAATTAATTTCAACTTACAAAAAAGTGAAACTATTATGGAAGATAAGTAGTTGTCCTTGACAGCAGGCCATTGTATATACTTTTCTCTTTCAGCTGTGAAATAAGGAACATGAGTCACGAGGTGAAATAAAGATGGAAGAATAAAATATATTTGATTATTCAGAAAAGAACAGGAAAGACACAAGTTAAACTGTAGAATTAAGAATTCGGGATGCTGGTGGTGAGTCTGGTGTGAAAACCTACGTTATAGGAGTTCAGACCTATAACACCCAAGGCAGATGATCATGTAAATCAACTTTACCTTTGTAAACATAATTCAAAGAAAAAAAAAATCCCCTTGACTTTGTGTTAAAGACAAGAACTGAAGTGTATTTAAAATATAGATCATTTCTCTCTTCTGCTCAAATTCTCAGTAAATCCCCAATCTCACAGAATAAAACTCTACAGACTTACAAACTCTGGACCTCCACTTCCTTTCATCACTCCCTACACTTTGACCTTTGCCTGTGTCATTACATCTCTACTGATTTCCTTACTTCTTGACCCTGTACCCTGTAGTGAGCTGCCAACTAAGACTTTTGCCTCTTCTAGCCCCCCTTTCTGGAAAGCACTTCCCCGAGATGTGTAACTGATTCCCCATTTTATTCTGACAAATGCCATTCCTAATACTCTCCTGAGCATGGCAGGGCCCCACCATCGGATCTCATCTCACCTTAAATTACCTCCTTCAAGGTCATGGCTTCAAATATAATTCACAGGTAAGAATTTGGGGAGGAGGCACACAATTTGTAGCAATCAGAAATCTAAAGTCTGGTTTATTAAGTTATAGAAGGAAAGTAAAACCTGCGCTTTTGTTGCTGGCTATGTCCAGCACATGTATTTTCCCATCAATGAAGCTTTGTTTCTTTGTCTTTGTGCTATTTTAATCATTTGCCGAAAATGCCAGTGTAAAGATTTATCTTTAAAGTTCTCTATCATTTTGCCTTTCATATTCTGTATTTACCCTTTTAGTCAAACAACCAATTAGCAACAAACTGTTTTGCAGGTTGTTTTCCTCAGACTACCTTTACAGAATCACTTTCCAAGCTCGTTAAAAATTTGACTTTTATGTTCCATCTAGGTTGAGAATCATAATCTCTAAACAAAGACATTTTGAACAAGATTTTGGGGGGGTACAAAAGTTTGACTTGATGGGAGCTTTATAATAATCAAAATAAGAAAGCAATGTGGCTGTTGAAGGAGAGTTAGCATTTTTTATAAAGTTTGAAGCATCTGAGTATTTTCAGTGGCTCCATCCTGATGATAAACATCATTTTCCCCTTCAAAGAGGTGCCTCTAAGTGGGTCTGCTCTTGATAGCATCACTCTTCATAAAGGAGTGGTATTATTGATAATGGAAAATTAGGCCCATTAACCATGAATGTGCTCAGACCTCAGCCCACACCTGCCTCATTCTCTCATCTAACAAATGTGTAAATATAAATACCTATCAAGCAATCCAGATGCTCTTCTACAGAAACATCAAACTAATTTGGAGGAGCCATGAACACCTGTGCTCAATATTTTGATGTCAGAATTTCAAGATCGAAGTTTATGCTTAATGGCTTTGAACATTAAGCATTTCAAAGGTGAATTTAGTGAAACATGCCATCTTTCCCTCTTAAGTTTAGCATCTGGCAAAAAAAAAAAAAGCCATTAAAAGGATCTAAGCTCAAATATTAAAAGATTCTCAAGTCTGTCTTTAGAAAACTACTCCATCATTAAGCAGATCACACTGCCTGATAAGTATACCTTTCTTATCTCTCACATATCTTATCTCTTAAACATTAGTATAAAATTTGAAAAATAAGTAAAAAACAGTACCATAAAATATCCAACCATGAAAGAGAAGATTTTGGAGTGTAGATGATGCCACAGAGTCCTAATAGTACTAGGTTGGAATCTGCACAGCTAGATGACTTGTGGTGAGCATTATGTATACCTCAGGCTTGAATAAATAAAGCAGGATGTGGGTGATGTAGGTGTAGTGAGAACAACAGGCTTGTGACATGGTATAACCAGCTAATAAGATGATGTGTTCATGAAGGATCTTTCTGCGGATTATTAGCAATTTGATTCTTCCAATTCTTGAAAACTTGTATTTACTTGTGACTTCCTCAATTTATTCCTAGTATCTGATAGTTTTCAGTGTAAAGTTCTTTCAACAGTTAGTTAAACTTATTCTTAGATAGGTTATTGTTGTAATGTTTCTGTGAATGGGATTCTTAGTTTCTCTTTTTGATACTTCATAGTATATAGAGACCAAAATGATTTTATTGAGTTTTTATTCTTTGGCTATTGAATTCATGTATTAGTTCTAACAGATTGCATTCTTTTTGATGAGCACTTGAGGGTTTTTCATAGTCATGCCAGCTGCCAAGAGACAATTTTGCTTCTTTACTGTTTGGATACCTTTTATTCTTGCCTGATTATTCTTACTAGCACTTTTGATAGTGATAGAAGTGAAGAGGGGAGTATTGTTGCCTCGTTCCTTATCTTAGAGGGACAGCTTTAGCTTGCTACCACTGAGTGTGATGTGAGCTGTGGGCTGTCACATATGGTCTTTTAGACATAGAAGTATGGTTCTTTTATTCCCACTTGAGTTTTTATTAGGCAGTATGTTAATTTTGTCAATACTTTTTCTGTAGCTCTTGTGATCTCAAGAGTTTTAACCCTTCATATATTAATTTTACACATTTATATAGTTTCATATGTTGAATCTTCCAACTAAATCGAAACTATTAAACAAGAAAACAACTTCCCAGTGTGCCCTCACTAGTTATTGACTGGTTGCAGTGGGTAAGACTGTAATTCTCAGATTCTTCTACAGTGACAAGAAGTTAATATCATTGACTTTGTATTAATAATATGAAGATTAAAGATATTAATTGTAAAGAACTGGAACATGGAAGTAACTTAATAAATCAAAACTTATTTTACTGTTGGAGCAGCATTAACATGTGAGCAACACTAGCTTATTACCTGTTCATCTTCATTTGCATCTTACAAACTAAGGATATGGAAGTTACCAACAAAATTTTAAAAATTCAATAACTGTGACAATTTTGTGTCATGACCTTATTTGAATTATAGAGAAAATGACACTGCACATTTCTTATAAAAGCAAACTTTTATGTTTTATGTTACTTATTAACAATGTGACATCAAATTATAGTAATTAATTTTGACAGGACAACACCAAAAGTTGGAATTTAAAAATAGCGTTTTATAATGAAAAGTTTCCATGAGATCCTAATAATCCCTTTATACTACATTAAGACTTCCTCCTGTGAATTAATTGCAATCTAGGAGATTACAAGAGTTGACATCTTCCCCGCACACTAAATTAATTCGGGCCCTTCAGAACATAGTTAAGCAGTTATGTTGAGGTGAGTGGAAACAATCGTGACTTTAAATGTAAAAATATTTTAATGTAGTTTAATTTTAATGGTATATTTTCCTCAGTGTAATACCAATTTTATTACCACTGGTAGCTGGGTTAAGAAAAAGATGATTGATTTTTAAAAGGTTCAGAACTGGTGTATATCATCACAGCTTATAGTGGGTTTATTTGTATATCTTTAGTGAGATTGTAGCATCAAGTATTTTCTGACAGTCTAAAAATAATTCTGTGTCCCACCACCACAGGAAACTGAAAGAAATAATGAATAAAAAAGTTAAATCACTGCAGTTTAAGCCTGAGCTATAAGATGTAGACATCCTCCTCCCATATTTTGATTTTATAAATAAAGAAGTTTGCCTATCTAGTTTAAGCAACTTGGTAAAAACCTAAACAGTTAATGAAAAATGTGTTTTTCTGACATATCACCCAGTTGGAAGATTAATCGTTTAAAATAGAATAAAACAAAAAAATGACTGTAGACATGTTTTATATTCTTACCACAATCTTTAAAAAATACTGTATTCTATATTATAGTTTGAAGAAAATGATGCTTAGATGTAAGAACAAGAGATAGTAGGTGGTCAGATGGGCTTTTAACTCAAATTTGCTGTCTCCACACTGTGTTCTTTCCACTTACAGTCATAGTTAATTGGAAGCCCAAATAAATCTGGAAGGATTTAAGATATAGACTGCATATGCATTAGGTCTTTGAACAACATCATTCTATCAACATCTGTTTTGTATAATGCTGATGAAGAAAAAAAAATGTAAAATCACTAATAATGGCTCCTTACAATTAATAATTGTAATATGTAATTCACTGATCTCTACAAATACCTTCTGATGATTGACATTTTTTTTAAAGATTTATTTATTTGTTCATACAGAACTGGGGTACAGGCCAGAGGTTCAGGGGCAGCCAGAGACAAGAGTGGGGAGCAGAACAGGCGCAGATCAATGAAGTACACTGCTGAGGGGAGCAGCTGGTGGGTCAGGAGAGGTCTGCCACGCCATGTGGTCACCTCCAGGGCAGGCGGGAATCAAACTCATGAGGAAGTGGCTTTAGCTTCTCAGTGCTGTGCTTTAACCTGCTGCGCCACCAGAGAGGGCCTGATGATTGACATTTTTAAGGTGCAACTGCAGAATGGTTTGAACACTTCTATAGATAACAATTAAGTTAGACCTTCCTGATACTTTTCCTTTCTGGATTCTTTTTGTAGTCAGGGAAGGTCTGTAAACTGAAGTTTAATCTACAATGAACCATAAAGATCTATCACTAAGTAGTTATTGTAATGAATAACTGTTGAGCACCTAAATGTTAACATGAATCATGATATTGTTCTAATTTATCTAAACCATTATATTCAACATACAGTTAAAATACCATTTTCTTCACTATTTTGTGTGTACTAAGACAGCACTATCAAGCTATGAGAACTTTTAATTTTTAATATCTCACTAAGCTCCTTTTCCTTAATAAGCCTTGGTAGAAAACCTTGAAAACTTAAAAATGCACTACTAACCTGTCTTTTGCCTACTATCTATTTTGCTTCTGCTGGAAAGGACATGAGGACAGTAGACACATTCACTCATATTCCCTTAGTTCTGGTCTGAATTCAAGGTATGTGTTGAAGAAATGTGGAAGGAGGGACCAGACTACCCAATACTAAATATGCAAATGCCCCTGTATATATAAACCAAAAAAAGAATACACAAAAAGAGTAATTATGATTATCGATATTCAAATTGAGTGTATGCAAAAGAGTAGTTTGTAGCTCACTGTATTATAACTTCCCCCTCAAATGTGTTTTAATGACTGATAAATTATTAGTGGAAATGTGAATGTAAAAATACAAATGTTCAGAAACTCTCATCACCAACTTTACATGGATGCATATGACCAGGAAAGGCAACTGGGTTTTCATCAGCAGGCATTGATTCAAGGATCAGATGGGACCCAAGGTCATTATTTGTTCCATATAATACCAAAGTAAAGCTGTAGTGCTTCCTCTAGTCTCACTTTCTGTTGCTTTAGTAAAGTAACAGAATGAACTGAATATAAAATTAACAGAGTCTGTAACTGATTTTCTTTCCTGCAATCTGGAGCTTCCTCATGTCACAATATATATAATACTGTGGAATGCTGAAAGTTTCAGTTTGAAAAGAAATTGAAAAACACATGAATAATTATCATTTTTCATGTACTTAAATTAACCGTAAAGTATCTTGTAGATAATTTCACCTGATCAATGCCTATGTCATATCAAGTAAGAAATAGTGTTCTCACATTTTTTTCTTAGTTTGTTGTGCTTAAATAACATGTGTCAACAGGTACATGAAAAATGTTCATCATCACTTATCACCAGGGAAATACAAATCAATGCAAAACCACAATGAGTCCCACCTCACATTCTTGAGAATAATCACATTAAAAAAGAATCAACCAGCTAACCATACCAACACACACACACAAAAGCATTGGTGAAAATGTAGAGAAAAGAGAATCCTCACACACTGTTGGTGGGACTGTAGACCCTCCCCACACACACCAGTCCCTGTGGAAAACCATATGGCAGTTTCTCAACTTATTAAACGTCTTAAACAGAAATTCCACTGTCTCTACTCCAAGAATACAAAACACTCATTTGAAAGTGTGTGTGTGTGTGTGTGTGTGTGTGTGTGTGTGTATCCCTACGTTCATGGCAGCACTACTTAGAGAACCCAACTTGAGGAAACAACCTAAACATGCAAAGATAAACATGTGTATAGACACAATGAAATACTGCTCAGCTACAGAGATGAAATCTTGCCATTTGTGATACATGAATGGAAATGGAGATTATGCCAAGTGAAATGAATTAGACAAAGACAACTATGGATGATTTCACTCATCCATACACTCATTCCATACATAGAATATAGTGAAAACAAACCCTGAAAGCTGACTGTGGTGTTGAGGCTACCAGAGGATGCAAGTGAAGGTGAACAAAATGGGAGGGAGTGTAGTGGGCCATAGTGGAAGATTATGGGTGAGTGTTGTATGGCAGTAGACATCTGATATGTCCTGTAGGAGGATAGTCTTCCATGATGTCCCTTGGATAACTGTCTTCATAATTATTCTAAATGACTTCTTTGAAGTCATTTGTCTCTCTGGTAGTTATTTTGTTACTATTGAGGCTTGAGAGTTCTTTATGTACTCTGATATCAGACTATCATTTATCATATATATGATTTGCATATATTTCCCCCCCCAGTGTATCTTCTTTTCATTCTTTGAAGTGAACTAGAGAGATTCAAAGCTTTTTATTTCTATGCATTTCAACTTAACAGTATTTTCTTTAATGCTTTTGGTGAGGTGATTTATATAAGAAAATTTTGCCTAACCCAAAGTCTCAATTTTATTTCTCATGTTGCCATGTCTTAATCTAGAATAGTGAGTTTTAGGTTTTAAATTTAGGTTTGCAATCTATCTTGAGTTTACGTAGTGTGTGGGATGTAAATCAATATTCATTTTTTCAATTACGATTATAAGCAATTACCAGTCATATTTGTTTAAAAGATTATCCTTCTTCAAGGGTTTGTCTATTCTAGGTCTTTTGCCATACCAGTTTTAGAAATTATTTAGAAATTATTTTGTTGATTTCTACCAAAAAAAAAGAAAAGTCAAATGGGATTTTGATTTGACTGCAGAGAATCCCAATGTATCGATCTTTCTGGGGAGAAATGACATCTTGAGACCCACGCTTAAAACTTAGTCATCATCATATATCTATCTCAACAAAGGTATTTAAACTTTCAGTAGTGATCTATATTTTTACCCCTAAGTATTTCCTATGCCTTGATGGTATTTTTCAGTGTGTGTGTATATATATATATACATGCATACACACATATATACATATATGTATTTATATACATGTGTATTTATACATATATGTATATACACATGTGTATTTATACATATATGTATATACATATGTGTATACATATATATGTGTGTGTGTGTTTGTGTACTTAAAAGATTTATTTATTTATGCATACAGAACTGGGATACAGGCCAGAGGTGCAGGGTTAGTGAGAGGATTCACCAGAGACAGAGTAGGGAGAAGAACAGACAGATTGTCAAAGTACACTGCTGAGGGGAGCAGCAGGCAGGTCAGGAGAGGTCTGCCGGCACCATTTGTATCACCTCAAGGGCAGGTGGGGATTGAACTCATGCTGCAGTGGCTTTAGTTTCTTAGTGCTGAGCTTTAACCCCCTGTGCCACCAGGGAGGGCTCTATTTTTCAGTATATATTAAATATATTTAATATATGTGAAAGCTGTTGCTTTTTCACATGGACACTGCTGAATTCACCACTTCTGATAGCTTTTTTATTTCACTCATTTCTAGACATTTATGAATTAAGTACTTTTGTTTATATTTGCTTATATTATGTATTCCTACTGATATTTTTCTTGCTTTATTGCACCAGTTACATCTTCTAGTATAGTTGTGCCGAAAAGAATTTCTGAGACAGGATAATTATGACTGGTTCTAAATCTTAGGTGGGACTCTCATTTTCACCACTAACTATGGTGTGAGCTATGAGCTTCTTTTAGATTGCATTTGTCAGGTTGAAGAAGTTCCCGCTGTTGTTTTGTGATCATTGTTGTTTAGAAACATACAATAAGTATGTCAGCAAGTCAGGGTACAAATCACAGTCCTGATATTTTTCACTTGGATAACTTTGGGTGATATTTTTAATAATAATGCTTTATTCTTGCCATTTATGTGAAAAATAAGATCTATTTTTGTAGGTCGCCAAATAAGTAATAGAACATCAGTAAAGTGCCTAGAGTATTGCAGACATTCAAGAAATTACAGCTCTTATATAACCTAGGGCATCTACATGACATTTTTCTTTACTGTTATGAAGATTAATGGTACAAGAGCACATTTTGCCAAGCACTTCATTTTAACAAATATCACTGTGCTTAAGAAATGTCAGTTCACTTTCTCTTTCTTTATTGCATTACTAATCCAAATGAACAGTAACGTGACAGAAACTCTGAGGGAATATCCAGATCCAGTTAAGAGCAGAATAGCACTAATTAGGAAGAACAATTTTTAATTAAAAATGTGTTGAAAAATCAGTATATGTTCATGGCAGAATTTTTAAGAAGATAGTTAAGAGCTTTCTTCTCACTTGTTACTGTGCCTTAGTCACACCAAAATTATTTCTTACAGATACTTCTGTATTTATGTTTAACATTAATAATACAATATACAAAGTATCTGTAACTTGATTATTTTCATTTTTTTATGTTTTAGAAAATGTCTTTATATATGAGCCTGCCACATTTTTTTCAGTGACTACATAGTTCTGCATTGTATGAATATATTATCTTGTACTCCTTACCTTAGAAGGGGCACATTGAAAGTCTTCATGCAACTGAGAAATTCTGGAATATATTTCCACGTATACACAATTTTTGTAACAGTACAGTTACAAAAGTATTATTAAAAGATAAAGTGAAGCATATGAAAAATTTTTAAGAGTTTGCCTCAGTAAAAATCCATCCCAATCAAGCAGTGCCAACTGGAAATCACTGGAGACTTTTATAGAGAAAAGGTAAAAATAAATTACTAATTGGCTATAGCAATGTCTAGGTGACCTTTTGGAATTGGTTTTACTTGGGTTTTAATTGTGGAACCATATGGCATTTACAGGTTTAGATTTTGATTTGTTTACAGAGGCTTCCAAGGTATTAGAGCCACCGCTAACTGCCTTCTTGTTTAATTAATTCAACAGTGTAAATATATTGGACAAATGCAAGTAAACATTAATGTTCTCAATAAATATTGGAAATTCTATCAATAGAACTTCTACCAATTTTATTCCACAAATACTTGTGAGCAGAAACTTCTTTAAACCCATGCCATGCCATGCCAACACATACCACATTTGTTTTTAGTTTTCCCAATCTATTAATACTGCTGTTTCCATTTTGAATGAGATGGATTGGACTTTCCCCACACATTTATGTCACTGGCATTCCTTTTCCTACAAACTTCTTTTTCCCGCTTACATATTCAGTTGTCATGTTAGCCTTGTAATGCTAAAGTTGCAAATAATATTAAGAAAATCATCTGTTTATATGACTAATCAATAAGTTTCATTGTCATTTTCTCATAGTTTCTCCAATGATATCATTACTATTTTCTCTCATACATCTTCAGTTTGCATCACATAAGCAAGGTCTCATCTCCACTGCAATTTTAAAAAACATTTTCTTCTTGTCATAAGAGTCAACTACCTGGGAGCCTTGACATGGTATTCATCCTCAGTATCCATGTTGCCCATCTAAAGTTGTCCATTCTTAGATAGCATAGAAGAAATGGACAGATTCCTAGATGCACATAACCTTTTGACATTGAATTAGGAAAAGAAAACCCTGAACACAGGGATGACAAGCAAGGGAATCCTAACGGTAATCAAAAGTCTCCCTCCAAAACACTGAGTGAGTTCTACCAAACCTTCAAAGACAAACTAATACCTACCTCCTGAAACACTTGAAAAAAGTGTAAAGAGGAAACATGTCCAAACACATTTTATAAGGCCAAAATTACTCTGATATCAAAGCAAAGACATCACAAAAGAGGACAAAAAGCCATGCTGAACACAGATGCAATCTTCAATAAAATGTTATCAAACCAAATTCAGCATGGGAAGATTTACTAAACCAGCTCTAGTCTTTGAATCAGTTAACATTTGAGAAAACAGACTTTAAGCCATTGTTCTGGTCCATTTAATTCTACAGTGTGCTACTGTATTTCATGTGAAGAACTTCATGCAGATTTGTGACTCTAGGGAGATTCTATCTTTTCTGCCAAAGGAGACAGCATTGACCCTGAATCTATTCTTTGTTCCACTGCCTTGCTGAGTGTACCAGTTTCGTCCCATTTCACCTGTCTTCAAAGTTCTTTTAGTTTTTAGACTGTCTCCATACCATTTATCAGGTCCATGGTCTCATTACTCCCACCCCAAACCCCTCTCCATACCTGCTTGGAATGCTTGCTCTTGAAAAGCTAGTTCTTAAGTGTTTCACAAGGAATTCTCAGGAGCAAAATGGCTGGCTTTCTGGTCTGGTTGATTTCTTTTGGGTTGTGTTTAATGGAGTGGCATAGGGTTAAGAAAGAAAATACTGCCTTTGTGCACAGCAACAGAATGTGTGTTTTTTAAAAACAAAAATGCCAGAAGGGCTACTCACAAGTGCAGTATATAATGGTTGTGGAATCCAATAGACGAGAGGTAGAGAGAGGACAGTGAGCCCAGACTCTTCTCCAGGACCTGCTGGTAGGATCCACTGTGTTAACAGCAGGTGAAATCAGGACTCTTCTAGCTACCACAGGAGAGATGTCAACTGCTCTCATTTCCTTACAATTGATCTCTAATCAAACCCCTACAACCTACCTTTTATTCTTACTGCTATATTGAAAATGCTCTGCAAATCTAAAATATAATCGATGACTTCTTTTTCCTTCTTTTTCCATCTTTCTTGTATCACTTACCCTTGATAACATTGATGATTTGTCTCTTTGTCATCTAAGAGATAATGTTTGCTACAAAAACCTGTACAATGTTAAATTGGAAATACTGATTAATATCTTTACATGAGGATACCATAAACAAGAGAGTCATTGTAAAAAGAAAAGCTTGGACAAGGATACAGATGTTAAAAATAAATCTCATTTATCTTTCAAAGAGTTTTGTAGAATTTATATTATTTTATCTTTGAATATTTGTTATGGGTCACTAGTGAATGCATATGGGCCTGGAATTTTTTGTATGGAAACATTTTGTAATTCTTTATTGTGTTAAATATATGACCATGAAAAAAAAGTTGAGAACAAGTTCCGTGAGTTTTAAGTCCTTTACTAACATCAAGGTTTCAGTTGCTGGGATTAGAAGAGGACTTAAGAAGTGCATATCATCATATATTAGTTATCTTACGGTCCCTTAAATAGACAACTTTTAGTCACAATAATACTTTTATCAAGGGCTTACTCTTTGCCTGAAATTCTCCTAAGTACTTGATACATACAACCAACAATCCCACGAAGTAGGAATTATCTTCTTACAGAGATGAGAAAATTGAGAGACAGAATTCAAATGACAGAGTAACAAAACACCTCCAGCTCACTTCTAATGTGATAAGCATTATAAAAGATATTCTATATTATATTATGTATAATGTACTGTTATTAAAAATACCCTCGTTTTCATCGGTCAAGAGTCCAAGAAACAGAAAGGTTAAAAGTCGCTGTCTTATAGGTCCTCCCTGGTGGTGCTGGGGGTTAAAGCACAGCACTAAGAAGCTAACGCCATTTCCACATGAGTTTGAACTCCAGCCTCAGAGGTGACCCACATGGCCAGCAGACCTCTCCTGACTCATCCACTGCTCCCCTCAGCAGTGTACTTCATAAGTCGGCCTTTTCTGCTCCCCACTCTGTCTCTGGTGAAGCCTCTTACTGCCCCTGCACCTTTGGACTGTACCCCAGTTCTGTAGGAATAAATCAATGAATCTTTAAAAAAAAGTCACTGTCCCATTTAAAAAGCAGCATGTGACAGCAGATGTATAAAAACTTAATTTTGATTTAAATATGAAATTATAACTCAGTATAAAAATTGAATTGAAAGGTATGTCTACTCCTAATTAGTACCTTAGTCCTGAAGTCACAGAATAAGCAAACTTTTGCTTATGCATCACTCCTTATTGACAGGACAGGATGTAGAGTCTTTCCCTCACCTCTCCTGGGCCCCAGGCTCTCGGCATTGTTGTAAAGAAATCTTTTATGTTCTTTTAGTCATAGAAGCGATGTCTCACAGAAGCGATGTCTCACAGAAGCGATGTCTCACAGAAGCGATGTCTCACAGAAGCGATGTCTCACAGAAGCAATGTCTCACGGTCTGTTTCCAAATCTTTATAATTTGATCCCAGCTCTATAGGGTTAGATCTGCCTTAGTGCATAATTTGGAGCCAAGTACAACCTTATCTGTAAATATTGGTAGTGAGCATATGAGAATGGATTTCACATGACTGTGTTTAATCTCAAATCACTTTCCTTCTAACTCTGATTCTGAGCAGGTTAGTGCACCCTTTTAAGATACTAATTATAGAATTTAGTAATAAAGTGTAATACATTAATGACAGAATTTATTCATCAATTATTGTACAGACTAAGCCTCAATTTGTGACAAGGATTTAGCACAGTTCCTGATATAAACCAAGCGCTCACAAGATGCTAGAAACAGGTAAGATGCCCTTCTAATCCGACCCCTTTTTGTCAACAAAATATAAAATTATTCAAAAAGATGAAAGTGTGAGGCCACTTTTTTTTTCCCCCAACATACTCATGTTTTAGTCTTGGCATCAGCCTTATTGTCATGTAAATGACATACAGTAAAGTGCACATGCTGCAAGTGTAAAATTACAATAATTTAAATTATATCCATAATCTGTAAAATTTTCACCACAATCAAGAAAATAAACACATCCATCATTTTAAAAGGATTTCTCCTGCCATTTTGCATTGCTTCCTAACATCCAACCTCAGTTTCCAGAAACTACTGAGACAATTTTAAAGTCATGCTAGATTAGTTTGTATTTTCTAGAATTTTATGGAATTGTCTGTTTTGTTTTTTATTTAGCTTTACCAAAGATTTTTGGATGAGTACGAGAGTACGACAAATGCTATTGCTTATTTTTAATGAAATAGATTCTCCTAAAAATAACCATAATCTGTCAGTATATGCCTAACATTTTTTAAAAGTGAAAACTATTTTCCAAAGCTACACAATTTTACATTTGTCAGTCATATTTGGAATTTTTAGTTCCATCATTGTGATCCCTAGGTATTGTAAGGATTTAGTAATTATAATGGCTTTAATTTGCATTTCTCTAGAGACTAATGAATTTTAGGACCTTTCATGTGTTCTTTAGACTTCTGTACATCTTTCAACAAAGTGAAAATCTTTTACAAATTCGTGTTTTTCCTTTTATTATTAAATGTTGCTTCCTTTATATATGTGTGTGTATACATATACATGTGTGTATATTTGTGTATATGTGTGTGTGTGTGTATAAAGTATGACCACCTTGTCAGATATCTATTTTGCAAGTATTTTCCTGTGCCTTCCCTTTCCATTTAAAGTAGTGTATTTTGAAAAGTTAAACTTTGCATATTCACAAAAATGTAGGTTTTTTATGTAGTTTGTGGCTTTGATGTCTAGCTTAGGAAATACTTTTCCATACCCATGGCCACCAAGAATTTCTTCTAATTTTCCTTTTGGATGTTCTACAGTTACATTTTTAGATATATGATGCATTTTTTAGCAAATTGTGTACATGGTATGAGGTAAAGATTGTTGTCTTTTTGTTTAGCTTAGTTGTTTTACACTTTGTTCCAGCACCATTTTTTGAAGATTATTCTTTCCCCTCTTGAATTGTCTGGGAAACACTGTAGAAAATTAATTGACCATGTATCTCGGAATCTACTTCAAAACTCTACTACATTGATCTGTATATCTTTACACCAATATCATGGTTACTTATTATTGTTGCTCTCTATTAAGTCAGGGTTGTATATGTCCTCCAATTATGTTTTTCTAGTTGTTTTAGTTATTCTCAGTCTTTGCATTTGCCTGTTAATTTCAGTAGTAAGAGCACCAACCTCTATAGAAAAGTGACATGCACGTGTGTGTGTATTAGATATTAGACTGTTGGATGTTCCACAAATCATGGGTACTCAGTTCATTCATCTATTTCACTTTAAATAATTTAAGTGATAACTCTTGAAGTTCACTTACATTATTCATATTTTTCTCTTTCTTGAGTACCTGAAGTATGTCAAAATGATTTTTTTTTTTTTTGGCTACTCATGCCATTATCTTTGTGCTTTCATTGATAATTTCCTAGGCACAAATGGTCTTATTTCACTCCTCCTTTGCATATCTGTTATTTTTTTAATTGAATGCCAGAAATTATAGATTTTATTGGGTCCTAATATTTTATACCTCTTAAATGCACTTTATTCTGGGATGAGATTCTTTTAAAAGGGTTTGATCATTTTTTACATTGTTAGGTGGACCACAGCAGCTATCAGTTAAGGCAAATGTCTCCTTAGTAGGCAATAATCTTCTTTTCAATACTTCTTTTGACAATATGCACATAATTTTTTTTTCATTTGAACTTGTGGAAACAAACTATTAACATTTTTTTTTGAGCTACAGATATTGTTGATTTATCTTTGGCTTCATGAAGTTTCCTCTTGTGTATCTGCTGATTAGTATTTAGCTGAAGGCCAAAACCATCTGCAGATTTCTGGGTCTCTCTTTGTGCATATCTTTCCTCTTCAGTCATCTTTTTCTATTTTAGCCCCTGGATTTCTCGTATTTCTCAGCTTAGCCAGAGAATTCCGTTTCCCTTGCTCTGTGGTTGGAGATCTTCTAAACAGTAAATTCAGGTAATTTTAGAGCTCAATTTATTTTCTTTACCTGGATATCACTTCTCTATACTATCCAACTCCTGAAAATATTATTTTCATGTACTTTTTTGGTTTATGGTTTAAAAATAAAGTGGTAGGGTAAATATGCGCTTTTTCAGAAAGCAGAAATTCCAGTAAGTTATTACTTCAGGTAAATATTTATCGAAGGTACTTATATGTCTAAAAATTTTTTAATCAAAACTTAAGATGACACATTAGGTTTTCATAAAATTGACAAATTCAAATACCATTCATTTTCATACTTTAATTTCCATAATCATGAATCTACATATTTACAGACTCTAAATGAACACAGTCTGTGATTACAGTGTAGATTTTGGAAATACAGCAGTGCACAGACATATGAGATCTCTACCTTTATGAACTTATACTGCAGTTGTATGATAAGGATATATATACACACATCTGTATGCAAATATATACATGTGATAACTAATGGCATGGTCAATAAAATAAAAGAGTGCATGAGATAGGAAATTGCATGAGTTGGAGAAAAGGTGCCACTTTAATTTGATGAGGAAAAATCTGTTTTATGATGAGGTTATACTTGACTGTTACATAAACTAAGGTGAAGGGTGAACTTTGTTTATATGGAAATAGCATTCAGGAAGAGAGAAGAGAAAGAAAAGTTTTGAGGTAGAAAATTTGGTGCTTTTGTAAAACAGGAAAAAAGACTGAAAATAGATAATTTTCAGAATAAAATAAAACGGTACAGGAGCAATAGTGAGGAGTTAAATTGCACAGTCTTTTAAGTTGTGACATACTTTCAGAAGAACTAATATCAGAGAATCAAATCTACGGGGTAGCAATGGAAACAGATGGGCCAGTTCTTGCAATAGTCTAGCTCAGAAGTGATGGTGGCTTCTACTGTGGATAGGGAAAAGAACAAATGACCCAAACAGGCAAAGTAAACCTTTAGACCTTAGACTAGAGGTTAGTAGAAAGGGAGAGGGAATGAAAGTGAGTAAATTGGGCAAAAAGGACAATAGTTTGAAATACAGACTTGATTTTCTGGGTGAACTTAATGTAGCCTGTACACATACATTGGTTTTCAATGATGGACACCTGAAATTATGTGATGTTCCAATGTGACCTTATAGCTCAGTGAAAATATTTTTCAGTTCTGGAGTTAGGGGTGTGTTCACACTACATTGCTTTATACAGAGTTCTGTTTTGAGGTAGTAACTGAATTTTTGTTTTGTCTTTCTACTGTTTATAACTGAATTTGTGTTCATCACAACACTGGCTAATGTTAAATTTTGTAAACTTTAAGAAAGTAGACAAAAATAATTTGTATATAATTTGAGACCTAGTCAATCAGACTTACAGAGTTTTAGAGAACACACACACACATGAATTGTAAGGTATTTTACTCAAATAGATGTTGTACATATCTTATTTAGAGAGCATTAATAAAATAAGAACAGTCTCATCACATTGTAAGTTTTACAGCCAATTTCAAAAATGCCATACTTGGGAGATATGAATTTGCTGCTTTAAGGAAGTCATCCTGTTATCTATTAAACATGTTCTATGCTACATAACACATTGCAGATGGCTCAAATTTCTCCTCCCAAAATGAATTATAATTACAGAGAGGATTAAAGTAGAGAGTTAATCTTAGATGAGAAATAATGTATTTCCTCCCATTTTAGCTATTGAATTTCTCCATTAGAAGACAAATTTAAGTCTGTAAAGGTGACACATGAAACTGGAAATGCTTATATATTTAAGACCAAGTGAAAAAAAGAAGAGGAAAGTGGAAGGCAGGGAAAGAGCAGGACAAGAGATAAGAAAGAAAAATAATGAATATCCAGAACGTCAAAGATAATACAATCTACGAAATGCACATTATGCATTTAGGAATAAGCCACAAAACCATTAGTACATTAATTTATTCTGTGTACACATTGTAACTGTTACTGGCTCTGAAGCACAGTGATAAATTGTCTTTTTATACTATGATTCATCAGTTACAAAGGAGAGATAGACAAGTTGAAGTGATAATTATGATCTTCATTGGTTATGAAAATAAGTACTTTGTTCAAATAATCGTAACTTATCTTTACTAATGGTGTATGGTGGAGAATGGTCTCAAAATTGTTGAATACCAGGAATTATTTTTTAGTTTGCTAATATTGTCTGCATTCTATAGAAAGGACGAGAATTTTCTTTAAGGCGATCAGATATGTCTCTTACAAAGAGTTTATGTGCTTAATTAATTGTTAATATACTGTTACAGTGTTAAAACAATCTCCTTTGAAGTATTATCTAGGGATTCACAGTCCCTACCATCCCACATTGCTAAGCACTTGCTGCTTCACACATCATTTTATTTATGATTTCAGGAGTCACTGAGGTGTTACTACTTCCATTGAATTTTCCCTCTATTCATGAGGAACAAGTGTGCATAAAAGTGCAGGACCTGCAATCTTTACGTTGATGGTAATGAACGCTAAAATTAACTTATTGTTAAATAATAACTTTTCAGAAAAAAAAATAATAAACCAATCTATTAAGTTAATAAATTTTTTATATAAACATACATTCAGAAGATATCTTCCCACAAGGGTCTTAAGCCTAGATTCCTCAAGATCTTTCTGGGGGTAATTCTTTTTTCATTGGTTTGAATAGCTACATATATTCAAGTTCATCTTTTTGATTGAGAATTCAGTAGGCTCTTCTCATGCTAGGTGTTTTACTTTTTTTTTTTTTTTATCTGCAGAAATCTGTCTTTCTTAAAGATCTGTTCCTAATTTTCCTCCAATGTTCAAGTCTATTCCTAGCATATTCATAAATGTAATTAAGCTTTTGAATTGTTCTTATGCTTTCCCCTTGCAACAGTCTAAGTTGGGAATTTGGATATTAATAGGCATATAAAAAGGTGTTCATCATCTCATTATTACAGTCATGCAAACCAAAATAATGAGGTATCACACACCTGTGAAAATGCCTATTCAAAAGCGAGAAGGGAACCGTTACATACTAGTCCTGGGAACAAAAAATAGTAATTGTGGAAAATGGCATGGCACTTCCTTATACAATTTTCTCACTTCTGGAAAATTATTTGAAAAATATAAAACACAAATTCATATACATAGGTACATGAATTTAAAAATATTCCATATATATGTACACATACATGCCCCTATATTTGTTATAGTGTTATTTGCAATAGCCAAGACCAGAAACAACCTAAGTATCCATACATAAGTGGAAAGGAACCACTATATGCTATACATACAAAATGTTAATACAGCTTCATTTTAAGATGAAATCTTGTTACCTTGTTTGCCATAACATGGATGGACTGGAGGTTATTATATTTAGTGAGCCAAGCCAGATGGAAAAAGACAAACACCATATGATTTCACACATGTTAAGTAGAGAAGCCAAACAGATGAATAAAACCAAACAAAGTCTTAGGTTCTCACATCAATTAGTGATTTCCGGAAGAAAAGGGGAGTGGCGTGGATAAATGGTAAGAAAGGGGCAGTGGCATATTGCAGTAGAACTGGACTTTAGATGGACATGCTGTGCAGCATATGTACATACTGATCCCAACAGTATACACGGGAAACTTATACAAAGTTACAGTGCATTTTCTAAAGAATGAAACATTTTACCTTGTTTTCATCTTGATGTTCCTTTGTTGCTGGGAAGAAAATAACCTATTAAGCTTTCCTCTCACTTCACTTTCCCTTGCATCTGATTTTCAGTTTTTCCTTCTGTTTTGAGACATTGTCACTGTTTTTATAAAGGCTTATGCAACTTGGTCTATTGAATTTACTCGAAGAACTGGAACTGTTAGAAAAGAGATAATAACATGAAGAGAAATTTTTTAATTCCTGTCTGATTTGGAAAAAAGAACAAATTCTTAACCCTCACTCCTAAAACTCCTGAATCTAAATTACTGATATTTCCTTGGCAGTGAATTTTTTATTTTTATGTACTCAACATAATTATCAATTTTCCTTAAGGTACCATGTTCTATGCATCAGTCTTAAAATTCCCATCTACCTAGCACATTTACATAGCTTCCAAAGTGGTTTTTAGATTGCTTTTGAACAAGATAGTCCCTAATGTTTACAACCAATTTTTCAAAATTGCATTCAGAAGTCAAGTGTAGAAATATCCACTGATACTCGGTGGAGTTTTATCTTGGCCTCACAGTAATATGCATATTTCAAAGCGTTCTCCCTCAGCAAAGAGTTTAATTATAAAGTTGTAAGTATATTGATGAACTTCTATTTCATCCTTGTTATTTTCCAAATCAGTATGACTACAGGGGTGTGTAAATCTTAGTTGCAAGAAATTCAAAGAATAGACATTTTGGACCTGAAGACTTTGGGGAATAATAATGCATTAATTGCTCCTATTACATGTAATTATCTACACACTATTGTATTACTTTGGTCTTGCATCAAGAGCTGTTGAGAGACAAACAATAGAGGAAGACTGCTTTCTTGAGTGCTAGATCTATTATTTGCATAATAGTATCGTTAGGATTCTTCCACACATAAATGCTTCCTATTGAATTGAAGTGGGTAAATGTGTCTAGTCAATAATCCAGTAGGTTAATGGTGTTGCCTATTCCAGAGTTTTCATTTTTAAAGACAGAAAAGTACAAATTAGGATGTGGTGGAAATCTGGTTTTACCCCAGCAGTAAAAGAGAATGGTGCTTCAGGGATGGTTAGGTCAGGTAAAGCTTTAATTACACTTAGAAGCCGATCCAGACACGGGAGGTTCCCGTGCAGTCTGAGTACTGGCTGAAAATAAATGGTAAGTTTTATACATAACTATCTCTACATTTGTCACACGCATAGATTGTTCTACAACAAGCAGGTACCATTTGAAGCAAGGCTTCACACATCCCGGAGTTTATGGCAAAGAAGTGAGAGATGCAGTTATTTGGAGGTTGCCCAAGGAGACAGACAAGCTTGGCATGTGACCTTCTGAAATGAGGTGGAAAGCAACCTTTGTATAGAAAACCATGCGGAGATGCAGACATAAGCCTTCTTGAGGGAGAATCATAAAGTAAGCACTCGTGTTAGTGACTCTTGCATTGGTATGTTAATTATAATAGGCTGGGGTTTTCTAGCAGGGTTGTTTGTTTTGTTTTGTTTTTTTTAATAACGATCTACTTAGAAGCTGCCTCTTCAAGAAAAGATACCAAGAATTGAGAAAAATCTCAAGTAATGAAAGAACAGTTGCTTAAGAAGGGCAACCTGACTTTTCCATCCACACATTAAAATCTGTACCAGGTGAAACGTCAATGCTAAATGTTCCCAATGCCATGTTTGTCCTCTGTTGGCTACTTGGTGTTGTCAATATCAAAGGAACAGAGAGACCAGCTTGGTTTACCAATTCTTATGCAACTGTTCTGGGTTCATGTTACTTAACAGTTGCTCTCATAAAAATAGGTTATGTTTCAGTGAACTTTACAGCATAGTGTATGTGGATTTCTGTTTGCATTTGCTGTTCCCTCTGGCTACAATACAACTCCCTCATATCTGGAGTGACTGGCTCCTTTTCATCTCTGAATTTTTTTTCTTGAATTGCTACTTTTGCAAAGAAGATCTCTCACACACAATTTTACTATATACATCCCATTATCTCCTTTCAGTCTACACTTTGTCTCTATTTGAAATTCTGTCTTAAATGCGTAACATTTAGTTATTTATGGCTCACTTTCTACTGTATCTCTTGCATTATCTGTTTTATCCATGGATCTGTGTAACTAATGTTCTATGTCAATGGATTGAAAAAAAAAAAAGAACCAACTAAATCACTGTGTATTCAAATCCATTTCACTTTGGGGAACGGTTGATGAAAACATTGACTGACAGAAAATGTCACATTCAAAAGCTCTCTGCTTCAAAGATAACTACACTCCAAAATATAATGATGATTTTAGAATGAGGCATCTACTGCATACTAGTTTTCATTTCTTCAGAAATGGCCAAACTACTGACTTGGCAGTATTATTGGTTAGGATCTTCTTGCAAAGTCTTTCAAATCTCAGCACAAGCACATAAGGGAGCATCTTTTTCAACCTGTGTCTAAATCCACATTTGCACTGTGGGGATAGAGGGCTTTAAAGTCTATGTGGGAAATGATCATTTGTGACTAAAGAACTTAGAAAGTGCTATGAGGCAAACCCAGGGGAAGGAGGCTGGCCTGGCTTGTGAGTTCTTAGTCAGACATTTAAGAGCATGCAAGACCCAAAAGTTGACTTTCACTGGGAGTAGAGAGAGAGATGGAGAGAAAATTGATGAGCAAGCATGTGGCAGGAGGCTCTGTCCTGCAAACAGTAGGTGTCAGCAGAGAGTAGGTTAGAAGTTAAAAATAGAGCAGCGAACCTGTGTTCAGTCTTTCTAAATTTTTGTTATTGGGGTAGCATTTATTTAGCGTTTTAGAGGTACAGTGTCACCCCCTTCAAGTGTATTTGTCACACCCAGAACCTCCATCAAGACACACGTCCTCCTCTACCATAGGTCATGCTGCTCACCACCCTCCTCCAGCTCTCTGGTAGCTTCAGTTGTACAGTCAGGTTTCTAGGGATAGTAATTGGGTTGGATTTAGATTCCACATGTAAAGTCCACCACTATTCAGTGTTTGTCTTTGTCCTTCTGACTTATTTTACTCAGCATAATCCCCTGTAGCTCCGTCCATGTAGTCGCAAATGCTTAGAGTTTCTCTTTGTCGGTAGCGAGTAGTTTCCATTTTGTGTATAGACCACCTCTTAATCCACTCATGGACTCATCCCTCCCTTCTTGCCCCTCCACTTCCCATTGGATGCCGCAGGTCCATGGGCAGTTTGCCAGGATTAGCTTTAATCAACTATGTCTCTGATTAAGGTCATTCTTGTGGATCCACTCCACTCTTAGTTCTAGAAGCCCCAATAGAGGAGTCAGGGGTTGGAGTTCAACAAGCTCCACCTTTTATCATCAGGTCTGCTGTGAGCACCACAGATGGGCTAGCAGGTGGCTCCGCACTGTTCTTACAGAAAGGAAATGTTTCAAAGGGAACTAGTACTAGGCAGTTCTTTCATGGGTGACATGAGGGTTTTCTCTATCTATGAGCAGTATACTATTTTTTATACTATTTTTATTTTTAGCTCATAAATGTCAGAGGTATTGAGGGCTTTCAAAGGAAAGTTCCCTCTTATCAGATGAATATGAGGCCTTGAACTAAGGCAGGGATTCCAAGATTGCTCCTAAATAAAATTCTCAATTATTCATTAACCTGCTGGATTCAGTATTACAAAGCAAGTATCCAAACAGAACCATAGTCATAATTTCAGTCTCTTGCTGGGGCAATTTGGGAACTCATTAAGATAACCTAATTGGGTCATCTCTTCCTGAATGACAGTGGGGTGGTTGTGCTGAAAAGGTGTTTATATGTAGTGACACAGAATTAGTGGCAGTGCCAGGCTAACATTTTAATCATAAGAAGATAGCTTCTATCACTGGTGCCAAGTCCTCCATTATTTGTAACCACGCTATGCTGTTATTCAAGTTCCAATGAATATGTACTCTAAGACAAAATGAGCACCATGTTTCAAAAATGTAGTCACTGTTTTCCCTAAGGCTAGTATTATGAATCCTGAGGTACAGGCATTTAATAGTAAGGCACACTTTTATTTTCGTGGATCCTACATCTCGATGTTCCGTTATCACTTGCTTTAAGAGTAGCTGATAGAGAATTAAAATGGGTAAAGAAGGCAACTTTGGTTCATATAATGTGAAAGCAGGGTTCCCAGTTCTTGCCTGGCATTTAACTCAAGCTAGGAAAAATAAGCAATAATACAACATAAAACCTTATTATAATATGACACCTCTGCTTTGAGCTTTGTGAAAAGGTAACCATTTTAGTTGCTGCAATTATAGGGGAACTTTGCTTGCTTCAAAGCACAGGGTTGACCTGAACTTTGTTTCATTAGGAGTTGACAAGGGTGAGGTATTTATATTTTCTATTTGGCTAACAGTTCAGGGAAGCAATTGTATTGATTGTCAAGTTGCAGAGCATGAATGATTATTTTAGATCTGTGACTAGAGTTCCAGGGAGCAACATCAGGCACAGGACACAGTGACCACCAAACCACTTGTCTGTCTTCCATGAACTTGTGGGCTTGTGTCATGTTTCCAAGTGTTTTTGCTTTAGTACGTATTTTCATTTTTCACCTATTTAACTGAGTATTTCCATTTTGATTTGTGATTATAAAGTAAAATCTTGCAAAATATATGGCCAAGGATTAAAACTCTCTTTTAATATAAGAGCTGACATGAGATGACTTTAATCATATCAATATTTAAAGAAATTACCATGCAAGGAAATGACATTAGTTTTATGAACTCATAAGACAGTCATGTCAAGTCAGTGTTTTCCCAGTTACACCTTTGTCTTACTGTAAAAACTTATGCTCTTGATTCCTTAAATGATCTATTTTTCAGGATAAGCAAGTTTCATACAGTTGGGAAAACCTCAGCAAAATCTGAGCATAGAGTGGCAATTGCTTCAAGTAAACAGATAATGAAGTGAGATTTCTTCTATGTTAAAGGCTGATGAAAGTCACTGCAAAAAATCTGACTGGATGTATGAACACTTCAGCCTACTGATAGTTTCTAGTTGCTCTGGAGGATTATAGAACTACCTAATGATCAACTTTGTGTGCAGTTTTCCAAAGTAAGTGTTCTAAATCTGATTCATCTTTTATTTTATATATATATATATATATATATATATATAGATTTCAGACAGCAGAAGCAGCAAATGATTTTTAATAATGATAGGTAGGCAAATAGCAAAGCAAAACCTTTAATTTTTTTCCCTTCAAGCCAGCATATATATAAATGGAGAATAAAGTTGTAAGATGAATTTCAGTCAATTCTCCTCTAGATAATCAGATAAAATAAACCTGAATTGGAAAGGAAATTGTACCAACAGATTTTGAAGACCATATTGAGTTTAGGAGATAACATTTAAATCCCTGCACATGTGGTGGCCTCTCCAGTTAGTTTCAGATTGCTGGGTCTGGAACAGCAAGTTAACAGGCTGTGAAAGGAGAGAATAGCCATGAGATGAGACAGCTGATATATCAGTAACCACTGGGATTGGAACACGAAATGGCTATTACTTCTTCCTTGCCAGGTCGCTATAACCATCCCAGATTCAAAAGAGAACAAATTTACTGTGACGGTGTAGATGGAAGAGGAAACATTTCTAAGAGTTATTACTGTGACATCCTTCATTTAATAGGGATTTCAGAAGAGTAGATAGAGAAGGATGGTAAAGGTGAACACCATTTGATTGCTGTTCTTCTAATGTGTCTGGCATAGTTTTGGTTTTCGTTACAGTACTAAATGAAATAATACTTTCCTAAATAGAGATTCTGTTCGAAAGGAGATTTTGAAAGAGGTAACTCTTTGACAATAAATATAAATTTGACATAAATTTTATCAAAATGAGGATAAAGGCAGCAAATATTTCCTGACAATGTATGTATGCATTCTGGCTTTTATAGTCATGAAAAATCAGTTTTAGGTCTTCTTGCAACTTTGTAGAAATTGTTTGTATCACGATCCGAAGTTCCCGTAGCTTGAAGTATTTTTGAGTATTGCAATGATTAAAAATTTTGGTAGATGCACATTTTATGGGGGTGGAGT
>NW_004567108.1:43623502-43624825 GCF_000260355.1 Condylura cristata
CTATGGTGATGGCAAACCTGTGGGGATTTCAGTTGAGATGAAAAAAAAATGTACAAAGTGATGTAAAAATAAACTTTATAAAAGAAAAATCTAATCAGCAGTAATTGTAGGTGAAAAGGATTGTGGTTTTGAGTTCATGTAGTTTATATTTACCTTCACGTCGAAGAATAAAAGTAAACTTGAAATGTTTCTCTACACCAATTCACTGCCCTCTGAGAAAACTTATTGCTGAAAATGTGTAAGATACAGCAAGTTCACACTTAATGTTAAGAGTGAGTATATATGAGGATGATTTATTAATTAATGATTTATTGTCCATATATCAATAGCTATTTCATAGTGAAATCAAGCAGCAATCAGGACATAATGCACATGACAATATACGACTGCAGGAACCTAGGGAAATGATCTATTTTGTGTGCTGCACAAGCTGCTGTAATAAACACAACCGTATATGTACTGACTTAGTTAAGATATACACACTGTCTTTTTCTGTGCATATTAACCAGAATGAAAACATCAGGGTCAGTAGAGAAGCCAGGGTTTCTATAGCTAAGAAGTGATGACAGTCACAATAACCAGAGTGTAACAGGCAAGCAAGCAGCTCACTTTTAAGAAGGACTATAGAAGGTGCACATACTTCCATTGTCATTCGTTGGCAGGAACTTGACCTCAATCTCAGTTATAATTGTGGAAGTTCATTTTTTTCTGTAATAAGAGAATTGAAGTGACCAGTGAGGTCTTGTCAAGAATAGGTGATGATTGGGATTTTTAAAGGTAACCTCTAAGTACAAGTTACGTACTTTTTTTTTGTCCATAAAATGATAGGTTGTAGGCACTTAACTTGCTATGTTATAGGAAGATTTACAGATTCCTACAGTAGTGACTGTTGGAATCTCCCTTGCATCCAAACATTTTGCACTGAGAACATCAAGGTGTAAAGCGGGCCAGTGTAGGTTCTTTAGTCAACAAACCCACCGAGGCTTCCAATGAACTGCCAGCATACATTCACACTATATATGCTTTCCACTTTAGACCTTCTACCAGTCAAGTCGCTGGGTATCCTCAGGCCCCATCTCACTGGAAGTACATGAAAATGTGAAGACACAGCCACCCAGGTGTGTACCATGAGAAATACTAAGTTCTAACCTTCTGTGTTTCAGGACCTCCCTGATGGCACTGTGGGATGGAGCGCTGCAGAGTGAAGCTGAGCACTGCCAGCTTCAGTGAGTTCAGTCCCCGCCTGGGAGGTGACCCCGTGGTGCAGTAGCTCCCTCCTGCTCATCTGCTGCTGCTTGCTGCTCCCTTTGGCGGCAGCTGTAC
>NW_004567108.1:43628530-43632022 GCF_000260355.1 Condylura cristata
AGGTGTATTAAAGTAGAATCAATTTAACGCGGGTTAATCTCCCTGTGATTTAAGAATGTATTTTATCATTGTTCTCGGGAACAGAAGCAGTTAGTGCATGCTCTGACACCTCTGACTGGAAAAAAAATTTTTTACTGCTTAGGAAAAGAAATGAACTGGCTACCAGAAATTAAAGGAAGTAGTTTGTGAGAAGAACTGGAGATGTTCACATGGACCACAGGCTGGAGCCCAGGCACCCCTTTGGTCCCACCCTCCTGGCCAGGGTGGGCCAGGAGTTTCTTCCACGAGACATTATCCACAGAAGACAAAGATTTATGACTCAGTAAGGAACAATTAATCCAAGAGAAAGGCAGAAGTGTAATATGTTTGGCCAGAAATCTGCATCTTAGCATAATTCCAGATAAATGCCTATCTTCATCTAATCCAGAACAAGGAAACACCAAATTGCTGACAAGAGTTTTTTCCAGAAATCCAGCTAAACTTTTAGTATCACAGAAACATTTCACCTTTTAGCTTGAATATTATGTAGATATTAACTTTAAAAAGAGGGAAGCCTACTTTCAATTTCTAATGAATACAACGTGGTTTTATTTCACTGAAGCACTCACAACCAAGTACAAAGTTGGCATCTCTATACTCCCTATGTAAGAACTTAACACAAACAAACCCTCAGGTACATTTTGGCATAGGTCCTTTTCTAGAGTCCAAGGTGATTACATAGAGCTGGGACAATGTTGTGTTTTGGCAATTATGCTCACTGTATCTCACACAGGGAAGACCCTCATACTTATCACGATAACCATAGGACCTCTTCATTTTTAGCTCAACTATTAGTAGAATCTTCCATAATATGAGTCACAGTTTAAGGATAATAATATCAAGAGTTTATACCTTATCTTGATTATGCCTCATACCTTACTTTGCTTTCTCAATTGCCGAAAGTATGAATATAGCAGATAAAATCATGCCTTTTTCTTGTAGGGTGCATCTGTCTCACATCAGCAAGTTGGTGCCAAGACCATGATTTGGGAGAATCATTCGCAGTGGATATATGAGACTGACAGGGCTACTGAGGCAGGTCAGGCCCACTCCTGAGACATAGTACAGTTACTAGACTGCTTGGCTAGTGAAGTAAGCCAGAAAGAAAAAGAAAAATACCAAATGGTTCCACTCATAGCAGGAGCTTAAGGGACCAGTGAAAACAAGACAAACAAAGGTAGCAGAGTAAAAATGAAAACACTGAACAACAATAAATCAGAGGGGGTGAGAATGGGATTGGAACTGGGGTAGAAGAGTGCATTGGACTGTGGTGACTTCACCAAAAGGATTTTTGAACTCTGTTATAGTTGTAATGTCTTTCCTACCCTACTTGCCATTCTTCTCTTTCAAAGAATGGACTTACTTCATTTCTTGTGGCCTTTCCAAACTCTGGAATCTTTTTTGTTCATGTTGTAGAAACTTCCTTATTAACTATAGAATGTTTAAATCCATCTTATCCTGACTATGCTAAAGTGAAACTACTTTTAGTACCTCTTTATAAACTGGAAAGCCAAGTACAGATTTGATAAACAGAACATGCTGGAATAAGAGCCCATGGTGTACAGTATAAATGAGGTCTAGGCCCCTTATCCTGCCTCCGGTTTCTCAACTATAGCAGAGAGATTTGTGGCTTCCTCGGATTTCAGTCACAGCTGTGGTGTGCAGGTCCATGCTTTTTGGTCCAAAGGCCCAAGTCTCTTGCTTTTGCTCTGGGACTTTCTTGAAACCGAAGGCTGTCTCAGACACTGGGAAGTGAGTCTGGCTATTCTGGAGAAGTTGGCATTCATGGAGAAACTTGTACTGAATAGAATAAAGTGTCTGTGGATAAATGACCCAGTTCCCTATGCATCCGATAAACTGTCTGGATGTCATTGTGTGCGCGCTCCTCAGGTGTGACCCTCCACTGCCTGAAGTAGCAAAATGAGCAGCACGCAGTCAGCTTGCTTTTGTCCCACTCTCCACCAACCTTGCTCTTACTTCCTAAGATAAGCTTCAAAATAAACTACACATTCCAAACCCCTAGGATCTAGTTTGGAAGAACTCAAAAGGTAAGATAGCCACATAAAGTGAGGAAACGAATGTTAAAAAATGATCATCTCCTTCTATCATGAACTTTCCACCAAGTGTTAATCGTGTTGTTCCTTTGCTACCCCGTCACAGCTCTTCGACACAGATAGTGGCTCAGCCATAGGGAGTGTACAATGCAGAACCCTCAGAAAAAGGTGCTATTATGCATGTGCTTACACCTTTCATTTTACTTTAGCTCCTGTATCATTCTCACTGAGAAATACAAAAATTCATGTCCTAATTGTAATACTGCACCTCTCCCTCTCCTAGTCCCCCTGTCCTGCTCCCCCCTCTGTCTCTGGTGAATCCTCTCACCACCCCTGCACCTCTGGCTTGTACTCCAGTTCTGTATGCATAAATAAATCTTTAAAAATAAAAAGTCTACTTCAGTGATCAGGAATTATTGCTACACCCCAGTTTTTTTCCTGGACTGTAGTAATTTTTTTTTCCAAAAAGATTAAATAATATATAGTTGACAAGCTATAAATGTTTATATGTATTATAAATTTGACCATAGATTCAAATTACCTACCTATCTTTTGGTCTTTCAGAACACTCAGAGGTAAAGCAAGTTCATTTAACTCAAATCACATACACATCAATAAGTAGAAAGAAGGAGCTGAGAAAGGGGAAGCTCAGAGCATCCATCCTGCCAGGAAAACAGTAGAATACTTAGAAATTATTCTACTCTACATTTTCAGGGTCTCATCCCTATATTCCTCATCTACCACCTGCCTTCAAGTCGGTGTTAAGAGACTGCGTGTCTATTTCCCTGATACTATTACCAAGTGCTGTCTTGGAACTCCTCTTGATTTGCCTTATTTTGATATTTTAAGTAAGGGTAAAGCATTCTTTGTGAGTAAATAATACATGAACGGCCAAAGGTTACCAGAATCAAGACAAGTGAAAAGTAATATTGAGAAATCCTGCATGATTCAGATAAAGAACAATAGTAGTGCCCAAGTGGCACATTTCTCTCAAAAGTGCTGCTTTGCTTAAGAACGTTAGTATTTGAATGTGACTCACGGCATCTTTCAAAGGTCTCGACTCTCATAATGGACCAGGCGAGAAAATAACAAGAATAATGGATGACCATATATATACCAGAGACATTTTGCGGGGGTGTAGTGGGGAATGGGATCAAAAACGGGGGGGGGGGGGGGGGGAAGTGCACGGGATTATGGTGATAGCACACGGGTGACTTGGTGATGGGAAACCCGTGGGGATTACAATTGAGATGGGGGAAAAATGTACAAAATGATGTAAAAATAAACTGTTATAAAAAAAATGGGGTGGGGGGAAGTGCATTGGACTATGGTGATGGCACACAGGTGAACTGGTGATGGAAAGTCATGGGGGTTACAACTGAGATGGAAAAAGGCACAA
>NW_004567108.1:43632122-43708018 GCF_000260355.1 Condylura cristata
AGAAAAAAATAATGTACAAAATGATGTAAAATAAACTGTTGTGAAATAAAAATCATAAAAAAGGTCTCGACTTTCTACAGTTAAGGAGATTATTTTCAATGTGTTAATCATTAAATGTAAGTATTCCCAAATAGAAACTAGTTATCTATCATTAATTTTTGTTAGGTTACTCAGCAAAATCATCTATTGCAGCTGTTTTATAAATTTAAGCCTTTCATTTCCTGGCAGGTTGGTTGAATCATGAAATGCCACTTCTCATAGATATCACAGCTATGAAATGTTAGCTGGCGGTGACATGAAGACATTTTAGTGCATCCTGTATACTAATAAAGGGAATAGCTATTCATTCTCAAACTGTAAAATTATATTGCACAGTACATAGGCCAAGAGTCTCTCTAATCATTCCTTTCATGTGCCTATAGATTGATAGATTGAAATGGGTAATTTTATGTCAATTTGACTAAGTTACGGGTACCCTGATTCTATTGAAACACAGTTTTGCCTATTGATGTATCATAGATAATACTGGGTGAGATTAGCATTTGACTGAGTGCATCTTGCCTCATCCAATCAATTGAAAGCCTGAATAGAGTACAGAAGCTAGAAAGGGATAGTTTGCTCTCTCACTGCCGACCTCCTAACAGGAATTCACACCATAGCTCTCCCAGATGTCTAAGCTTGCCATCAGCAAGCTTCCATGTGGTAGACAGTCAGACACATACATACACTGATCCTATGAATTCTCTTTCCTAAGAACTCTAGATCAGTATGCATGAGGGAAAAAGAAAAGCACACTTAAAGACTCATCAGTTAGCAGTATTTTTCATTTATAGCTCAACCAGCTATACACGTACCTACACATACACACATGTCTGCACCCATTGTTCTCATAGATTACTTAATGATTAGGCCACACCCAACTTCATTTCTAGAGTTTTGTGTATGTCTCGGTATGGTAGAGAACTTCTTTACTAAATCCTGCAGTACGTGAAATAGAGCTTTCTCTTAACTGAACATTAAGTTCTACATGACTGTACTGAGAATAGGCTCCTGGTTGCTACTCTTAAACAAGCCAGCCTCCTGCAGTCATTACTGAGCAATTTTCCAGTGAGTGTTGTCTTGAGAAAGTAGGCTTCTGATTTTATTCCCACAGGACCTTTCAGAGCCCTAGCAGCACCTATGGTTACAAGGCCCTGAGGGTCAGTCTCCCTCGGCCCTCCCTACCTACCCCACAGCCAGTATAACTTCTACCGCATCACCTACTATCACACATCATACACGCATCCACTATGCTGGTCTCTGAACGCATGGTGGGAAACGAAACACACGCATCGGATTCCATGGAGCTCACACGCCGTGATGTAACTGCATACTGAGAGAAGTGCGAGGGTGCTGGTGTGCAGTTTTCCCTTTGAACAACTTGGTTAGTGACTGAGGTCTCCAGTAGGCAGGTAAGCTAAACTTAAGTATGTGATGGAGTGCCTCAGTATCCCAGTATGCTTTTTTGAAGGGCTAGATTTAGGAATTCCATGCTTGAAAAGCAACAAAAACTTTCTCTGGCAACCAAGTAAACTATGGAAAGCATTTAACTGACCTAGTCAATTTATAGGAAAACAATTATTCCAGACACAGTAAAGCAAGTGAAGCAGGTGGAACAAAACACAAACAGAGGAAGTCGTTCTGCATGTATTGCAGAAGTCAATAGAAGGGTGAACCAGCATAAGGGTAGAATGTTATGTTCTATCTATGAAATTCTCCTTCTCCTGCCTCCAACAACTCTCGATTCTTTACCTTTCAGATATCAGCCCATGCATAAAGAAAAGTGCATCTTTTCATACAGTTTTCCCCACTAGAATTTTTATAGATCCCTAAGATGATGATCAGAGATAAATAGTGCAGTAAGATGAGACACTCTCGAAGCACTATAAGGCTCAATAACTATTTTTCACTGATTGATGACCACAGAGTAGAGGGATGACCAAGCTACAAAGTAGTAGGTGACATCAGAGAAATCTGGTAGCTGTAAAGCAGCAGCTAGAAGAACAGGAAAAGTTGAGTCAAAGTAAAAGAAGTTGCCCATCAGATTTTCAAGGGATATGTGATGCACAGCTTTATCCCTTAGGACCAGGGAGAAGATTTTCTCCTCTTACTAATGCTTTGTGGTATCCTTGGTAGAAGAAACCTGGGGAAATGGATTATGAACAGTATCCTCTCTCCTCAGCCTAAAGACCACCTAGATCTTGTTTCCAAAAGATGCATCACTATAATTAACTTATTCATGAGATTATTTGATTATCCACATCAGACTATAGCTCATGGCAATATTTTTCTCTCCTCTTTGAATTCTCATGACCTAATGGATGGAGCTCAACATTATTTATAGAATTACAAATATTTTTTCCACAATGAGTGCATGCACCTAAATCTGGCATGAAATTTGGGAGAGCCAATAAAATATAGAAAGTACATCAAAAAAAAATGTATAAATGGATTTATGTCTTCCAACTAGGCTAAGCTAAATGAATAACATGAGTTGTTATATCTGACTTTGTGACTTAACAACTTATATGACTCTTTGTCCCTGAAATGTCCCATCTATAACATGATTGACACTAGCTCATTTACCTATGTTCCACTACCCAAAATCAACATAACACCCTGAACTTAATCCAGTGATTATTAGTGAAAATGTTTCTGTCCCTTTTACTTGAGAAGCCTTCAGTGTTTGTTTTGCTACAAATTAGAGAAGCTAATTCAATAATAATTTCATAGTCCTGATTTCTCTACGGTCATCAGGGCTGAGTGAAACTTATTAAAACAGCATAGAACCAGGAAGCATTCGTTTCTGAGATAGGCTATTGCTGTTGCCTTTCCTAACAGAATTAAGTAAAAATTTAAAGATAAGTTACTTCTCAGTTCTTATTTGGGTAAAGTTTCTGTATAAACAATATTAAACTTTTCTACAGCCTAATTACTGCTGATGCTTTTCAAATGATCAGACTCGCCTGCTTTATCTCGATTTCTGTGATTCTCTAGACCCAATGACCATGTATCAGGCCCCCACTCTAGCAGGGGAAGCCATTATGGCGCAAGCAACAAGCCTCAACAGGGAATACTAAGATGTAATAAGCCATATATAAGGCTGAAGATCATCTGAGTTTTGCATAATTTAAACTAGAAAAATATTTCACAGACAATTCTGAGAAGGTTCCCTAGTTGAATCTTAACTATTTTTCAACCGCAAGTATAGAGGAAGCAGCTCCTCTGTGGAACAAGCTCACATCACACACCCCGAAATAAAGAAACAGGGTGAAAATGATGACAAACACCTAGAGATAGCAATGTTTTTGAAAAAGACAGTACAAAACTAAGGAAAAATATTAACATAAAGAATGCTAGCAATTTCAGAACAAATTCTAGTTCTGAAGTTCCAGGCTAGTTTGTTTATAGAAGTTATAATCAAACTATTAAGCTTAAAACTTTCCTCTTTTAAAGCTTTCTTAGTACAAGGTAGAAAACCTCTACAATTTTTTTTTTTTTTTTGAGAGAGAGAAAAGATTTAGTAAAGCACAGAAGAACTGGAGTATAGGCCAGAGGTGTGGGGGTGTGAGAGGATTCACCATAGAGTGTGGGGAGCAGAACAGGTGGATCTATTGAAATTCACTGCTGAGTGAGACAAGAAAGGTCTGCTGTGCCATTATGTGGGTTAGCTATCTAGCTGGGGACAGACTCCAACCCTAGAAGTGATAGCACTGAGACTTAGCCCCTTGACCATCAGGGAGGACCCCCTAAAAATCTTTCAACACAGAGAAAGCAAACAATAAATAGCTATATTGTATGCAAGTCAAAAGAAACTTAAATGAAAAACACAGGTGATTTTTTTTCTCCAAATTTTACATGATGCATAATGAATACCTTTACCACACAGAGATTGAGAATTAATGCCTTAGCATATGTTTGCAGCTAGTGAAAGACAAAAGAGATAGGAAAGGAAAGCAGGGGAAAGTTTTTAATGATATTTTTTAATATAAAGTTAGGAATCCACAAATGCTAAAGGGGCCTTCGTGTTCCATGGAAATCAATATATATTATCGCTGCCCTCTGAAGTTCGCGTTAGCTCTGAGATAAAATTCTTTTGCCTGGGGAAAAGTTTCTATTCTCATTTTCAGACTGAAGAGATATTTTCAAAATAAAGACCTATTTTCCCTTGATCTCTTGAGTGTTTGCACCTGCCTACATAAGTGATTTAGAATTTTGTGAAATATGATTTCTTATCTTGGAAAAACTGATAAATTTGTCCATCAACTTTCCAAACTTCCCAGATGGCTTTCTGTCAGTTCTTTGCAGGTTGAGCTGAGTATTGCTTATTTCTGTTTTCAGGTGAATCTCTACATTTTTGGATATTGTTTTTCACTTAAATAAAAAGGTAGTAAGTTGATTCATCTCTGGCACTCATTCAAGCTTTGTTATTTGATTATGCTATTTTTACATTATCATTAGGAAATCATTATTTAATAATCCTAAGCGCCACTGCCGCATACTTTAAAATTTATAGAAAATTCATTTTGATTGGCTTGCACATAATAGGAATAATGCCTATTTCCTCTGCTAAGGTTACAATCAGAAAAAAGATGTGTAGATTCTCCTTTACTATCCAATTTTGGATAAAGGAAATGCCTATCAATCTCTTGGGAGGAGCAATTGCAGGTGTTACGGTTGCCCGTGGTCTCCACACTCCTTACCTAACTCACTTTCATCTCTGACCAACTTGGGTGGTTAATTGGAGCATCACTGACCTTGCTGTGTCATTGTTAAAGACCAATTGAGTCTCTTATTTTTTTAAGATTTAACAAAATGAGTGAGACCCAACTGAAGTTTAGAAGTAGCAGTCATGATGAAATAGAGAAAGTGCTACAGGAATGTGGAGAAAAGACTGTTCATTACCATGCCCCCTCAGCTGTACTCAACTTCAAATAGGGGGTGTTATCTTAATGGAATTTGGCAGGAAGATAGTTTTCAATGCCTATAGAAACAGGCATGCCTCCAACCTTCCAAATAGTGTTTTCTTGTTGCTAACGTACAATGACAGACCTGAGCTGCTCCATTCACACAATCAAGACCACATTTGCTCCTTGAGCACTGAACACATGGCCTGCGCTGAGCTAGGTTAAATACAAATACAGGCTGAGCTAGGTTAAGTACAAATACAGGAGGGGGGGAGAAAAAGTTTGATAATTTTGGTCAATGAATCTAGGAGATTAGAAGAACTACTATTTATTGCAAGGAGACAATGAGAGGGCAGGTTTGTAGCAGAAAACCAGCAGTTTGATTTCAGACACAGTTGCCACAAGAACTGACCAACACCCCCAAAGTTCCCAAGTGAAATAAAAATTCAGAAGCATAACAAGCTAACATATAGAAAGCTTTTGGGGTCCTGTCACAGGAAAAATATGTTTATGTTTACCAGGAAAAAAAGCATCAAAGAATTATGGACCTCTGATGCGGAGACTTAAACCAATTAAGATGCAAAGCAGTATCTAGGAAAATAAATAAAAATGTATGATCAGAAAAAGAACAGCATCATCTCTACTTTCACTACTCTGGGGAAGAGATTCTTATGAAACGATGCTTTCTGGACGTCCCCCCCAGCTCTAAGACACCATGAGGCTTTGCACAACCTGCTTTGAGTCAGATTCCATCTAGTCTCGAAGCTGCCATGTTGAGATTTCTACCTCGAAAGTAAACAGCCTGACTTTACACAGACAAAAATAAAATCCTGTTAATTGAGGACAGCACATCCCCACACTACAGCCTTCTGTCCGGAGACTAGTTCACCACTCAGTGACAGACAAATGAACTTAGGTGGCATCTTCCCCACAAGAGCCCTGACGTCAGACCACCTCCCTGCCCCATCCTTGGAAACTTCTGTGCCCTGGCCATTGTTTTACACGCCTTGAGACTGGCCCAGGTCATGATTCCTATTCCAGACCAAATGCACCTCCCCCATTTTTTAAAATAAGGAATTAATTGTTATTGATACATGTTTCCTCAACTACTCTAAGATGCACTCATGGTAGGAATCATCACATGCTGCTCCGGTACTTCAACTATTAACCAGTTAAGGATTAACAGAATCAAGCAGGCTTGATGCTGGCAACAAAATGCCAGATAAGAACTATTGCTCTACTGCTTAGTTTGATTATGAGAAATATACAAAGCCTTTTTCATTATATTACAGCATAATTACTTTCTCAGGTTGATAAGCATTGAGGCTTGACCCTCTGTATTTCTAAAATGTACATACTAAAAATACCTAAAATGAAAATGGCCCCATTTGAATGTCCCCTGGAGATTAAAACAAGTATTAAAAGATTTGTTTTTAGGTGATAACCAGGTGTTATTTCTCTCAATAACCTAAGTGACCTCACCCAAAATCGGTTCTTTGTTGATCCTCAGGAATCTTACAGCTAAAACTCAGATTGGATCCTCATACCTTTAATTATCTCTCTCTCTTTTTTAAATCATCCTATGGGGTAGAAAGTTTTGGGGAAAAAAGAAAAATCAATGAATTGCAGTAAGAACTCCAATAGTCCATCTATCTATTTTACTTTCCCATGTCCCTTAAGCTTGTTTTTTTTTTTTTGTTTTGTTTTGTTTTGTTTTTAACTTAACCCTAAGAGAAGTCACAGACTAGGGCATTTTGGTGAGATGGTGCATAGAAGTGTCAAATTGGAAAGAACGAAGCAGAGAAGAGGAGGTGAACTAGAAGGCACCTGTGAAAAGACAGTGTTTTCAAAGTGTTTCCAATACCAATACTTTTGTTAACAACTCACCTGTACCTAGAAGGTTATTCTGAGAACAGCTTTAGAGTGTATCAAGTACACATATGTAAGAGCAAAAAGACCTGTTTGTGAAGTTCATTATTTGGAACTTGCCTACTCCAAGGTCAAAAATCAGAAAGGAACATGTGTGGTTTTTAGTTACCTGTCTACACCTTTGTTTATGAAGTGGCGCTTTAAGCCATGCAGAAGTCTGGCGATGCTACCTGCTTCTTGTGCCCTCAGAGATGCAAGGTCTCCTACGGGATGACTTGACAGAAAGCCTGGTTATGTCCTCAGCTGCAATGCAATCCAAAGACAGATAGTGGACTTTAAGATTCCCACTGTTACCATGGTTTGCTTTTCAGTTCCCACCATTATGTGAGCTATGTTAGTATGTACAGACCCATAGGCCTCTTTCCATGCAGTCACTAAGCCCTCCAGTCTGAAACTGTTCTGTCACATCCACATGGAGAGCACAGGACTGAATCCTGAGAGATAATCATATGCCCTGACAGAATGCTATTGTACAGATGCATACAAAATAGTCAGCTTTGAGACGGAGAAATCAGACTCAACTGTGAAATAAAAAGATGCTATCATGCTACTTGAGACCTAATTTTCTCCAATCCTCTGCATCTTACTGATGGCAGGATGGAAAGGACAGGGGGAGGAAGATAAAATGAAACACTGTGCTTGTCAGAGAGATAACCAGATGGTATCAAAGACCCGGCCTCGGGCTGCACACTGTCCTAACAGTGCTGGACTTCATATCACCGTAATGCCTAGAATTTCGGAAGGCAGATTTAGCTCTTTGAAAATTCCCTTAACTTTATCCAACAAAATATGACATAACTTTATGACCTAACATGTTGTGATGACTGAAGTTCCAGTAACCTGAAAAATAGGAGAAATCTTGTTTTTTTTTTTTTACATTATGGACAAGTAAATCATTCCTGATCCCTAGCTTTTGCTTATTATATACAACTGTCCTGAAACTCCAAAAACACTGGACAGTTCATACACCAATACTATTTTAGAAAGTAAATTCAATAGTAATTATTGGTTGATACTCCAGATATTCAAAGGAAAAAAAAAACAATTCGAACAGGTGTTTAAACATCCTACCTATTATGTAAACTGAAGGTATAACTGAGTCATGCTAAGCTGAAAATTTGCATCTTCTTTTCTCTTGCTCTGTATTTGTATATTACTTTTATTATAAATGAAAATAATGTTTTCATCCCCAGAGACATTAAAGCTACAGGAAAACTAGCAGGACAGTCTCATGCATCACCAACAGCATGGCAATTTAATTGCAGAATTTGTGGTTTGGAGATGATGCTGAGTAGAGAGCTCATTTGGGCTTCACTTCACAAGCTAAATTCTTCACACTAGCAGTTAAAGTCACTCTGTGATTTATAAACTGTGCAAATCCAAGTTCATGTAACTATGAAAGAATAAATATGAAAGTCTACAATCATACGCCTCAGTTTCTTATCGCATTTCAACACTAATACTTTGGCAGATACTATCTAGGATATTGTAATGACACTTTATTCAGTCATTCCTATTTTTGCTTGTTTTTCAGGTGCTTTGTATCTACCATACCGCACCTATTCTACTACTTGAAAATACAGTAATGCAATACACATCAGCTACTCAGGTAAGTTATTAAAGAAAAATATAACATGCTTGAGCGGTTATGAAGGGCAAGGTTATGATCATGGCTGTAATTATTTTCTGACAAATGTCACTGTGCTAAAATCCAAATGACTCAAAGTCACCTACGTGAAGGTGCTGGGTGGAGAAGAGGTGACAGACATTGGGCAGCTAGTAAGACATCAATGATGAGTACTGTTGGGGAAAATAAATTTAAAGGGAATGGCAATAAAGATACAGATGACTGACACCTTACCTTTAATACCCACTAAATGTTTTTAAGAAGATAAGTAACATGGTGAGATGAGTTTGAAAATATTTCTCTCATGCAGTATATAAAAACATTAAGGGTGTTGAATAAGAGTGGTTAAACCAAAATTCAGTATGGGGCTTTTACAGTCTAGGTTGGAAACTAAAGTCACTTGAGATCGGGGTGAGATGAAGCTGTTTTAGGGGACACACAGAAGTCAGATTCCAAAGATCTACCACGAAGGCTACTGCCAAGTGGCACAATTATGATAGAGAAGCTGGAAGAATGATGTAATGCACAAGACACATGAATCTTCCCAAATTTCTAACAAATGGATAGTGATGTTCTTTACTCAACTGGGGAATACTAAAGGAGGGAAGCTTTAGAAGAATATCATTACTTAAGTTTTGGACACAGCTTTAAAGGTGCTTTTGAGACCCCTGAAGAGAGGTACTGAAGAAGTAGCTGGATACAAGGGTCAGGTATGAAATAGAGAAATACATTTGAAAGTTGTTGGCAGCTGGTTGGTTACTAAAGCCATGCACATGTGACAATTTAAAATATGTTCAAAAGGAAAATTAAATGGAACTTTGAAGAAATAATATATAGCCAGAGTTTGGTAAGCCAGTAAAAAAAGGGTCAGAGAAAGAATAACCTGAAGAACTATGAGTGCTTCGGTACTGGGGAAAAGATGGAGAAATCCTACATTGTGAAAAAGTAAAAGATTTTTTAAAAATTAAATAATAATCTGGAAACAGGAAGAACATCAAAACATTGTGGTTTCAAGAATGCCAGGAGAAAGAGGGTTTCCCAGAAGGAAGTAATGAGGAGTAAGATAAGGTTATCATTAAGTGTGGCCTTTAAAGTTAATGGCAAAAATGTCAGGATCAATTTTCTAGAGTTTTTAAAGTGGAAACCAAATCTTAATGATAGAGGAGTGAATGAAAATTGAAAGAAGGCAAAGTGTGCATGTACACTATTCTTCAGAGAGATTTCAGAGGAGGAATGAGAGCTTTGATTAAGGTTTGATTTAGAGGTTTGATTAAGACCAGAAAGAACTGGTCTTGGAACAGATAGAACTTTGCTGTTCCTACAAGCTAGTTTGGTTAAGTCAATGGATAATAAATCTGAATACAAAGGTCAGGACATCTGCCCTAAGTTTCTGTGGCCCATTGTTTTAATTTACTCAGTTTCCCCAACCTGTACACTCCTGAGCTATCTCTTTACAGCTTATTAAGTACCCTGGCTGTTGCAAAAGAAGGGAATTCTAGACTTAGGCTAAATAAGTTCAAACTGGAGCTGCAGGCAGCCACACTTACACAGTACCCAGGAGATGTTCACAAGCCTCACACAACTATAAACTGCAACTGAGTGGTACCCACCATTAGCAACAATGCATCACACTCAGCCTAGTACCGTGGACTTTAGTGAAGTCTATATTCCCTGTTGTCTCAGTCAAGTCAGTAAATTTACTTCCTTTGTTCTCAGACCCCAGTCCTAAATCCTCTATGATCTCAAGTCCTGAAAAGCTGGGGGTCCTCCCATGCAGGACTGCTCTCTCCAGAGTTTTCTCTTTGCATTTTTTTGCAGTAATCAAACAGGCAGAATCCTCTTTTCCATCTTGAACAGAGGTTCCAAAGAGTCCCTCATAGGCTGAGATACAGGGCCTTCAGCCTATTTCTCCAGTCAGAGCAGTAGACAGTGTCTGGCTTGCTCAAGGCTTATCTACTTAGGTTGTCAGAAGGTGAAATTGGATCCAACGTGCCTCCAGATTGATTCCCTACCCAGAATGGTGACAGTTTTTCATTGTTTCAAGTTTGCAGAAATCTAAGCATGCTTATGAAAAAAAAATCAATTATTGGTTTCAGAAGCAATGTATTTTTCCAGAAGATACATGTTGTTCTTTTGACTTGAAGCTCACTTTTTTAAAGAAATTAGATAATATATTCACAGAATCTTACTCTCAGAGCAATGATCATGAAGAAAATTTATAATTCACTAATTGATTTGAATTTAGTAAAACTTCTTGCTAAATGTATGTTTAACAAATTAACTGTTTGGAAATTGATTTAAACTGATTGCCAAGATATGATTGGATTATATAATCAGAGGACAATTTTTATAATCTTAACATAAAAAGAAAACCTCTTACTTTTGGTGAGTATCATCTGGAATTCAACCTAAGAAGCAAAATATGTAGAAGAAATGCTCTATCTTGGCTGATAGATTACAGATGGATGGATGGGTGGAGTGATGGACAGACAGGTAGCTATATAGATATGACTAATGAAAAGGAATTTGCCTAGCCACATGTGAGGGTCTGGCTAAACAAGTCTTAATCCTGAGTGGGTAGCAGAAATACATTACAAACTGGGCCCCAAAGGTATAAGTTTATGTTTGTTGCCTACAAGGCAATCTCTGTCTTTACTCAAGGAAGACTCGATATCTGTCTTAAAGATTTGCTAACAAAGTCACGTCCACCTAGCACAATTTCCCTTTCTATCTACTTAATCAGCTGACTTTAATGACATCTTCAAGATCCCTCCACAGCAGCATCTATATCTGCATGATACCTGGACATCGTGTGTATGCTACAACATAGCTGTCTCATTTCCATTCTGTCTTATGAGACAATGCTCCTTGTAATTTATTCAGATTGTAAATCATTAGTGTTGACATTTTATATAAACAGACTCCTAAGGTTTTATGAAGATTAGAGGATTGGTAAGAAGAGCATCATTGAAAAAAAAAAAAAGATCAAAATTGAGATATTTGAAAATTTGCCCATGTGCACAATAGAGCAACTGTGGTGAGCCAAACTAGAGATCTTAAAGGTAGTTTGGGGCTATAAAAGCTATTCATAAGCTTTTCTAGCCTAATATTTTTTGAAAAAGGAGGGCCAACTGTAGACTGCTCAGCAGCATATCAAGCTTGATCCTGCTATTACTCATTGCCTCAGTTACAACAAAGCTTAGGTGATTATAGCAAGTGGTTAGATTAGCAAACAATTGCTGAGACTACATATATAGAAATGAATTAGCTGAACGCACTGCCTAGAAGGGTTTTCCCGAGTCTGAAGTCAATGTGTCACCTAGAGCTGCAGTTATTAGAAAGATCCACTGGGGCTGAAGACTTTTCCCAGATGGTTCATATTAAAGGTCAAGAATCCCTATTTACTCCCTGGGTATACCTTCACTGGTGTGTAGCATTATGGCTGTCTGTACCCCAGAGCCAGTGAGCCAAGAGAGCAAGGCAGCCCTAATATCTGGTAGGAGCCAGCCTAAGAATGACAGACATTCCTTTCTGCTCAATTATGCTGTCTGAGGTTCCTATGTGACCAACAGATTTGTTTTCTCACAGGTCTGAAGATTTTGAAAAACAAAAGAAGCAATGTATCTACTTGTGGAATAAAAGGAAATCTTGTTAGAAGAGTTGACAACCTTAGGTGGCTGGAATGAAATAAGAAATCCACAGAACCATGAACACTTGGTGGTGGTGGACATTACTTATGTCAGCATTACTGAACCTAGACTACATGTTGATACTGAGTAGAAAATGTAAGGATAAATACACAGTGAATGAGGTCAAAACAGACCCTGTGTGCCCACAGTGAGTTGCTGGGACTTGGTCAGTTAGCCATATGGAGCCACTGTAGGTCTCTCAACAGAAAACTATCATGCTCAGATCATGCATTAAGAAATATTCATCTGACAGTGTTAGACTAATGGTAATGCTCTGCAAATTTGTTTGAGGCATTATCTCCTATGTAAATCAAACACTTCAAGCTTATAAAAAATAATTGGAGAAGAAAACTACTGTAAGCTAATATTGTAAGATACCTAATTCCTTATATTTAAAATAAAGGCAATAATAGTATTCAATTCACAAGATTATTGTAAGGATGAATTTATTCAGCCTAAGTCAAGAAGTACAATCCAAGGGTTTGTTACTGTTATTACCCATTTGACATTTTGAGGCCTTGTTTCCCTTATCTGTAATATGTGGAGATAACAGTAACCTAGATTATACATATTTTTGCTAGTAGGTATAAGAAATATTTCCAGGTACATAGTACTATTATTCTCAATAAACATAAATGCATATGGAAAAAGTTAAACTTCTTACCCACTCATAAATGTAATGTTTTTAGTAGGTAAGCATCTGATTGTGGCTACTCGCCTCATTTCTCCCAAAATATCATGATCTTCCCACACAAAGTATTTTTTTAATTTACGTCAAGTAGATAAAATACTCAGGGGGAAAGCTTAAGAACTTGTAGTTGGGGAAAAATTGGGAAGAAATTTTCAGGATAGTTGTATTAATTAGCATTAATCCACCTAAAAATCTTAATTACATGCTTGCTTTATACAAGGTAATAAACCAGGAGCACTCAAAGTTACAAAAAAAGCTCCTAGATAAGGTTCACTTCTAATCTAAAGTTAGTTTTCTAAGTCTGCCTAACAATTACCAAAAATTTTGCTGAAGACAACAAAAGTCTCATAGTCTTTGTAGGTGAGGGGTCTGGGAAAACTAGCTGAAGTTTCTCCTTAGGATTCCTAGAACTGAAATCAAGGCATTAGATGGGCTGCATTTTCATCTGGAACTTAGGATCATCTTCCAAGCCCATTCAGGTTGTTGGCAAAAAGCTGTTACTGTGGTTAAGGGACCAACCCCTTAATCCCCCCCCCTTTTTTTTTTCAGGCTGTGGGCAGAGGAAGATTGCTCTCAGCTCCAAGAACTTACTTTATGTCCTAGTCACACAGCTCTTTCACAACATGGAGGCATAGTCATTGCTAGCAAAATTCCTCTCCGGTCTGCTAAGAAGACTGATGGAACTTAATATAATCACCCACGTGACTGTCAGCTTTCCCATATAGCCAACTTAAATCATATTACTGTAGTCCACCCATACTCCAGGATAATTATTATACAGGGTAAGTATCCCATGGGGTGTGCATCTTGGAGACCACTTAGAATTTTATCACAGTATGTTAAGTAAATATATGGAAAATAAAGAGATGAAAACTTGGGCAGCCAAGGCTGGCAAAGGAAATTTTGATTTGGAGAACATCTGTAGGAAGAAGAAAGCAAATGGTCTGTCTGAGAAAGTTTGCTACACATTGCCAAAAATTTCACCAAAAAAAACCCCAGCTTCATCAAACTATTTTACCCTGGAGGTTTTTGAACTCCAGTCTGTTTTCCAGAAACAGAGGAATGGGAATTTGTATGTTATGTTCATACCTTCAGAGTATTTTTCTCATGTCATTTACTTTTTTTAACCCAAAGTTGACCAAAGCAAATTATATCATGGATGTTAAAGGGGTGCTTTCTAGTGTAAAATATGTTTTTTTTTTGTTTTGAGACAGAGCAAAATGAACGTTTTTCAATAATTGTATTAAGGAACTGTGTTTTTTTTTTTTTGCTAGCTATATCTTATTCTTGAAAAGGAGGATAGTAATCTATGCTACCAAATCTTCTGTTTTATGAACCCAGCATGCTTCTAAGTTATAAACAACCAGACCACAGAACAAGGAATGGAAATATGAATACAGGTAAATACAGAATTTAGTGTCAACTTTCATCTCGAAGGAAAAAAAGTTTTACATTTTTCATTTTCTTATACAAAAAATTTAGCTTTGATGGAATTTTTTTTCTGATGAATGCAAGGCTTTCAATCTGATTCTTAAAAATGGGATATGAATCAAAGCAGTATAAAATACCAAAGTCAGAAAATTTTTAGTCAAATCATGAAATTGATGGACATGGAAAAACAAGTGAATGCAGGTTTTGAGGTGAAGAGACTTCCATGAGAAAACAGAATAAATGAAAATTGGACACTGTCTACAATTTTTAAAAAACTATCCATTTATTCTTTCCAAATATAGTTATAGAATATCCATTTTATAAGTAGCAAGGGCTTTTCATGTATTTTTCTGAGTTAATTTAATCCTCACAATTAACTCATGAGGTTGGCTTAATTACTAATCCTAGTTTAAGGATCATGTCAGAGATGATAAATAAATGATCCAAGATCATCCAGCTAGTAAATCTGAGCTTGGTTTTGAACCTACAGTAAATGGGCTTAACAAATTGAAAATCATAAGAGAATCACTACTGAACAGCCACTGAAAACAAATGACAATTCTAGATATATTACTTCAATTTAAATATGGGTGTACCAATCGGAAAATAGATTTAAGATGACTGCTCAGAAATGAAAGAAGTAGGCATTTATTAGCAATCTGGTTGTCGCAGAAATGTACTTTCATATTGTGAATCGTTTTGTTTTTTTTTTTTTTTAGATTTATTTATTTATTCATACAGAACTGGGGTACAGGCCAGAGATGTGGAGGGTGAAAGGATTCACCAGAGACAGAGTGGGGAGCAGAACATGCAGATCGAGGAAGTGCACTGCTGAGGGGAGCAGCTGGTGGTCAGGAGAGGTCTGCCACGCCTTGTGGATCTCCTCCGAGGCAGGCGGGAATCGAACTCATGTGGAAGTGGCTTAAGCTTCTTAGTGCAGTGCTTTAACCCGCTGCGCCACCAGGGAGGGCCAGTAGGGAGGGCCAGTATTGTGAATTGTTTAATTCATCATCCATGCACAGGATTTGATGAAAGCCCTCATTTTAGGATCCCAGCCCTGGCTATAGCAAGTTCTTTGAAGATGGTCTCTCGACCAAAACAGAATCAATCCCTTCTTTTAGGCGATTTCCTGAATAGATAGGCTGGAAATAACCTCTTTCCACTTCCACTACACCGCAGAATGTGAATATGGAGTGGTTCGGGACAGCACCCTTTGCTACAACAAAGTTAGGTGCCGAAGAGGAGAATGAAGTCAACTGAAAGTGGAAATTAAAAATGGGTAATAGGCCCTCCCTAGTGGCGCTGCGGGTCAAAGCACAGCACTGAGAAGCTAAAGCCATTTGAGCATCCCCGCCCTGGAGGTGATGATCCACATAGCGCAGCAGACCTCTCCACCCGCCCATGACTCCCCTCAGCAGTGTACTTCCTCCATCTGCCTGCTCTGCGCCCCACTCTCTGGTGAACTCTGGCCTGTATCCCAGTTCTGTATGCATAAATAATTAAATCTTTTTCAAAAATGGGAAATAGAGATTTGACAGCCTGTATCTCGGTGGATTCATTTGCCCCTGAGAAAAGTTCTACCTCTTCTTACCAGATTAGGTACACATGCCAGTATACTGCTTTTTAACCTCAGTTAATTCACTTAGTTCTAGAAAATACCAAACAATGGATGCTTGGGTAACCTATAGTTTTATAGTAATAAAGAGCTATGTTAGCAAAATAAAGTGGAATGAAAGGATTTGAGCGACAGCTTCACGAAGAATTCTAAGATAGGTAAGGCATGGCAACACTATCTCAGTACATATCGCACATACAAAAATAGCAACTCGGTTTTGCTTTATACTTAGTATACACGTCAACCCTCTATACAAAACCTTAGCAGCTCCTTCACTAAAGTATTCTCTAAGCCCTAAATCAGCTCTGCTCCTGTCAAAATTTAATTTAGGTCCCTACTACAACATTATCATGCCATTATTTATAAACTTATCTTCCTTCGTATGTTCTCTCTTTTAAGGACTTTAAGAGAAAGTCAGGTCCCATAACTTCTACAAAACCTTCTCTAAAGATTTCCAGTCTCCTCTTTACCCAAAAGCACACCTATTTGGGTCTTAGGAAGTAGCCCGAAAATGCACTGCTATTTCTATTATCATATATAAATCCAAACACATCTAATGAACAGCTATTTACTTTTCAAGCTCTAGGTACACAACACTGGTGACTGTAATTACTATATATTAATATGTGATACATATGATAGAGGAGGATTGAGAGAGATAGAAAGACAGGTGTGTATATGTGTGTATACACATTTCAAAGAGTATATAAACTAAAACCGTGGACAAAGACCACAGCATATACCTGCTAAATTATATGTACGCCCTTCATTTCTATTTATCTTATTTTAAATTCTAAATGCAAAGTGGCTTTTATTAAAGGCAGTTCTATATTTTCATGCTATTTGGGTAGAAAAGACTGGGCACCCCTGTATTCTTTGTTACACCAGACATAGATTAAGGGTTCAAGCTTGAACTCTGCCACATGCTAGCTGTGACCTCAAGCTACTTATTCTTTACATGCCTCAGTTTTTTTGTAAAGCTCAGATAATAGTTCTTTCCTACTAAGGACTTTGAACATTTAATTGATGTACAATTTTTCACTTTAAGTTAAAGTGTGAAGAATACATGAAAGATGAAAGACTTCAATTAATGTTTCATTAATAATTTCCATTATAAATCATCATAATCCCCATCATGACTATCCTCCTCTTTTGTCTAAAAATACTCAAGTGTCAGAGGTTTAACAAAAACTTACTTCATACAGAAAATTATTGCTCAGATAGGTAGCATATCTAAATTTTGAACAGTGGATGAGAACTGAAAACACTTTTCTTATGGAAAATGAGATCTACCTTAGGACACAATTTTTTACCACTAAAATGTCTAAAATTTTGAGTTAGAGTTTTATGTAAATATCCCTGAACAGTAAAGTACAGACCTTTCTTGTGACCTTAATTACTAAAGTTAAAAATACAAGTGTTTTAGGGCCCTCCCTGGTGGCGCAGCGGGTTAAAGCACTGCACTGAGAAGCTAAAGCCACTTCCGCATGAGTTCGATTCCCGCCTGCCCCGGAGGTGACCACATGGTGTGGCAGACTTCTCCTGACCCACCCGCTGCTCCCCTCAGCAGTGTACTTCGTCGATCTGCCTGTTCTGCTCCCCACTCTGTCTCTGGTGAAGCCTCTCACCGCCCCTGAGCCTTTGGCCTGTACCCCAGTTCTGTATGCATAAATAAATAAATCTTAAAAAAAAAATACAAGTGTTTTGAATTTTTCTCAGGTAGATTACCTTATGAATTTTCTGTTTGCAGGTTGGTTTCATGATATTAATTTGCTATTTTGGGGGGCAAAGTAGAAATCAAACTTTCAAGAACTCTGTACTCAGATTGGCCTATAGACCTCAATCTTCATACTGCAATCAAAAAAGGACACTCCAGATTTCTAGGTATCTAGGTGCAATTTTAAAAAACACCAAAAACTAAATTAGCAGAACTTAATAAGCTAAACAGAGACTTACCTTTTTCATCAAGATAATGCCATTTGCTGTCAGTTTTTTAAGTCACAGAGTTTAATTACAATAAGACTGTGCCTGTTCATTTAAATAGCAAGTTTTCATTTTCTCCTTTTGAGAATGATCCTCAATACCGTAAAGATCCTAAGAATCATTCTTAAAAATAATTCTATCTTCATTCTTAAAAACTTCCAACACATATTCTCTTCTCCACCAGAAAAGAATTCATATTCATTTTATAAATAATTTTTAAAATTTGAATAGACCTATAAAAAGTAAGGAGGTTTAAATAATTCAAGACCTTCAAAAACAAGCAGACAAACAAAAACATAAAAGTCTAGGAGCAGATGCTTCACTAATGAATTCTATCAAACATTCAAGAAAGAAATACCAATCCCTCTCAAGCCCTTCCAAAAACTGGAGAGAGTGGAATACTTCCAAACTCAGTTTACTAGTCCAATAATGACCATGATACCAAATTCAGACAAAGTCACAAAAACATTACAGGCTATTGTTCCTGATGAGAACAGATGCAAGACTCCTCAACACCATATCAGCAAAGTAGTTCCAACAATATGTTTTAATACATTTTTAAGGCTGGGAGAAGAAAAATAACAAAAGTCCACCTATCTGGACTGAGGAAGGGAAACTATTCCAAAATAAATACAGCAGAGCTTTAAGATGAGTTGTTTACAGATCCCTGAAAATAAGCCAAATTGCTTCTTTCTCCTGATAAGAATATAAAATCCCAAAAATCAAGTGAGATTTCAGGGATATAAGGATTATTCAACATCCACTGAACCATCAATATAACACAGTATATTTTAAAAATAAAAAATAAAAATTATAAATATATACTTACCTCAACAGCTGCAGAAAAAGGTTTGACAAACTTCAACATCCAGTTATGACAAAAACTCAAGGAAGAGAATGTTCCTCAATATCATAACCATCATACATGATAAGCCCATTGCTAGCATCATTCTTAATGGTTAAAAGCTAAAACCTTTTCCTTTATGATGAGGAACAAGATGAGAATGCCCACTCTTGCCTCTTTTAGAGTATTAGAAGTTCTAATCAGAACAATTAGGCAAGAAAATAAATTGGAAAGGAAAAAGTAAAACTTTCACTATTTGCAAATGTCATAATGTAATATAGTTGCTCTACACAAAGTCAGGGAACAATAATAGGCTCGTTTTTTATACAGCCACCAGAGGAAATGCACTTCTAATCGCAGGACAGTCTCCATGAGTGACACTGGGTGCCCACAATACAAATTTCCAGAAAACTCAGTGTTAACTTTCTGTATGTTATACTTCCCTCCGCTTACAAATATTTTGGGGAAGAAGTCCAAACATTTTTACAGGTGCATAAAAAAATATCCAGCAAAAATTGATAGTCCTTTGACAACCTTTGCCCATAACCCAATATACATACATAGGTGTGTATTTATAGAGTTAGCTACTCTATTAAAGTAGCTGCAACTCTGCTTAGGAATTTTATTTAAATAAACTCCTTTATAACCTGGTACAAATTGGTTCCAATCACTTTTAATATTCTCAACTTAATGATTGTGCTCTCTACTTCCCTGCCAACTATTTTTGAACAGAGAAATCACTGATGTTATTCCAACTGCTCTTCCAGTTGCCTAGTCTTTGTTTCTTCAAATATTTACTTTTGAGTATTTTTTACTTTAACGTTTGAGCTTATTTTTAAAAGTTTTACTTTTCACATTTTCAGCAATGGATTCATTTACAAATGAAAAAAATCCATAAATACCTTCTATTTAAGTCCCCCTGAGATAAAACTATACTAATAAAATTATTCTATATAGTAATATAACTTTCTCAATATTGATGAATAAACAGACACACTGTAAAATCTGTAACAGTTCTTTAATGTTTTATAGAATACTTTCATGTGTCAATCTAATCATAAACATATTGTGTTATTAATTACTTTTCTCTGTGCATGAACATTTTCCAACATATTAGGAGTAACTAAATGTCACATCCTAAGAGATATGTTCTTATATACTATGACTTGCTTTGAATTTTGTTTTACTTTGTTTTATAAGTGACCTATCAACTTTTATTTTCAAATTGGTTGTTGATAGTGGAGTATATGTGTGCATAATTACTTACATATGCCCCCCAGAAAAATTTCTCTAGAAAAATTACAAGAATTAGAAAAACTGGATGCTTCCCAGAAAGAACAGGAGGACTGGAAAAATGGAGTGGGTAGAGAAAATTTGTTGTCCATCTGTATATTTAGAATTATAATCCATATAAGATACCAAAAATGTAATAAAATCATACTTCAAAAATAAAATCATGGCATCCTTGACTGTCTCTATATTGTTGTCAGATATACATCAGCTACTTATGATGAGTAATTAGCTTGAGATTAAAAAATTTTACCTGAAACCTGACATTAGATTATGTTTTTAATTAACATTTAAATTATTGATTGCCAAATGAAACAAGCTCAATCAGGCAGTTTAAAAAGGTTGAAAAAATATATATCTCTTCCCCAAATCAAAACCCTCTATTGGTCACTGAACTCCTTGCTAGTGAATATGTCTGATAGTGAATATGCCTGATATCTGGCACAAATCCACATGGAAAAAGCCTTTTTTTAAATGTACATCAATATTATGTATACATGGTAGGAAACAATCCACAACGCTAAAGAGGAATACATCGACACACACATTTACAAACACTCACATCTTTCCACACACTCATACAATCTACACGTAAGAAATCTCCAAGAATTTCAGAAATTTCCTAGAAAACCACTGTAGGCCTAAAATCAAACTGTTCTGTTAATATGAAATGCTCTATTCTCAGATGGAAAAGGGAAATTAAAGGCTTAATCATAGGGAAAACTTTCTGTCATGGTGAATTAGATTTACCTATAGACAGTTTGATTAGTGTACAATTAGTTTATGTAGTTATAATAACCAATATTAAATGAAATAATTGGGTGAAATAGATGTTAGCTTCTATGTACTATATATATGGATATAAAAATTAATTATAACCAATGAATTAATTGGTTTTAAGTTTTTTACAATGTAGTAATAAATTTAATTTCTTAGGTTTTTTTGCCCTCAAAACTGGGATTGAATGGTTCACGAATATTCATTTTCTAAGTAATGAAATAACATATTTCACCCTATAATTATATTGAGAAAGGGCTTGGACAGCTTGGAAACTTAGTTTGGAATCTGCTGTTATGAAATATTTAAAGGGAGCATTTTTCATTAGCACCTGCAGAGAAAATCAAATATCAAATAAGACCAAGGGTAAAATGCTCATTATACAGGGTTAGTCCTGACTGTTGATACAACAAAAACATACTTAGATTAAAAACAAATTCTTCTCATTCTGTATACTTATTTCTAGACAAAACAAGAACATTTCCAAGATTGCATCTGAAAACAGCCTTCTCATTTTCAAATGTCAATGTGCAAACACAGTTTCACTTTGTGTTTCAGTACTTCTTGCCATTCATGATTGATTTTTTCAGTTTAAGAAAACCAGTGGAAAATTTTGATTGGAAGGAAAACTGAAGGACATGGAAGACAATGACTTGGATTAATAGTGAGGTGGAAGAAAGGTAGAAATGGACATGAGAATGACAATTGAAAGTACAAGGAAAGGACTGAAAGATTCCAATGCCCATGTTCCTCTACCGGATTCCCGGGGCTGGGAATCCAGGCAACGAGGGACAGTCTGCTCAGAGCTGACATGCTGCTTCCACCATCAAAGCAAGTGTAAGGCTGTCATTCTGGGTGGGGAAACAGACTCATTTAAATGGAAGAAATTGCAAAATACATTGTAATAATGTGCATATTTATAGGAAGGAATGGAGAATTAGGGTCATTTGTACAGTTTGACTAAACTGACCAAAGTATTGAAAAATACAGTATTTTCACAATTCTTCCCACCTTTCCTCCAATAGAGTCATGTATTACATATTTATAAAACTTGGCATAACTTTTGGTCTTATCTTCTAAATGCATATTTATCATCTGTTAAAGACATAGCCATGTATTTGTCATTTTTAGTCAATGTCAATCTAAATGAGCATTTCAGATCTGGATTACTTTCTTCAGCCCCTCGTAGTTAATGGTGATACACTATACCTAAAAACCCAGTGCCTGTATTTTATTTATATGTTCAATTTACCTGCCACAACTGATTAAAAGACTGCTGTTTTTAGCTATCTCTTCATGAGGGCACACACTCAATGACTTTGCCTCATCAAGGATATGCCTACTGATTACTCTTTGAAATATGAGAATTCATTGACTAAAATGCATCTATTTGGTGACATGGTAAACTTGATACAGAAAGAAAGCTATCATAAATGCATAAAACATAAAAGCTATATAAAATATAGGTAGTTTTAACTAGGGGGAGAAAAGCCAAAGTCAAATTATCTAAATCCAGGATTTTACCATGGTAATGGAAGATCTGGGCCTACAATTTCCCTGTAAGTATTGATACATAAAGAACCATAACTTGGGCTTTAAACTATTCAGTGGATGGGAGACAGAAATCTAGGGTCTGAGAATGTAAGTTGCCCTATTAATGACACCTACAAAAAGGGTGTCATCACCCAAAGAAGGGTGGCCATTTGAGGAAAAAATGTGCTAAAGAGGGATATTTAGAGATGGACAGAAGGAAAAAAAGAAAGTTCTCACCTCACTAAACTTTAGCGATGATTAAAATGCCTGTGGTTGTGGTGATTATGTGACCATTTTTAATTTTTGTAAAAAAAAAAATATTTGAGCGCCTTCTCTGGGTGAAACAGGTTAAAGCACAGCACTGCTCAACTATTCACAGCCACTTCACCAGGAATTTGATTCCCTGCCTAGATGACTCATATGGCACAGCAGACCTCTCTTGTCTCAACTGCTGCTCCCCTCGGCAGTGTACTTAGTCTGCTTGTTCTGCTCCCCACTCTGTCTGTGGTGAATCCTCTCAATTATATATCAATAAATCTTATACTAAAAAATAAAATTTTATAATTGTGAACACAAATGAGAAATACAAATAAATAGGATATCAAAAAAACATCAAAAACAAAAAGTTCAAAGAACAGGACTGAAAGATTAGAGTATATAGAACAAAATACTGGAACAAAATAAGATGTAGCAATAAGAAACTATTCAAAATCAAGTCTTAAGTCTAAAAATAATACAGTGATATTCAAATTGTTCACATGGTTTCATTTTTCTTACTCATCTTTTCACTTTCCTCATGATTATAATGAAGTCCAAATGTTGATTTTTAGCATTCTGAACGCTCTGAGACTATTTATATAGACTATACTGCCCACTTACAGAGCAGATATCACAGAATTGAGGTTAAGCTAGAAGTATCTTTGTTATTCTAAATTAACTTATTTTAAATTGAATGTTGACTCACTGGCAGAATTATCTTGAGAAAACCTCTCCTCCCAGTAATGTTATTTTTCCTGGGTTTTCTATAAATATGTCAGTCCTATAGGTTATGCTAGCAGTTTTTGATTAACATTTTTACTGAAAGGTTAAATTCAGGATGATTTGGAACACATAGGGTTCCAAGAATTCCAGGAATTGGTATCGAGAGTTCAGTGAGGACACTGTTCAGTGAGGACACTGTTAAGTATGGTACCATTTGGTTAGACTAAGTATCTCACCAAATATTGAAAACTATCTTCTGCAATGAATGGTATATCAATTAGGATATTATTTTCATGGAAAAGATAATATGCAGACGACATGTTCACTCAATATGGCAAAAAATATATCTTTGATCTTGGTTTCACATAGAAAATTTTGAATTTCACATTCAACATCTAAAGTGGAATTTCTAGATGAATACATAAAAGTAAACCTTTTACCTTAAACATCACAAAACCTCCCAGCATGCCTCATTGCCACATATTGTGCCAGGCCACAATTAGCATTGATAGCTCTGAATCTTGTTTTGCAAATAATGCATATTCCCTATTCCATAAGGCCCTTAATGTGTGCCAACTTGGTGCACATTGTACAAAATAACAGAATTTGTAGAACATTTCTAGCTCCCTGGAATGGAATCAGATTACCTTCCCTCTGTGGTCCATATCTATTTGCAATGGAGAAATGTGCATTGATGCATCATGCAGTGAATCTCTCTCTCACCACTATTGATTTCAATTTACTCAATTGACAAGGTTCACAGACTTAGCTTTAAAAGGGTTGCTAGTATATGGACTGCCACAGGATAACTATTTATCAAGGGAGCCTTGAAGCTATTGGATGAAATTCATTTGCCAATAGACTGTCACAGTCTACTAAATCCATCAGAGTTGGATGCATGTGGAAATGTTTCCACCAAATCCCTTATTCCCTCATGCTATACCCTCATGCTATTCTAATGTCCCCCCCAAAAATTAAGTCATACATTTATCTTTTACACAGAAAGCTAACTTCACTTACTTCCTTGCTATGTGTAACAACTATGCCAACACTGAAAATGTGGGGTCCTGATGATAACCACTAACTCACCTTAGGGCCTCCATATTCATTTCTTCATCTGTACAATGCATATGGTAGAAGCTGCTCATCTATCATCTCATTTTTTTTTTCTACCTCTCAGAGAAACAGTATTAAGTGAGAAAGTGAATTCTATGCCCAAGCAGGCAGTCATTCAGTATTCCTGTTCTGAGCAAAGAGATTAAGCTTTGTTATACTATGTCTATAGACTTTTCTAATGGCACACTATACCTACAGGTGGATCTACTGAGACACACTCTGAGGAGAGCAGCAGGTGAGACAGGAGAGGTCTGCTGTGCCATGTGGGTCAGCTCCTAGCCAGGGATCATCTTGTGCTACAGTGGCTGCTTATAGCTTCCTAGTGCTGAGACTTAACCCCTTGTGCCACCAGGGAGGCCCTCCCCTAAATTTTCTAATAGTGTATAGTTTTAACAATGTCTTTGATTTACCTTGTATTCACCTTTTTGTATACAGTGAAAAGTTTTTTTGTTGGTTTGTTTTTTTGGCATGTGGGTATCCAATTGCCAGAGCATCATGCTTAGAAAATACTTGAAAAACATTTAACTTTCAATTCCATTCCATGATATATATACACTCATACAAATACGACATAACACCAGTGTCTTCATTACTGTTGCTTGGTGATAAATTTTGAAATGAGAAAGTGTGAGTGCCCCAACTCTGCTGTCCATCAAGATTTTCACTATTTTGGGTCCTGTTAAGTCTATATGAATTTTTAGAGTCAGCTGGTTACTATCTTCAAAGAAGCAGATATTCTCATAGGGGCTGCATTTAATCTTTTTTCAGTTTGGGAAGTTATCTCTACATGAACAGTATTAAGTTTTATGATTCATTAATGTTTTCCCAATTGTTTGGAATGTCTGAATTTTCTTCTAACAAGGTTTTGTAACTTGAGAAGTTAGCTTTTGCATTTGTTTGTTAAACACATTTTTTGTTATTTTTGTAAATGAAATTCATTTTCTAAAGTTCATTTTTTGAATATTCTTACAAGAATATAGAGTACTGTATTTTATTATTGATACTGTATCCTGCAAACATGCTGAACTAGCTTATTAGTTATAACATTATTATATTCTTTACCATTTTTTATATATAAGTTTATACCATCAGCAAAAAAAAATTTTTGTAATAGTTGTCAAAGGCCACTAGAAGGAAGGATATAATAGAACTTAGAAATTAAATGAAACAGAAACCAAAGACAAAAGAAAGTGTTTTTTTTAAAGATATATACACAAAACCCCACCTAGACTCACTAGTAGAGAAAAACTAATAAATAGAATCATAAACCAAAGAGAAGCTGAGACAGACATCTAGAAATATAGATAAGAGGTTGCTGTGTACATCTTAGTGCCGATAAATTAGATAATCTAGAACAAATTTTTATAAACGTACTAACTTCCAACACTGCATTCAGGAAGAAACAGAAAACCTGAACAGATATTCAGAGGCAAGGAAACAGTAATCAAATGTCTCCCCAAAATTCAAAAAGTCTAATCTAAAAATTTTTTTGAAAATCTAATTGTTAGACCATCTAAGTACTAGATATCTTTGCTTTTTCTTGATATCAGAGGAAAGCTTTTAGTCTTTTAATTATGACTGATGCTAGTAGCTACAGGGTTCCCCCCCCCCACCCGCCTCCATAGGTGTTTTTTTTTTTTTCAAATTAAGGAAGTTTATCTTCTGTTCTTGCATGAAAGGGTATAAGATTTTTCAAAATACTTTTAAAGTAAAAGGATGAGGAAATCTATACTACGCAGACTGCAACCACAGAACTGGATGACTGAGTTAACAGACAAAATAACCTTTAATACACACACATACCAAAAAAAAAAAAAAAACTAAAAAACTAAAAGATGCTCATTTCATAGTGGTAAAGTATTATTTCATTCAAAAAAAATGTAATATGAACACATGCTAAGGAAGAACCAAAGTACATGAAACAAACTTATGATTGAAAATAAGACAGGCAATCCAACAATGCATGAAGATTTTAATATCTGAATCTCAATGTATGATAAACAATATGACAGAATATCAAGAATAAGGAAACTGTCAAATAACTTAATCTAAATGAAATGTAAGAATATTACCCATAGCAAAAGAAATCCTTTTTAAAGAAAAAAATTCTCTAGAATAGGCTAGTCTATAATTTCAGTAAATTTAAAATGATACAAAGTATATCCTCCAACCATAATAGAATTAACCAAGAAATAATACAATTTGGAAAATGCCCATATATTTGCAAACTAAACAATACAATTCTAAATAGGAGGTGGGGGCTCAACAATAAATCATAAATATTGATAGAATTAGAAAATATTTTGAATTAAATTTAAATAAGAATTTGTTAAATGCCACCACATCTTTGTTTAGAGAGTTATATAGCATTTTTTTCCTACAGAGCAAAGTACAGTGATCACAAGTCAACAACTTAGGATTCCACCTGAAGAAATTACAAGAAACACACTTTCAACCAAGGCAGAGGAAACAGTAACGATAAAGATTAGAGGCCAAATAGATTAAAGTAGATTAAAGCAAAATGGGAAAACAGTAGAGGAAAAAAAAAAAAAATCAATGAAACCAATTTCCTTTGAGACCATGAACAAAATTAACACATTTTTAGATAGAATGACAAAGAATGTAAGATAGATTAGCAACATCAGGAATGAATTTAGATCCTTACATTGTATTAAACACAAACATTATCCCCAAATGATTTATACACCTAAATATAAAAGCTGAAACTATGAAGTGACTGAAAGAAAATGTCATTTAAAAAAATTCTTGAGAACTTTTAGTTTACATCTCTTTGGATATGGCATAAAGCATATGACCCATATAGTAAAGTGATAATGAATTAAATAACTGAAAAAGTTTGCAATTCAAAATACATACATCATTATGAAAATAAAAGAAAGCAAATACAACAGAAATAAAATTTTAGATTGTAAGTGGATTAACAGTAGGAAGAGAGGCAGAAGGGTGGGAAATCAGAAAAAAGGAGTGAGTTGTGTAGTAGATAAAATTGGACTTTTAGTAGTAAATGTAGCATACACAGAAGATGTTCATTTTTAACATCTGTAACTGCTATGTTATTTTTAATAAAGAAGTGATAAAGCTAAACCAAGGACAAGGAGAAAATATTTGCAAATTATATATCCAATAAAATACTTGCATCTGGACTCTCCCTGGTGGTGCAGCAGGTTAAAGCACTGCATTATGAAGCTCTCTAAAGCCACTGCAGCACGGGTTTGATCCCCGGCCAGGGAGCTGACCTATATGGTGCAGCAGACTTAATTTAAAAATGGGAATTGGCCACCCTGGTAGCGCAGCGGGTTAAAAACACAGCATTAAGAAGCTAAAGCCACTTCCGCGTGAGTTCGATCCCCACCTGCCCCAGAGGTGACCACATGGCGTGGCAGACCTCTCCTGACACGCCCGCTGCTCCCTTCAGCAGTGTACTTCGTTGATCTGCCTGATCTGCTCCCCACTCTGTCTCCGGTAAAGCCTCTCACCCTCCGCATCTCTGGCCTGTACCCCATTTCTGTATGAGTAAATAAATCTTTTTTTTTAAAAAAAGGGAATTAATGGACATTTCACAAAAGATAAACAAATGGAAAAAAGAAAAAAGCACAGATGGTCAACCTTATTAGTTGCTAAGGAAATGCAGAGTAAACAGGTACCATCCAAAACCCACTAGAATGGCTATCATTAAAAAGACTAAAATGTGTATTTGATGAGGAAAGACTAGGGCCCTCATGCTTTGTTGGTGGAACTATCAAATATTAAAAGCACTTTGAAAATCATTTTGGCAGGATGACAAATGGAGCCTACAATGGTCCCTGCGAGCCTCCCCTCTTAAAGTCACTCCTTTTGTAACCACCTCTCTTGAGCCTGTGTGTGACATGTGATTTTCTTCTAGTGAATAGAATCTGCTAAAGAAATGGTACTTGAATGTTTACATGTGATTAAGATTGCAACTACTACTATCTTCTTTGCTCATCTTCCTCGCTGGCTTGAAAAAAGACATGTGCTACCCCACAGAGAAGCCTGCAGGGCAGTGAAGGTAGTCCCAGACAGGCATACAGCCAGACACCGAGCCTGTCCATTCAACAATATATATACAAGTAAGTTCTACAAAGTAGAATCTGCACCCTGAGCTTGACTGCAGACTCTTCCCCACTTGATTATCAGAGGGAAGACCTGAGCTAGCATCTTGATTTCAGTCTTGTTAGAAACACTGAGTCAGAGGTCTCATCTAAGCCCAGCTATCCAAGACTTTGGAGCCACAAAACCACTGATAATAAAAATGTTTTAATCCATTAAGTTTGCTATTTCTTTGTACACAGAAAAAGATAAAACTGTATGTCCACACAAACATTTACACACATATTTGTGATAAGTAGCAGTATTATTCATTCATAATTCAAATGTTTTCATCAAATAGTGAAGAGATAACAAAATGTGAACTAGCTATTCTACAGAATAGTATTCAGTGATTAACTGCACTGAGCCTCAAATACTATGTGAAGATTGAGGCAAAAACTGCAATAGTGTATGAATACATTTTTATATAAAATATTTAAACAGCAAATCTTTGAGGAAAGAAAGCCCAGTAGTTCCCTCCAATTGCAGATGGGAGTGGAGCTTAACTATGACTGGCCAGAGATCACTGCGAGTAATACAAATGTTCTAAAACTATATATGTAGAACACACACACATATATTATATATATATATTATTTATATATATTATATATATACTGATGGTCACCCAGCTCTGCTAATTACTAAAGTTCATTGAGTTTACATTTACAAAGGATGAAATTAATGGTGTGTAAATCATATCCTGCCCCACCCCCAGAAGTATTTTTAAAATCCTGAAGGAGGGCCCTCCCTGGTGGCGCAGTGGGTTAAAGCACTGCACTGAGAAGCTAAAGCCACTTCCGCATGAGTTCAATCCCCTCCTAGCCTGGAGAGGTCTGGTGCTGCAGACCTCTCCTGACCCACCTGCTGCTCCCCTCAGCAGTGTACTTCGTTGATCTGCCTGTTCTGCTCCCCACTCTGTCTCTGGTGAAGTCTCTCACTGCCCCTGAGTCTCTGGCCTGTACTCCAGTTCTGTATGTACAAATAAATAAATAAATCTTTAAAAAAAAAAAATCCTGAAGGAGGCCCTCCCTGGTGGCGCAGCAGGTTAAAGCACAGCACTGAGAAGCTAAAGCCACTTCCGCATGAGTTCAATCCCCTCCTAGCCTGGAGAGGTCTGGTGCTGCAGACCTCTCCTGACCCACCTGCTGCTCCCCTCAGCAGTGTACTTCGTTGATCTGCCTGTTCTGCTCCCCACTGTCTCTGGTGAAGTCTCTCACTGCCCCTGAGTCTCTGGCCTGTACCCCAGTTCTGTATGTACAAATAAATAAATAAATCTTTAAAAAAAAAAAATCCTGAAGGAGGCCCTCCCTGGTGGCGCAGCAGGTTAAAGCACAGCACTGAGAAGCTAAAGCCACTTCCGCATGAGTTCGATTCCCGCCTGCCCCGGAGGTGACCACATGGCGTGGCAGACCTCTCCTGACCCGCCCGCTGCTCCCCTCAGCAGTGTACTTCCTCGATCTGCCTGTTCTGCTCTCTGCTCTGTCTCTGGTGAAGCCTCTCGCCGCCCCTGAGCCTCTGGTCTGTACCCCAGTTCTGTATGCACAAATAAATAAATCTTTAAAAAAAATCCTGAAGGAGATCCTACCACAGACAGAATTACTCTCACTTTCGAGTCATTGGGTCCATGTAACACAGCCTTTAAATAGAACCTACAGAGAACCCTCATCATATAACCAAGAACTTCCTCCACACAGAACTGTGTCTCTTGTCAGACCCTGGCTTCCCTGAGAACCTAAAAGGAAGGTCAAAGTGTAACAGGGTGTTCTCCAGGTAAAGGAGGGATTCCAGGTTCCCTGCCCCACCCAAAGGAGGGTGGAGCGCAGGGAAAAGAAGCTGGAGAGGAGACTGAAGAAGGAAGGGAGGAGGTTGGAGAACAGGAAGGAGACCTGGAGGAGGCACGTGGAACAGAGAGAGAATGAAGAAGTTGCACTGGCTTCTTGGTTCTGGACTGGCTGAAAGACATAAGTGAGAGACCTATGGGAAGGTTAACAATGACAGTTTTTTTAAAAAAACTTCTTCATGTTGTACATTTTTTCATCTCAATTTGTAATCCCTGTGGACTTCCCACGGCCAGTTCACCGATGTGCCATCTCCATAGTCCCGTGTGCTCTTCCCACCCCAGTGTTTATCCTATTCCACCCTGTAGAATGTCTCTGGTTTATAGCTATTAGTTGATTTGTTTTTCCTTTATTGCAATTACTTTTTTTCTGATCACTTACACTCCCACTATGAGTGAAACCATCTGGTATTTTTCTTTTCTTTCTGCCTTATTTCACTAAGTATGGTCCCTTCCAGCTCCATCCATGTTGCTTACAATAGGGAATATGTGGAATCAACTCAAATGCTCAAAAATAGATGGCTGGATCAAGATGTGATAACTCAGCAATCAAAAAAGATCAACTCCTGCCATTTGCAATGCCAACTTTTATCTTCATTTTGAATTTTGCTCTTTTCCTCCCAGACTTGTCTGGCTGTTTCTGATACTTTTCTATGGGTCCCTGCCATGGGTGCTTTAGACTTATGGCAGCCTTTCACACCTTTGCTTGTGGACTTTTACTCACAAGAGGATGGGTAGTTTTGGGTACTTGCTTTGGAAACTGTTTTTTCTGTATTACCCACTAATTGTATTATGTTCCCTTCCATTAAATGTCTTTTATGTTTTGTCTAAATGTGGCTGATGTCAGAATCTATTTACAGCAGGCAAGTTTGGGGGTTCTGGGGTATCCTCCTTGCTGCCCTGTAACAAATGTGATGGGTCTTAAAGGAAAAATAGGACCATAGAACCTGAAAGGAAGAACATTATAACTAAAAGTAGAAGAAAGTTACAGGAAAGAACAAGATGTAGTTGAAGAAAACTAAATAGTTCATTTTAGCTAAAATGTGAAAAGATGAAACTAAAGATGAGAACATTGGGCTTCTTAATGTGGGTTGGTCCATGCTGGTGGATTTTGTACGATTATCACTTCAGCATATAGCAAATATTTACTGACATTGTGCTAAACAGTATTATATTGTAGAGATAAAGCGTGCAACATTTATACTCTCTAAACCAGGCATAAACATTAAAAAATGGTAAAATTAAGAGAGGAACAAACCTCTGACAGTGCTTACCCTACTATATTTTCCCCACCCTTAATAAGTATCAAAGCAGTGAAAAATCTGATCTATTTTCACTCTTCTGAAAGACTATCATTGAAACCAAGCGAGCAACCTTTTCCTCCACCCTAGTATGAACTGGATGTGTGCTGTCATCCAGCCACTGCTAACTTGTATTTCCTGCATGTGTAAAATACACATTCAAGTAATGGCACTAGGGAAACTGAGTAACAAAGCAATGTAGATGGTAACTTCTAGAGAACACAAACCTTACTTTTCTTAAAGAAATTTTTTAAAATCTTGGTTAAGTAAGGGAAACTATTTCTCAGTGTTTGATGAGTCTTGTTATGCTCTTATCTTTGCACACTTTGTGTGACGATGAGCATGTTTCCTTGGTGCTACAGACAAGTTGCTGTGATAAAGGTGGTGTCACAGCCTCCTTGGCTTCTACCCTGATGTCTGAACTCTTGAGCAAGACCAAGGTTTCAGGACTTGCTGTTAGCAGTTAACATACAAAACACATCCTTTTAGAAGCCCACAAATTATTTCATGAATTAATCTCTTTTTGAGGAGTCACAATTTCAAAGGAGATGGTCACCAACTTTTAATGAAAACTAACTACCTTTCAAAAAATTAACTGCAACCAGGCCTCCCTGGTGGTACAAGGTTAAGTTTCAGCACTGTGAAGCTAGCAGTAGCCACTCCAGCACGAGTTTGATCCAGAGAGATGACCCACATGGCACAACAGACCTCTTCTGTCTTTCCCACTGCTCCCCTCAGCAGTGTATTTCAGTAGATCCACTTATTCTGCTCCCCACCCTGTCTCTGGTGAATCCTCTCACACCTCCCCCACCCCTCCATCTCTGGCCTATACCCAGCTCCTGTATGTATAAATAAACACATCTTTTTAAAAAGACTAACTATACTTATAGGGAAACAAATTTAGCTGCCTGAAATGTATAATTCAAAATGAGGAAAGGCAACATGAACCACGATATGAGCAGTCACAGCTCTTAAAAAGCCTTTCCAGAATTTGAGATGACCCCAAACTTCTCACTTCTTAATTGGTTTCTATATAAATATACAGTCTTTCTGTATATATACACATTCTTCTATTTTGGATAAACATGCATTTCATTACTCAGTTAACTGGTTTAAAGATACTAGGAAAGTTTGCTATGCTGTGTTAGAACGTCAGAGTGACTAAGTCAAACCTGAGAAAAAGAAGATAATGTGAGAGACCATGAATTTGATATTCAACTTTACAGTCTAATACCAAGTGAGAGGTTGTGAGGATATTCAGTCATTCGTGAGATTAGTTCTCAAAGCGCTGGTTCCTTAAAGCATTCTCCTAGGCAATCATTTGTCTCTGCTCATCCTTACTCATCCAATTCAGTTCTACAAATGACACATGTTCAAGTATTTGTAAAGAGACATACCCTCCATTTTAAACAATTCTAGGCAAGAACATGGCAGGTGGTAACTTCTAGATCTTTATTGTTCCTATTTTACTCTAAATGGCTATGGCTACCACCTTATTCTTTATGTGAATGAACAGAGGGGGAAAGAATAAAGTGAAAAGAATACATCAAATGGAATTTTTTAACTATCAGTATGAAAGTAACCATGAATATTTTTCTCTAAATAAAACACTAGTGATAATATTATCTTTAAGTTAGAAAATTCAGACTGCAAGCATGATGTCATACCTTCTTTTTCCAAGGTCACACTTTCACTCTGAAGCGAGTATCAACTAGACTGTATCTTACACACCCTCTGACCAGGCAACACGCTGACTGGAGTGGGGTAGAGAATGGAGGGGCCCAATGAAGGGTGCTTATCCTATACCTACTCTCATCTACCAGAGGGTCACAGGATTCTTTATTAAGAAACCACCTTGGTCCTTGATTTTTACATGCAGCGATTAGTATATTTATTTCCTGCAAGAACTGAACTTCTAGTGAAAACCATTTAATTTGACAGAGCTATGTAATGAAAATGTATCTGTTTATTTTCTTGAGTTTCTAAAAAATGTGCTCTTCATTAATGCAGCCTCAGGGTGCAAGAACCATCAAACCACACTTGTAAAATAAGAAAAACAAGTGCAATGTTTAAAGTATATAAAAGTACTAAAGCTAGTAATTTTAATTCTAATTCCCTTATCATTTAGGATGTCTACCAGTTTTAAGGTATAGATAAATGTTAACAAGAACATACATAGACAATGAAAAACACCTTATTTGAATAAATTATAGAAATGTGGTTAGGCAGGAAGGGGAAAAGATGACATACAGGAAAACTCCTTACAGATCACTACCAAGGGTCTAATAGAGAAATCACCAGGAAGCCTTAGATAATAATTCTGTGGCCTCTGCCAAGACAGAGTTGACAGAGTCAACTCTTCTGTTGACTCTTACCTGAATTCAGGAATAAACTCTGGTAGGCAGGAATGACTTCAGTAACATTTTTGTCTATTGAGCAGTTTTAATTGAACATCTATTATGTTCAAGGTTTTCAGAGATATAATTAGATACTGCTCTTGAACTCATGAGGTTCCTGTGCTATGACTCTTGTTCTAAGAATGTATTTACCCACCCTCTACATAACCTTTCCCCTCACAGTAACCTTCTAGAATATTTTTCAAGTTTATTGAATTTGTTCATATCATTAAACCACTGATCCCTGCCAAAGACCTATTTTCTTGAAATATGAACTTTCGTGTCTACATGGGATAAATGCATTGTATGTGTTGTCTGCCTTTATAAGGAAAAAATGTAAAATATTAGACAGGATCACAAGAAGCCCAGTAATACTGATAGGGAAACGGAAAAGGGTATATAGAAGAACTTTAATACACTTGCCACTGTAGGCTTAAAAGCATAAGCAAAATGGGTGCTCCCTGGTGGCGCAACAGGTTAAAGCACGGCATTATGAAGCTCTCTGAAGCCACTGCAACATGAGTTTGATCCCGAGCTGGGAGCTAACCCACATGATCTGGCAGACCTCATGACCTGCCCACTGTTCCCCTCAGCAGTGTACTTTGTCAATTTGCCTGTTCTGCTCCCCACTCTGTTTCTGGTGAATCCTCTTACCCACCACACCTCTGGTCTGTACCCCAGTTCTGAAAGCATAAATAATCTTTAAATAAGCAAATATTTGATTATAATGGTAATAACATCAAAAAAGATGGTAAATTATTTTAGAGACTGCTTGTTTATAAATAAAGGAATGAATATGTAAAAATTACCTGAGTGCAGTTGGTTGTGAGGCCACATTTCTGGGAATTGAAGAACCCTAACTTTCCTTTCATCTCTACCATGTGGTCACTACCACAAAAACAAAGTTCCCATTTTCCAGATCCATTGGTACCTTGCAACATTGGGACAATTACTCTTGATTCTAACTGACCAGGAACTAAGTTTCTACGTCCTCTTGTCATTTAATTGAGCTAAGTATATGAGTAATACACAAAGCATACTTCACAGTTGACATCAAGAATGGTTGAAACCAGCTTACTGAGACACAGGGGTGACATTTAAGACAGAAGGTGACATGTAAGTCTCATAGTGTCTATGGGAAGGACATACCTGAGTGAGATTTGGGGACTTTTAGGAATCCATTAGCTGAAAGTCAGGTGGCCTTAAGTAAAAATGTTCATCACAATACCAAGGATACAACTAGAGGATTTCCATATTCTATTCAGCACTAATTCTCTAGAATCCATGTAAACACTTGCATTAGTCTAGTAAAAATACTATCAGAATGATGTTTAACATATAAACTATACATGAATTAGGATCTCTAACTCATCAATAACTTCATGAAAAACTTTCTCCAAAAGGAAAAAGAACTAGAGAGTAAATAGCAATAACACAAAGGTCAACAAAATTTTGCTAGGTGGAAAGTGTATAACACAATAATTACCTCGGATGAAACTGTACTTCTACTGTTGTGCAAAAAGAGAAACAAGCCAATTCATTCTACAGAATTCCAGAAAATTTAAAGATTTGGGATCAGCAGACACAGAGGACTGGTACCACATATAACCTGGAAGTCTAGCTAGACTCAGGAGCCCTTTCCCCACTCCAAAGCAAGCAGCAGATATTCTTTCCAAACTTGTAGCAGAATGACTAGCTACAGATCTGCCGAATTGAAAAGTGAAGGACCAACGTTCATGCATGAGGTGGTAGGTGAGCACAAGGCTGAGGCCCCTACCTAACAGGAGTAGTCATATATAGAAATCTGCATAAAGAATGAAGTGGTCTCTTCTACTCCCTGCCCACCGCCAGAGTCACATTTCCTCAACCTGTCTCAGGGACAATGGCTGTAAGACAGGAAACTAGAAAGTTCTTTAGAAGAAACTGAAGTGCCTATAAAGAAGTTCTATATTTGAAGGCTTTTTTCCAATCAAAATCCAACTGAACCCTTGGTGGGCAAACTGTACAAACTCACGAGATTTTTGAAAATCTTAAATGTGGACAACTAAAGAGAAAATTCATGGTGGGAGAGGGAGAAATCAACAGGAAAAAAATATATAGAAGAGAAGACGACAATCTAGAAGGGAGCAATTGAATTTTTCCTAGTTCTGTCATTAGTATCCTTAGGGAGATGATAAATAAAATGCTATTTAAAAGGAAATAAGATATAAAAGACTTTGAAGGCAATTAGGCAGGTGATGAATCATGGAAATTGAATTTAATGAAAGAGGTGGAAGATAAAATTAGGAAATCTGAGGGAGTAAATCACAAAGAAAGAGGAATAGACAACAGAAGAAATAATTGGAATATCAAACTAGGTCTATCTCCGGAGTCGCAAGTTCCAAAAAGAGAACACAAAACATAATGCCCACAGTATCCAGTAGTCAAAACCAAAGCCTCCCTCGTATGAGAAGCACCATCCCCTCAACAAGAGATAGGGCCTGCAGCACCCCAGTAAACAGTGGACCAAGATCCAACTTGTAGCAGCAGCAGAGGTACTCACAGGCAGCCCTGCTCCGGGGCTGACAGCACCATAGCAGACAGCAACAACTCTTAAAAGGTCAGGCTGACCGGTGCCCGACACCGACTCAGGCAGTGTGAGAGGCAACAGCAGCAGGCAAAGGTGCGCAACAGTCAGCAGTAGGGGCTTCACCGCCAGTCACCTGCAGCGGACAATCAGCAGTGCTGATGGCAGCCCAGTATGACACTAGTGACTTGCACTTGAGTGCTGCTCACATCAGCCGGTGGCAGACAGCTCTTTCAGAGATACCAGGCACAGGCCAATGGGCAAGGCCAACCGTGCCAGTCAGTAGGTGACGCTGGGGGCAGGAGCAGCACTTAGGCTGCAGAGATCAAATACAAAGGCCTCAGGGCCCTCCCTGGTGGCACAGAAGCTTAAAAGCACTAAGAAGCTATTGCAGCCACTACAGCTGAGTTCCATCCCTGGCCAGGGAGGTGACCCACATGGCATGGCAGCCCTCTGACCCAGCCGCTGATCCCCTCAGCAGTGTACTCTGTCAATCTGCCTGTTCTGTTCTCCGCTCTGTCTCTGGTGAATCTTCTCATCCTCCACTCCTCTGGCCTGTACCCCCATTCTTCGTGTATAAATCAAAAAACAAAAACAAAGATAGAGGTCTAATGGAGTCTTGAATTCTTAAAGTGCTTTAGGAGGTTTAAGCAAATCTTCCCATGAAGGTCAATTCAGGACAAGGTCCCAATGAGTCTGAATATGAAGGTGTTTCCAGAAGGAAGTCCCGACAACTCTGAAACTCTAGCCCTCCAGTACCTCCACTTATATCCCCCCTCTGCCTGTCAAGCCAGATTGGTCCATTTACAATTCCAGTTGTCTGACGGGTGCTGGTCAAGTTCTGGTCAGATTGGTTCATTTTACAATCCTTAATGATCCCAAAAGTGAATTTTGGCCTGTATCTTGGGACCTTCCCTACGGTGAGGCCAGGTGGTCTTGCAGGGCAATAGATAAGGGAAGCCATGGATGGTGGTGGCTTCAATGGGGCCAGATGCCTGTCGAGTGGCCCCGAGTCAGGCAATGCTGCCAGGGCTGGGGATGGCCTGCTGGACGCACATCTGTGGACCCCTGAACACTTTCAGCTCAGCTTACAGCTAAGTGCCCATGGGCTTCTGCTTCGCTTACTTTGATGACCAAATTTACTGGCCACAAATATAATAAGGCTGCTCAATTTATGCAAAAGTAAAATATTACCTCTAAATAATTTAGAGAATTCCTCTGCCTTTTTCAAGGTCTTCTGTGAAAGACGGATGTGTTGCTGAGGATGATGACACTTTTTCCCCCTTCTGGTACATTCATCCTGTCCAGAGCTTCAAAAGTCACTGTCTCAACATGTTCTGTCCCTACCGCACAATCTGAAATATATTTCTAATGTCTATACAAAGAGTTCCTATGGTTATGAAATGAGTTCTTGACTTCAAGAATTAAAAACACTCCTATGAATTTTTATATAAATACAAATAGAAGCGTAGGTATTAACCACACACACAAACACACACACTGAAGTGCTTTTCCTCTTGAGGCTTATCCGAAAATATTATTTGTAAATGTTATGTTCTCAATCCTAGTTAAAGGGAACATATTAAGTTATTTGATGTACATCAAGATTGGGATCAGTTTTTAGTATATAGAAACAACTAGCTCAAACTTTGGTATCAAACTCAGAATGTACTTTCTACAGATAAGCAGACTTGCTTTTTTTTTTTTTTTTTTTTCAAAGATTTATTTATTTGTGCATACAGAACTGGGGTATAGGCCAGAGGCTCAGGGGCGGTGAGAGGCTTCACCAGAGACAGAGAGGGGAACACAACAGGCAGATCGACGAAGTACACTGCTGAGGGGAGCAGCGGGTGGGTCAGGAGAGGTCTGCCACGCCATGTGGTCACCTCCGGGACAGAAGGGAATCGAACTCATGCGGAAGCGGCTTTAGATTCTCAGTGCTGTGCTTTAACCCGCTGCGCCACCAGGGAGGGCCAAGCAGACTTGCTTTTTAAAAATGTTTCCCTGAGCATATTTCAAAAACAGCTCATGTTTTAAGTAGCAAGGGAGTATTATCCCAAAGTTGAATTGTTAATGCATTCTGAAGCCTTGTAAAACTTGGGTAAATATGTTGAGTAGCTCCTCAGGCTTTAATTATCTCTTTTTAAAAAGACTAACCCCTTGAAACTGGAAACACAAGTAATTAGGATAAAAACATGTGAACTATCCATAGTGTGCAAGATTTAAAAATGCCCAAGTAAGCAATGGCCTTACATGGCTTTTTTTTTAATCATCTATTTTCTTATTCAACATTATTTGACGTATTTATCACTCACAATTTTTTCTTGTGGCTGATGGGAAGAAATGTTACAGATCATCCGCAGTATGTCATGTGTAATTTTCAATTTGGGAGTCACTGGTGTCAAGTTGATGTCAAGGTTGTGCATAAAAATGATGACCTAGAGATACTAAGCAGTACAAATGTTTCTAAAGACTCTAACAGGAGAATCCAATAAGAATTCATATTAAAGCAACAAATTACACATTAGTGCATACCCCCAGCATACAGCAGCCAACAGAACTATCAATCCAGACTGATTAAGCCAAGTTAACACTGCATTTTATTTCAACATTACATAATCATCTTGTTTTACCATTCCTAACCAAGGAAAATAAAATTTTTGTGTGTCAATCAGCATTCTACAAAGTCCCCTCTGTACCCAAATTACATGTCATTTTAGCTAGAGGCACAAAACTTATACACACACACACACACACACACACACACACACACACACTAAAGTCCTTGCCTAGAAAGAGAAATGGTTGAGAAAATAGTATTAGGCCATTGGAAACAGTTTCCACGGGAGTGGTTAGATCCATGTTGACAACATCCAAGACTTTGTTCATACCGAGAACTGTATTACGAGATTTACTTGCATGTCACATTCTGAGTTCACCCACAACATTTGAATAGAAGGGTTTTGATAAGCTTAAGTGGCACTAGGTAAAGTTCTGCTCACAGGAGATTTCACCAGTTACAGGGTACTGACCCACGGATATTTTGCATAAAGTTGATGCACTGCTGTGAAAGTAGAATAGGGAGAAGGAGGCAGCTGCTCCAGTCAGCCAAACAAAATCAGGGGATGAGCAGAGAGTGTGTGAGACACAGGCCATGTGTGGGGAATCTTCCAGTGAGTACAGAGTGCAGATCTTTGTGCACAGAAACTGGGGCCGTCGGTTCCTTCCTGCAAAACCTTGGTGCTGACAGCACAGACAGGTTTCTTCAACGCGCTGAAGTATCAGAGCTAGGGATCTGCTGTTCACCACGAGGAAGAGGAAGAGTAACAGTCCTGAGTTTGAGCTTGTGAAGCACTGAGCAGTGCTTGCTCCAGAGAGAAATGTAAAATTTTCCACCTGGAATAGCTCTCTTTCACCAAGTCTGAGAAGACTTTAGATTCATTTCCCCTCCCTTTTTCACCTGCAAACAACTTAAAAGATAAAACTAAGGCTACAAAGCCCAATCAAGAGTACAAGAAAGGCCAATCACGTGCATGGCAAACGGGGGCATCTGAACAGAAGACACAGCAGCTGAAGGAGAAAAACACACTGAGAAATTTGTATAAAGGACACAGAATTTGGGGGTCTAACAAAGATTGCAGCATATCGAAGAGGTTCAATGAGAACTGTAACATGGGGCTGGGGTACAGATTCCAGAGTTTCTGTATAAAATCACAGCCAGGACAAAAGCCACAACTGCTGAAGGAAAAAAAAGCAGTACAGCACACACTAAAAAGCACCATGTGGAGGAGCCAGAGAAATGGAAAAGGAAAGATCATGCACACAACTTGGGAAGCTGAGGTGAACCCCAGAAGACCCATGGGCCCAGAAAGCAGGGGAGTTGAACCAAAATGTGGTCGTGACTCATCAGGCCACTGCAAAGCCTAGGACTGGCACAGGAGCTGCTCTATTGACAGCAGGCCCTAGCAGACCCAGCAAGCAACAGGGAGGCGCGGACTGTGACCATATTTATGATGCTGGCCTGTGGTACCTGTGCTACCCCACCAAGACTGCTGAGCAGAGACTGCAGCTGACCAAGGCAAGTTGGCGTGGTCTCCACAGACACGCTCCTCACCAGTGGTTTAACTGCCAAAGCCCAGCAGCTTAACTACCCAAAGCCCACTGGTGTTGACACCTAAAAGGCCTGCAGTTTTGACTGGATTAACCTCCAGCAACTCAGCTACCAAAGCCTCAGTCTAGCCATATCCCATCAGCCCCCAGCTGAGGGGTGGATGAAGGGCTCCACCTCGGCCATCAAGGTGGCTGCGTGTGACCATCAAGGTGGCTCTTAGGTTGCTCCTCACTGCTCCCCTTTCACCCTAACTTGAGGACCCGAAGCAGAGGCACACTGTTGACCTGAGAGAGTGGGGCACTGGCCCTAGACAGCACCCCAGCCTCCTGGGCAGACATCTGCTCTTTCCCAGCATGGTAGCTTTCATTCTGCCTCTTGCCCAACCTTTTCAGTTCCACTTGGAGCATGAATGCCCACGGAGGTATACTCCTCCCAGAGGCCTTCTTCTATCTGGCCTTGGGACATCTACATGAGGGACACCACTCTGGAAGCCATGCCTGCTACATCCCGTACACCCACGTTTATATGGCTTTTGTTTGCACAGGCAGACTCAGTGAATTACCTGATGTTGACACTCATACACCAAGGATAATCCTAAGACTAATGCATACCCTAATGTGATGGGGTTCAATATTATGATATATGCCCTTTTGAACTCTTGCAAGAGGATTTTACACTAGTAATAGGAATCTCTTAGATACCTTCACAGGGTAAGTATAAGTGAAAGCATTCCCTACCATGGCAACCGATTGGAGGGTAAATACTCACTTAGATTGTCACTCTAAAAAGAACTGGGCAATCCAATGTTTCCAGAAGGCACTCAGAAAGTGAGTAATGCCTTCAAGATTGTATGGAAATGCATGGTGTCCAAGGACCACAAGCTACAGGACAGCGACTCATATCCTGCTGATGAACTTGGCATCTATGCCAGGAAACCTGGCTGCACTGGATCAGGTATTGTCCATCATCCTCCTTCACATAAAAGTGCCTGCTAGAGGTGGTGCTGTTTAAGCCCCTTCGAAACTGTCACTGAAAGACTGTGTCAGGCTTCAATTTGAACACTACACCAGACATGGAGCAAGAATATAGGATCAGAAAGTATGTTAAACATGTCCAGGATTTTGGCTGTGGGTCATAACTTTATATTTTGTAGGAGCTCCGTCTCCAAAGTAACAACTGCATCCTTTCCTATCCCGTGGTTGACCTTACTGCAGACCTGCCAGAGTAGAGATGCTTAAACTCACCTGCCAGAAAATGGCTGGATCTTTAGGATGTTTTGCTTACTTTAAAACTTTAACGTGTTGATTCAATCTGAGTAAGAAAGCCCCCAAATGCAACGATTTAGAGAGCAAAATCCATTGGTTTTGTAAACCGACAAAGGACCTGTGATACTAGTTTATGAAAGTATCACAAGAAATTTTTTCCTTTCAGCTTCTGTTGCAGCAAACCCCAGGATTAACTTCCTGGTGAATACTGGAAACCCTGAGATCATAAATAAGGCACTGAAGTGGACTTGTTCTAACTACTCTTTATTTTTCTCCTTTCAAAGTGTAAGTGGAATAACATCTAGAACCATGTGACCTCTAATGACACATCTACTTTGAGAATCTGATTTTACTCAAGTGGGGAAAAAATATCTAGTTTTGATTTTGACTTCTCAATTTTGTCTTTTACAATTCTGTTTCTGTGATTTTTCCCCCAAAATATCAGCCTATGTTTGATTTTCCCCTTTTGTATCTTTGAGGACATGTGTGGTTTAAGTGAACAGCTTAGTTACTTCAATGTATATAAAACTGCTTTTCCATTAGGCAATGATGGGGGGGAAAAAATCTAGCCACATAAAGCTTTGTCCTTGTGAAGAAGCAAAATTATACTTTGCAGGTATGAGTAAATACTGCAGCTCCATAAAGATATTCCATCTGAACTACGTGAATAACACTAAGAAGGCTGACTATGTTCATAGGTTATCTTCTCCTTTTTGCCTAATTGTTTTGGCCTCCAGAGGATAAAAATCAACTTGGTATTGATAGCAATTATAAAAGTTTAAGCTGAGAAATATCCAGGGAATTCTTTCATGTAGTTCCAGGAAATGTTGCCTGGGATAACCTTTTGTTAATGAGAACTAATTGGCCTTTTAATGGTTTAGGTTCAAACATGTATATCCATGAAGTTGTACTGTTGAGTATTTTTTTTTCCTTTTTACATGTGTCATCAGTATGTGGTACATGCTGTGAGGAGGCAGTGCATGCTGAGCCGCTTAAGTCTTGAAATATAAGGCCAAAATGGAAGTTAGGAAGTAAAAGACTTTAGGCTACATTTAAAGACCTAAGCAGAATTCCAACTGTGTAACTGAAGTAAGATCTAGTAGAGAAAAAAAATTATTACTTTTGCAAAAAGTTAAAACAAAAAAATGGGAATGGCCAATTCTGTTAGCTTTAGGCTGGTAGAATCTAGTTGGAGCTTTGATATCTAAATTGTCATGGTAAGAGAATTAAGTGGGGTTTTCATCATACTTACTTTCCAGAGTTCTAAATTAAAGTCAAAGTGACAGACTTTTGTTTGATTGGAGGAAATTATATGGCACCTCAATTCCTGGCTCACCCCGTGAAACCCTTCCCTTTCATTATGGAAAGACATGGCACAAATTCAATCTATCTTAATAATTGAAACTTACTGGAAAGCACTGTAGTTTGACAGAAGTATTGTATTTTAACATATACGTGGATATTAATACTGGTGTGATAAAGATTCTGTGAAACTTCTTATACGTCTGCTATGTTCTGATACAATTTTGCTTTTCGATTCTTATATTGTTCTGGAACATTGTGAGTTATAATGTTGAACAAGTTTCCTTTTCAACTACATTATTATAATTTTATGTCTGGTTACTTTACAGAAGCAAAAATTATTTCTAGTGAAATTAACAGTAAAAACGTCAATATTTGAAGGCCCAAACTAAATGATAAAATCCAAGGTTGAGAGTTTTCTACATAGGAATGAATGTAAGTTTCTATTTGAAGTATTACAGGATTTGTTTAAATTACAAGAAAAACACCTTTTAACTGACTATGATCTGCAGCCTTAAATTACACTTTGTGAGCAGAAATAAAGTGCAGTTTTTCTTTCTTTGATAACGTCACAATATGGAAAAATGGTAAAGGTATTCTTATTCCTCACAGCAATGTTATCTTTGCATAACTTCTATATGAAAAGATGATGTATATATAGTTATATACTTAAATAGTGATAAAAAGAAATATGGTGCCATTTTGGCTCTCATTGGAAGGTCATAGTTGAGACATTTTGGAAGTTGAGATAAGGAGAGAAAAGAGCCTGCAACCTTGCCTACGGGGTTACAAATGCCCTTCAGGAGATCTGTTTTCAGGCCTGGAGACCTGAAGAGAAAAACCTTAATGTCAAGATGAGGCTCTGTACCCAAGGTACAAATGCTGAAGTGGACTATCGTGAGACTGTCCTGTGTCATGGTCCCCACGGCCTGGGCAAGCCAGTCTTTCGACACTCAATGTAAGATCTCTAGTGGAAAATTCCAACAAAGCTAATGGAAATTCTACTTGGTTATTCTGCACTATAAGCTTATGCAAAAAAACTAAACAGATTGAAATCAGGTTTAGTTTACAAATGTAATTTGCTGTATGTACTATTTGATTGAATTGGGAAGAAGGCAGAGAAAATTTTAATGGTACCCTTTCAACCATTTTTGAGATCTATTTTTTTTTCTCCTTTGGCTTGGAGTAATTTCTAAAAATGGAAGACTACACTCCACACTGATAAGGATAATGACTATTGACTGACTGCTAGCTCCTTTGAATACAGTCAACCCCAGTGAAAATGGTCTTCTGGAATCACACCTCAGCATCTAGTTTTCATCATAGAAATGATGGCAAAATTCAAAATGGGGAAACTTTAAAGAGCAACAGTGAGAAAAAAAAAAAAAAACCTCCAGGCCAGAGTGTGGCAGTCATTTCCAACTGAATAGTGGAAGGCAAAACTTTCCAACTCTATTCCCTGACATCCTGAGCGAGGAATGATGGGGATAGGCCTGGGGCTCTAGCAGTTAAAATGCTGGTGCATTGGCATTTTAAACAGTTACACTATGCTGAAGTCATAGCTATTCAGCTGACAATTAAACCATTCACAAGGAGTTGTCAGTGGCAAAGCCCAGTTTTACCGCATGTAGTTTTGGCTTGGAGCTCAGTCTTGGCTCAGTGGATGCTCTGTAGGGTAGGACAGATGCCATCTGGCTATTGCTTCCCTCACCTTCCCCTGTCTTCCTCTCTCTTCCCATCCCCACTCCTTGTGTAAATAAAGTGGGTGAGGATTCTCACTACTATATCAAACCATTACCCTAAGAATGCTCCATTTCAAAAATCAGAGACACTTGCCAGCAATTAAAACTATTAAACAACTACATGGAATAGTTGTACTTCTTTCCTTTCAAACCAATTTATCTGTTGGCTCCTCTTGATATAGTCTGCTCTTAAGTCAAAGTACTTTCAAGAAACATGAGTGGTAAAATAGCTATTTTGTAATATTTGGAGTCCCCCGTTTTTGTTACCTGTTTCATGAGCTGAAGCACTACTTTCAATCAAAATTGACCAACTCTATGAGGTAATCCTTAAATTTAAGGGCTTAATTACATGAAAGGCAAATGTCACTATCTGCTCAGCCACACTTAAGTCCTCCAAAGTTCTCATTCCTAAAGAAGAGATTAGCCTTGGTCTGGACAAGAATTCAAGTCAGGCTTTGAAACTGCCACAGAAGTTTCTGCCTCCCTTATTCGTGGCACCTGAAAGATAATGTACTTGCTTTAACCTCAGGGAACACTTGCATTACAGGTATTTTTTCATAATCCAGTTATAAATTGACTATCGTGCTGCATTTTCCAAAAGCTAAACCAAGTTATACTTGAAAGATATTCTATTGTACATGTTAGCTAAATTCTAAACCTAAATTCACTTAGTTATTGGAATACAAACCCCCAAACATGCGCATGGGTAAGAATAAATGCATCATTCACAGCTATTTTAAATACATTCTCTTTTGTGTTACTCAATAGTCATTATATAAAGGAACATCACAATGCACACAGTATTTCTTATATTGAGCAAAATAAAAAGGGCAGATTATATTTTTCTCCTTCTTATTGTTTTAATTGGAGGCTTCCCCTATACTAAACACAATCAGAAATAAAGAGGAGTTATAATGGATAGCTCAGAAGTAAAGAGTATGATCACATTAATAGATACAAATAAAGCACTTATGATTCATTAACTTTCATGATAAAAATTCTCAGTAAATGGGGCTAAAGGGAACAACAAAGCAAAGGTCATATATGACAAAACTGTCAGTGATGAGATCAGGGAGAAAACAGAATATCCACTCTCACCACTACCATCCAACACAGTTATTAGAAGTCCTAGTAGAGCAATTAGGCAAGAGAAGGCTATAAAAGAATCCAAGTTGGGAAAGCAGTAAAAGTATCCTTTGCATATAACATGATAATATACATAGAAAACTCTTATGGACTTCACAGGGGCTGGTGTGGGAAATGACTATTAAATCAGTAAAGTTGCATATTACAAAACCAATATACAAAATGTGGTTATGTTACTAAAGGCAAGCAATGAAATAGAAAACAATCTCAGTTGTTATATCAGAAATACAGGATTAACAAATTATACAACAAAGAGTAAAACATTGTTAGAAGAAATATAAGATGCAAGGAAATGGAAAGCTATTCCTTGGTCATGGATTGAAAAGACTTAGCATTGTTAAAATGCCCATCTTGGCCCTCCCTGGTGGCGCAGCGGGTTAAAGCACAGCACTAAGAAGATAAAGCCACTTCAGCCTAAGTTTGATCCCCGCCCTGGGAGGTGATCCACGTGGCATGGCAGACCTCTCCTGACCTGCCCACTGCTCCCCTCAGCAGTGTACTTTGTCAGTCAGCCTGTTCTGCTGCCCGCTCTTGTCTGGTGAATCCTCTCACCGCGCCTGCGCCTCTGGCCTATACCCTAGTTCTGAATGAATAAATAAACCTTAAAAAAAAAAATGCCCATCTTAAAAAAGTCAACCCCTTTCAAAGTTCCAATGACTTTATTAAAGAAATAGATTACACATTGCTAAAATGTAAATGGAACAAAAAATTTCCAAACAGTCAAGGGAATCGCAAGAAATATGGAGAGAAATGGAGGTATCACACTCACAGACTATACTAACGAGCCACAGCAATCACAACTGATATTGTAATAAAGTTACACAACACTAGTGGAATAGAACTGACATCCCTGTATTAAACCTACTACATGGATCTTTCAATTACAAAATTAAATGCACATTCTTCTTGACTATATTGAACATTCTTAAGAATATATATGCTGGGACACAAAACCTCAAATAGATAACAAAACTGAAATTTTATTTTATAAAGCACCTTTTTTGATCACACTGCTAGAAAGCTAGAAATCAATCACAAGAAGAAAACTCAGGGGTGAGGCAAGCCCATCCCTTCATATCAACAGACAAGAAAAAGCACAAATAATGAAACTACATGTGAAGAAACTGGAAGAATGGAAAAGCAGAAGGAAATTAAAATTAGAGTGAAAATAAAACAGATACTATAAAAGATCAATGAAGAAAAGAGCAAGTTCTTTGTAAGAGACAAAATTTATAAACCCTTAACTAGGTTCACTAGGAAAGGAAGAAAATCATAATAAAAATGAATCGGAAATAAGTTAAATGGATGCAAAAGATCATAAGAGACTACTTTGAACATCTGCAAGTGAATTGGACACATTTTTCAAATGATATAATCTTCCAAACCAAACCATTAATAAAATAGCTCAAAAGAAACAATCACAAGCACAGAACTCTAAAATATATTGAGAAGTCTTCAGGAGAACAAAAGGCTAAAACAGATGGTTTCACTACTCAGTTCTACCAAACTATCAATGAAGATCCCAACCTACAAGGAGGACTTAATATCCATTCTTCTCAAATTCTTCAAAATGTTGAAAAGGGGAAAAAGTTTACAAGGATATTTTATGAAGTCAGCATTATCTTAACTACTAAGCCAAACAAGGACAAAACAAAAAAGGAAAACTACAGATAGATAAATGTGATAAACACTGATGTAAAAATCCTCAATATATTGGCAAATCAAATTCAGTAATGTATTAAAAGAATCAATTATCATGACCAAATAGTATTATTCCAGGCGTTCATGACTGCATCAAGTTATGTAAATCAGTCATTCACCAGGACAATAAGATAAAAATGACTATTTAAACAGGTGCTAAGTATTTACAAGATCAAAACCCATTTATGATGAAAACTCAGTAACTTGGGAATAAAGGGAACTTATATCACATAACCAAATATATGACAAACTTTCTCTCTATAATCAAGAACGTACTTTCACCATTACTGTTCAACACGGTATTGGACTTCCTACAAAGCTATCAGGCAAGAAAAAAGTAGTTCCCACTGATCATATTATTTACAAATCTGAGGTCAAATTTCCTGTTTATAATACTACTTTGGGGACTTCCCTGATGGCACAGGGGTTAAGGACAGCTCTATCAATTTATGGCCAGCCACTGCAGTATTTGTTTGATTCCTGGACAGGGAGCCGATCCTAATGATGCAGCAGACCTTTCCTGTCTCACTCATGGCTCCTCACCAGTATATTTCAGTAGATCTGCCTATTCTGCTCCCTGCTATGTCTCTAGTGAATCCTCTTATCATCACACCTCTGGCCAGTACCCCAGTCTTGTATGCATAAAAATAATAAATCTTAAAATAAAACACTTTGATCTAACACTGTTCTATTTCAAGAGGTATGATGCACTCAGTACAAGTTCTAAAACACTGATTAGACAAATACTCCATAATAGCAGCTAGTATTTTTGATGCAAGCTTTGCATTACTGGGCATATTGAGGAATAGCCTATTATTCTCTATGTGCATTTTCAGAGCTTCTTAAATGGAAGACCTACCCTGTGATCCAGTAAGCCTACCCCCAGAGGAGTAGAATAAATTTTTTCCTCTCCCACAGATAGCCAATCTCCTTATGGCCAGCAGAGATTTCAGATGTGATGTCAGATTTGCTCAAGAGTCAAAAGTGTTTAACTCTATCATATCCTAATGTTGAGAATTTGAACAAACTTTCAAGATAATCTGAAGTTTTGTCAGTTGGCATATCCCAAGTACATATACAGAGTATTTTGTGGATGCAATCTGAAGGGCCTGTGGTCATTAAAAGAAAAAGCAGTCTGACTTAGAGCTTACTTTATATTACAATCATGAGCAAGGAGACCACATGAACATTCCTGATTAACTATTATGCTGAAGCATATTTTTGCATCCTGAGAAGGGAGGAATATGAAGTCTATTATGATATGGGGGGGGTGGGAAGGAGAGTCCATAATGAAGGAAAATACATGGTCTTCACCATCAGAACAAAGTGAAGTTCTTCTCTAGGGCTCTAAGTTAACAACAATCATAATCACAAGTAAAACTAATCCAATCAGCTACTTCCAGCATGATAAATAACTTGCAAAATGTCACAAACAGCATTTAATTAAGCTGACAATGACTTTCTGTTAGCTTCATCTATAATTATTCTTTATTTCTTTAACATAAACAAATTAACTTTAATAGTATGTCAGAGGATATTTTCAGTCTCCACAGGACTTCTAATTTGTAGGCTTTTTAGTTGCTGATCAATCAGAACTATCCAGAAAACATGCTCTCAACCTCCCCCACCCCTCCTACATCTACTTCTCTGGTGCTTTGCTGGCCCCTAAATGTCTATTCATTTATTTTCTTCACACTGGGACAATTTTTCTCTTTAATCTTTGAAGGGGCTAATTTCATTTAAAGCACGGGACTATGGTGATGGTACACAGATGAAGTGGTGGTGGGAAGCCCCCGGGGATTACAACTGAGATGAAAAGATGTGCAAAGTGATGTAAAATTTAAAAACAGTGAATTTATAAGAATATAGTGTCCAACACAAGACAGAGATATGGAGTTCTAAAATACCAGAGTAACTACAATTCTCATGCATATATTAGAAAGTAGCCAAGTTTAAGGCAGTGTTCCTCAATTACTTAAAAAGACAAGACACACTTAGAATTTAAAAATATTTTCTCCTAACTCTCCCTCGTGGTGCAACGGGTTAAAATACCGCATTATGAAGATCTCCAAAGTCACTGCAGCATGAGTTTGATCCCCAGCCAGGGAGCTAACCCACATAGCTTGGCAGACCTCACCTGTCTCACTCACTGCTCCCCTCAGCAGTGTACTATGTCAATCTGCTTGTTATGCTCTACACTCTGTTTCTGGTGACTCCTCTGACCCACCACACCTTTGGTCTGAACCCCAGTTCTGTAAGCATAAAATAAAATATTTTTAAAAATATTTTCTCCTTGTAAAATAATTTAAATGGATGAATTCTTACTGACATCTAAAGATAATTAATGGGAATGTCATATTGGTCTACAAATATGAAAAAGTCATTCAAATGAGACAAGACCAACTGAATATATTCCTATCTGTAATTATGCATTGTGCAGACTACTGGTACCCCTGCCTATCAAAGTGGGTCCTTGAACATAGGCTGATAAATGGAAAATCAGGGATAAGCCCTCCACGATCCTTTTTTCAATCCACACTCCTAATGAACCAACACAAGGCTGATTATTTTGTTGGTAAATTAAGTCACATGGGCCTGAAAAAAGAACTACCTGAGTAACTGTTTTTGAAAAATCTCACTTACTGCACACATGGCAGTAGTTTCTTAGCGCAGTGCAGTGTACAGGACTGTCCCCTATATTTGGAAATAGTTGTTCTCTAAGAATAAATTTTGTAATCCCAAAGAAATCAGAAATGATTATAGTAATGTTTCAGTCTATTTCTGTACCAGGTGTCTCACTATAACCACTCCTCGAAGACTTCCTCTAACTAAAATTTATCTTCTTATTGCTCTATGCCTTTTATAGAAAGCACTGGCTTAAGCTTAATTCAGACTGCCTAAATTTTTGAAAATTACATTTTTTTTACAAATCATTTGAGGAGGAAGATATTATGGAGTTGAAAATATCCTTCTGAAACAGCTTGTGAAAACCCCATTTGTGGTATGTAGTCTTCTTTAGTAGTGGGGGGGGGCGGGTCAGGAATCCATCCTTAGGTAGCACTATACTCAACAGATTACTCAAATGATACACAGATCAAGACTCTAAAGTCTTCATTCCTTTCTTAGAATATTTCTAACACATCAGAAATAAATCAAAGATCCCACGCTTACATCAGAGACCTAATGCTTTAAAGACACCTCCATTTTTTTTCAGTAAACTTTCAAAAAATACCAAATCCTGTTTAGTTTATGCTAACATCACAAAGATGAAGTAGAAAGCCATAGAGTCTTTAATGACTTGTAACACTCCAGGGTTCCTTATTTCTTCCAAAATGAAAACCTTTCTCCACTCTTCTCCACCCTCCCTTCACCCTTAGCTGTGTTTATTCAGACATGCTTCTGGCATATTAAGTATTTGAACCTGATCTTCAACATGATTGAATTCTGATATGACAAAAGAACCAATAAACCTCCAGAATCATTAAATGTCAACAACAAAAAAGCTTCCAGTGTAACTGGAAGAGAGAATATAAATGCTAAAGTTTTCAGAATCTGAACACCAGTCTTAGACCAGGCTTCTTGGTGGTTATGTATCAAGGGGATACCAATTCACATAAGAAAAACCACAGTTTCTGTCCTAACATACCAGCCTTCATGTCAGATTTTTCAAATAAAAGAGACCCCCCCATCCCAAAATGGAGCAACATTTTCCCCAATAAATGTTTAAGATTCAATACCTTGGGGATTGAAGTTTGTTATCTTCCTTGCAGAAAAAGGCACAATAAATATATAACAAAAACTCCTGTAATCCATTTCACATAAGCTGATAACACAATGCTGAGTGTTATAACCAACATTGTACCAAAGAGACCAAGTTCATCCATCATTTCAAACCTCCATTTCAAGAGACAGCCACAGACTTTTGATTTGTAATGGTATATGGCATACTGTGGCACACATTTGAATAAGCAGCTCTTCATTTTTCTATGTCAAACAATGCATTTTGACATTTGGAAATCTCAGCTAAGGGCCCAAGAATACTCTGCTTCAAGCAAAGATTAATACAGCTTAAAACAAAGACAGTACACCTTAGCTTTTGTTTGCAAATTTAATTTTCTCAGCACACAGTGATCTCTAATAGTCTTGAACACTTGATTATGCTGAGAGGATTCTTTTATAAATTATATGACCTTTTCTAAGAGTTTCTCTGAACTCCAGCTTTATATTCCAAAACAAGCCTCAGAAGGCTAAACTATGTAGTACATGTCATATACCAAATACATAACTGGAGAGATCCTCAACCAATTCAGAAAACTCAAAGGTGAAAGAGGAAAAATTAAAAGTTAGACCACAACGGGATGTGCATCACAGCTGTGGAGAAACTAAGAAGAAATATTACCCTTTCACATAACTAGGTAGGTAACAAACCACTCCACAGATTCTCAGGAGGAACAATAATTAGTCCTCAAGAAGAGGACTTAACAGCTTCATTTATGACATGTCGTTAGTTCATCCTAATTTCACCTGGTAAGTGGGGACAGGGGTGGGGATCATCTTTGCTAATCAGCTTTATCCGCAGGAAAAAAGTCTTTTATGACAGGAGATAGTTTTGCAACTTGGAGCAGTGAACCCACTAAACCCAGGCTCAGACCTTCTTACAGAGACTAGGACACAGAGGTGCCATCTTCCTTGATGGTTACAATTTAAATATATGGCTCCCAGTTCCTCTGAACTAATGATGGTAAGACTGCTTACTTAACTTTTTAAAAAAGATTTACATACATTTTCAAGAGACAGAAATAAATGCTTTCAATTACAAGTTTTCTAAGTTAAATGCACTGAGACAAAGGAAGAAGTCTTATTTTCAACAAAGAATTAACTCCAAATTAATATCAAAGTTTCTGGTGAGAAAAAAAAATTGGAGGTAAATTCTAGGCTTAGCTCTAAAGTCAGTATAAATTTGTATTTATGTATCGCTTTTCAAATAGATTCTCATTAATATCTGGAAATGAAAAGCCCTAGCATTCTGAACTGTCATTTGGAAGACAATTGCTAAGCCGGAAAAACCCAACAAGCAAACTCAACAAGCTGAATCCTATCAGTCTGAAAAACTTGCTGGAGGCACAAAAATGTCAACTCAAATGAGGTTACATAATATGAATTCTTTAAAATGACAATTTCAGGCACATTGTAGAAATTAATATTCCTTAACAATATGTAGGTTGTAACTACCTTAATACATTTCAATAAAGAAAACAATAGCTTTAAAAAGAAATAAAGACTACTACAAGGAGCTGTTGACAAATCATAATGAAAGCAACTGATAAATTTCTGAACAACAATGTAGGAGAAATATAAAAACCTAAAATATTTAAATATCAGTTATAAAACATGATCTAATGTGCACACATTAAAATACTTCATCTAATAGAATTACAGATTCGGACCCTCCCTGGTGGCACGGAGGGTTAAAGCACAGCACTAAGAAGCTAAAGCCACTTCCGCATGAGTTCGATTCCCGCCTGCCCGGGAGGTGACAACATGGCGCGGCAGACCTCTCCTGACCGCCCGCTGCTCCCCTCAGCAGTGTACTTCGTTGATCTGCCTGTTCTGCTCCCCGCTCTGTGTGTGGTGAATCCTCTCACCATCCCTGCACCTCTGGCCTGTACCCAGCTCTGTATCCATAAATAAATAAATCTTTTTTAAAAAATTACAGATTCTTCCCAAATTTATGTGAAACACAAAATGCCTACCTCAAAATCTTCAACTCAATCTCAACAAATACCCTTGGGCAGTATTTTTTAAATTACATCGTTGTAGTTCCCACAGTTCTCCCACCACAGCACCCATGCACCGTTATTACCTTGTGTTCATCCCTCCCCAGGTTGCACACACCGGCCCCCTCATCCCCCCACCCCCCCACCCCCCGCTTTTGCTGTACTAGGAAAGTTTACCTTAAGACCAACTTCTTTGACCGCAATCCAGCAGAATGAGAAATAGATAACAAAGATAACAAGAGCTCCCCCAAACTTGATTTATGATCATAAAACAATTCACAGACCAAAGAAATCACCATGGAAATAAAGTAGGTCTCTGGTAGCATTAGGTAAAGAGACAAAATATAAATAACTGTAAAATGAACAGGGGAAAATGGTCAGAGATGAGACAAATTAAAAATTAAAGATAATATCTGGATTGCACCCTCAGAAGTTTCCAGAGGGATCTGAAATTTCTCAGTTCCCCTTGTGGTAGCAGGGAGAGATGGAAGAGAGTGGCTAGCTGTTACTGGAATTGGTAGGTGGCAGACTTTTGTTTTACTTTAAAATTCAGACAACATTGATTTACAATACTATACTATGTAAGTTTAGAGAAGACAGATTCACATCTCCACAAACATATATATATATGTGTGTGTGTAAAAACAGGAACGGAACTCACATGCCAGGCTCCATCTCAGATAATCTCGAGGCCAGTGCAGCTCTTCTTCCTCCAACGGAAGCTTTGAGGTTTATATAGGAGTCTTAACTGGGCTCAGCTGTGTCATCAGTGCAGCTGGTCTCAATGATGCTGTGCTTGCCCAAGCTGCTTCCCTAGAGTCATCTCCCACAGAGAGGAGACAGGGTAAAGGGCCTCCATTGCCCAGGTCCCGCTTTGAGGTAAACTGGAGTGCATGCCCTCTCCATTACCTCCTCCAACCATAGATAGCTAGCCTCTGATAAACTGATGACCAGAATTAAATGCATTGTTGCTTAAAAACTACAAAAAGCTAATTTTAGTGCAAAAAGATATAGAAAACAACAAGTTTTAAAGATATTGAAATGATAATGGAAACTTCCCCCAAAACCTTTGCAGGTGACTGCTACTCACAAATGTTCAGTACCAACTGAAAGCTTTCTCACTTAAGCTAAATACATACTGTTTCCCAAAATAAGAGTAGGGGCAAGGAACATAAAAACATTTTGCTACAAGCATATTTAAAAGGTAATTGTTTTTAGCTTAAACATTTGTGACAATTTTCCACATGGAATCCAGTTTATCTCATGGCCAGGAATATTTCCATTATAAGTTAAAGACAGCTTGGGGCAAGTCTTCTGAGGCTCAAAGATTAATCTCCAACAATTATATACAAATTATATTTAATTTTATAATTTAAATTGAAACAGCTTTGTATTATGACATTACATAAGTTCACGTGTACGTCATTAAAAATCAATGTGTGTGTATGCCTGTGTGTGTGTGTATATATATATCTATATATATACACACATGTATCACATAGTCTACCACTGCAAAGAATTAAATGTAATAAAACTGAGTTACAATTATTTGATACATATTATCTGAATACAAGTTCAAATGTTGGAATAGGATTTTTAAATTGTTAAATATTCCAGCAAACACTCTGCACATTGAAGAGCTGATATACAAATGGACTTTAGAAAAAATATCCAGTCCATTCTTAATCACTGAAGTCTCAGGCCCACAATCCCAATTCCTGTCTTTCTACATCTATGCTATTCAATAACCCATAAATGTTAAGGGGCTTGGTTGTTTTATCAAGACAGATCTGACTAAACCACCAGACAATAAAATATGACTGAAAAATATACTTCGCCGAAGCTCTGCCTTCAATGCAGAGTTTCTCAAAGTACTATTCTCAGACTAGCGCCATTAGCACTAGAATCACCTGAGAAGTGGTTAGAAATGGAAATTTCAATGTTCCACCCAAATCCTACTGATTCAGAAACTCTGGAGGTGGCGCCCAGCAATCTGAGGTTTAACGAAGTTTCCAGGTGATTCTGACGGGCATGCCAGTTTGAGAACTACTAGCATCAGAATCGCATCAAAGCTCTACAACAGGGTGAAGCTACTGTGATTTAGGTAGGTATAAAGTATAGACTGTCAATATTCTCTAATGTGCCTGAAATTTCCTGTCATTTTACAGAGTTTGCAAGTTCATTTGAGTTACAGTTTGTTTTCCCATCTCAAGCAACCTATCAGGTTGACAAACACACAGCCTGTTGAGCCTCCTCTCACACCAGGCAATTTTCCTCCAAATGCCAAGAACCTGACAACTCAGTATATTCCTGCTCTCCCTCAGCATTAAAATGCAAATGTCCAAGCCCCACTACCAGATAGTTTAACTAAACAGATCTGGAAGAAAGTCTTTGTATCAGCATTTATAAAAGCTTCGTGGTACCCAACAGACATATACACAACTAATACATAGGAGGAGTGAGAATACCACTGCCTTTTCAAAATGACTGCTACAAACAATTCAAAGACTCCAAATGAATCTTCAACTGGTGATCAGATTTCTGTACTGAGTGTTTCTGCACCCTGCCTCACATCCTTCTCACTTTTGGAGGCAAACTTTGTCTGAGGAAAGTGGAAGAATAGAAATAACTAGCAGCATGAAAGGCCACACCACCATGTATCACTTTTTTAATTTTTGTGGGTCTATACTCCAGGAAAAGCATCAGACATGAGTCGTTACTAGAAACAAGTATTGGTTGACACAGGCTCTGCAGAACCTGGGGAGCTCACAGAATAACATCTCACCAGAAGACTCTCAGTTAAGGCTGTGCTCCCTGCCCTTGCATGACATCCTTCTTGGCTGCTACAAGCAGTCCACAGTCAAGATCACCTCTAAGAATGCTTCTGTATTTGCAGTGTCCCATCCTGCCGAATGGCACCACTTGTTTTAACTTCCAAAAGCTCTGAAATGACCACAGGAAAGGAACTTCCCAGTACAGAAATGGTCCCAAGCCCCTTCTCTCCTCACTAGGAGATAACTAAATAGACCACAGTATCTGTACTGTGAGATTACAAGGTGCCAAATCAATGTTGACAGTTACAGTCATGTTCAGACATGATCTGGAAACACATTTTGCCAATGCTGTTGTTCTATTCAATCACAGACTCCAGATACAATTACATTTCCCAAAGTATTAACCAAATTCACACCCCCCATTTCCTATTATTGCTGCTCCTCCCATCATTATCTTTTTAACCACCACCACCACTAGTGTTCGTTCATCTTTGAAAACTCATAGCTTTGACAAAATATTAAATATCCTAGTTGAATATATTAAAGTTCAATGATTAAGTATACGTGGTTTCAACTGTATCCTGGAGGAGGAAAAAATGAGTAACATGTTTCTTATCATAAAAAATTTTAATCAAAACTGCCATGATAGAATGAACTGTGTTCCTCCTGAGATTAATATATTGTAGCCCTAACCCTAGAGCTTGAGAATGTGACTGCTGTTGGAGATTGGGTCTTTGAAGATGTGAGTCTGGTTAATGAGGTCACTGGGGTGGGCCCTGGAGCGGACAGCCATGTCTAAGCCAATAAGAGAGGTCTCAAATGTAACCAACAGTGGCTTCAGTGGTGCAGTAGTGAGCACAGCTGCCTTCAATCAACTGTCAACTTCTTTAAGTCCAACTTCTCACTCCCGAACTGTGAGAAAATAAATTTCCATTTCTAAGTCACCTCGCCTATGGTCCTTATTATGGAGTTTTAGCAAACTAACACTTTGTGCCTTGATGACACATATTTTTCACATCTTAGAGTCATGCTCTTTTTTGGTATGCATATATTCTTCCCTCACAATGAGACTCTGATTTGATCAGCATGCAAAACAAAATTTTTGATAATGTAAGTTTCTCTCTTATCTAGAAGAAATCTTTCTCTCCTCACAAATTATTTGTGTCTAGGATGAGAAAGAAGAGAAAAAAGGAAAAACAAATATATTTTAAAAGAAAAATAAGGAAAAGACTGAAAACCTCATTACCTCATTACCTCATACAACCTCATTACCCCATGCAACAACACTAAATCTACGCTATCATAAACTAACAAAATCCATTGGTTTATGTATATTTTGCTTTGAAGAACCCAGTTCTTGATGACTTACAAAGTAGGGTGGAGAAGTGACAGTCCTACAAAAGACTGAGTAGGAAACTTAAACAAAATGTGTACCTAAACACACAAAACCAATGAAACTTACAGTTTACTACTTGCTTGGTCAATGCAAATGATTTCCTCTCCAAGCAAAAGTATTAGAAAAGCAGACAGGAGACATTTGACGAAGACAACTTTTCAAGTTTGTAATGGATGATCCTTCGGGTTCCTCCTGCCCACATCAGACTTTTTATATTCTCAACCACAAACTTTGTGTAAATACCTTTTATTCTTAGGAAAATACTTCTTCCCAAGTCACATCACAGATCCACCACCTAACTTCCAGGTACACTTTCTTCTTACAACCTTATCAGTGCCACCTTGCAACTCTCCCACAGATACATAACACATGTTAAGTCACAGTGTAGCTATAAGTGAACACACCCTGACACCAGGAGACTTGTTTTATTTCTATGTTATGACTGTAACCTCCCAAATGAATAAATGAATGACTATTCTCATCTTTTCTTCATATTTATGTTGTATTTTTCCTAATAATAAACATTAACCTTTCTGTGGCTCATGCACAATTGTTGCACCCAAAATAAATCTCTTTATGGACTAAATCACACATACCTACCAGGAAATGGGCTATGGTTTACCTTGATAGCCGGTAGACATGGACACCCAGGGAATTATCCCAGTGACTTATTTGTGAGGTTTATCTTTTTGCTAGACAGATTCATTGATTGTATGTGTGGGCTTTTCAAATGCAGTTTGATTTCTTGCCTTGAGAATAATGGAAAAGAATTGAAGAATGACTCACTGACTCACCTTTCTTTGACAGTATAAAATGGCTTTTAATGGAATTAAAGAAATAATCCCCTGAGAGGAAGTCATAAATAAAGTCTTGTCATCACAAGTTTGTCAAGTTTTGCACATAGTATTTGGCAATTATATTAGGATAACTGTATATGTCAGGTAATGCCTTTGGTGACTGCAACAGTAAAGCCCTAAAATCTCAGTGGTTTAGCACAATACATATTTGTTTTCACTCACATTACCATCAAGGTCAAGCGGTTCTCCGTGGTGGGTTTTCTTTTAAAAGTGATACAGGCATCAGGAAGCTTCCAATTATTGGCGCCATCATTGAGAGGCTCCACCAAATTGATGCATGAGAGCAGACGTGCATGGAGGGGACACTTGCACTGGTCATCTCTGACACTAAGTAGCACATCACTTTCACTTACCAAAATTCCCATGGTCTCAACCTACTTACAGGGCACTTTCAGATATTAAATCTTCTTATCCACCCACAAGGGGATACAAATGTAACAAACACACCAGAATTTCAATCACTTAACATTACAAATATTTCGATTCACATAAATTCCACAGCCTGAGCTGACATAGCATCAAGCTCTGCTACTCATAATTATTCAAGAACTTCATCTTGGACATTTCACTTTGCTCACGCTTGTTTTGAAAGTTGCTTTCTTGCAGAAATCTATCCAACAGAAGAGAGAATGGAAGGCTATGATCACTTCTTAACTTCTTGAGTAAAGTATCAGAGAGAAACTCTGCTCAGATTACAGTTATATGACATAGTCATATGGCACTGTCTACCTACAAGGAGGTAGAGGAGGGAAGATTTGCAAATATGGTATCTGGCCAAGCAATACCACGCAACAATTATACAGCATTAGGGAATAGGAGTATAGTGCATGATGGACAAAAAGCTGCCTTAGCCATATTTATCAAGAATCCAAAATAGTATGTACTCTTTAACTCAATAAGCCCAATTCTGGAAATTTATACTGAAAAATGTATCCAAACTATTAAAAAAAAAAAAAAGCTTTACAGGCCTCTCTGGTGGTGCAGCAGGTTAAAACACAGCACCAAGAAGCTAAAGCCACTTCAGCATGAATTCGATCCCCACCTGCCCTGGAGGTGACCCACATGGTGCAGCAGACCTCTCCTGACCCGCCTGCTGCTCCCCTCAGCAGTGTATTTCAGTAGGTCTGCCTGTTCTGCTCCCCACTCTGTCTCTGGTGAATCCTCTCACGGCCCCTGCACCTCTGGCCTACACACAGGTCTGTATGCATAAATAAGTAAATCTTCAAAAAAAAAAAAAAAACTCTACAAACATAGGTATTAGTGCTCCTTTGGTGCTCTTCACACCTCTAGCTTCAACCTAAGGTGAGAATGTGAAAGAGGTAGAGCATAATGAAATAATGGAGATCTTCTCTATTTATTCAGGTAATTTTTCTTTCAAGTACTTTCAGAGGGACAATTCAACTGGTAGCCCTGGTTCAGCCCCATTTGATATCATCCTTCAATCAATCATTGCAGTTCATTGGTTAATCATATCACCTCCACCAAACCAGATCCCAGGAAATTCAATGGTTCAAATGTTTGAGTGATAAGACAAAAGTTCTGTTATAGTTTACAGTAGCAATGTTTAAAAGAATTGAAATGTTTCAGAGAGTTGAATAGTATTCCTATTAGATACAGTTTGTTCAAGTCATATAAAATCATGATATTGTTCTCAAGGAATACTCAAAAAATGGCTGTGCAATTGTGGACATGCTCACTGGTGAGATGTGGTAACCATTTCACCATGTGTATATGATGTTTGTGTTTGGGTATTAACTGTTAAAAGGCAGAGCATAGAAACAAAACTGTAAATGTATCTGAATACTTGAGAGGTATTCAGTCATTCATAATTTAAAAAGTGTATATTTTTTCCAATGATATGCTATCTATTATCTATCAGATTAACAGGAAAAGAGCTTGACAATAATATTGGGAAGTGTGAACATACTGATTTTATTTCATCAATGTAAAATGAAATTTTAGTTTTACAGAAATCCCACTGTTATAATGCTTCTATTTTGAAAGCTTTATTAAATACTATAAGACTGAGATACAGGCCATCTTAATAAAAACCTATTTTTATGTCAGTTGAATGTTAATTATATTGTGCTTTAGTTTGCATGCTTCACTGTCACTGTGGTGTTACACTGTATCTGAAATTTACAAATGTGGACCAACCTCTCCAAAGGCATTTATTAAAACAGAAGCATTATTGGGCCCTCCCTGGTGGCGCAGCGGGTTAAAGCACAGCACTGAGAATCTAAAGCCGCTTCCGTATGAGTTCAATTCCCGCCTGCCCCGGAGGTGACCACATGGCGTGGCAGACCTCTCCTGACCCGCCCGCTGCTCCCCTCAGCAGTGTACTTCGTCGATCTGCCTGTTCTGCTCCCCACTCTGTCTCTGGTGAATCCTCTCACCCTCCGCATCTCTGGCCTGTACCCCAGTTCTGTATGAATAAATAAATAAATCTTTAAAAAAAAAAATAAAAAAAACAAAAACAGAAGCATTATTACTACAACTCGGTGTAACATGTGAACTTAAATCTAGATTAGTGAAACTGTGATTATGGCAATTCCTCAAAAGAAGTCACAAAGGCACAAAAGGAAAGTACAAATAGAAACTGAAATGGTGAATATTGGGATGTCTGATTTTATCTGGGTGAGCAATCTATTTTGCCCTTTTTCAATTTAGCGTTGTCTGTATGAAACATTATCAAGTTGCATTATGAAGTCACTGAAGTTTACACATCATTCTAAGACAAAACACAGGGCCTCACTAGCAAGCAAATTGATCTTTCCCAGAATGGGCACAAAGTAATGTTTTCCAGTATCAATTTCATGACAAACATAACAAGGCTAAACATACAGAACCATCATCCTGCACCCTTTCTAGAAAATGCAAATTTGTCACCATGTGGCCAAGATAACCAAACTGAGCATAAAACTAATGGTGACTGTTGTATACAAAATGAACAAAGAAAGTTCTACAGGATAGTTTTTCAAAGGATGCTACCGGAGAGAAGACAATGTCAGCGATGAAAGTGAGCAATGACTGCTGCTCTGCTCAGGTGACAGAGATGATTTACAGTTGAGCCACTGGCAGTGTATATCCACCCTCTCCCGCTCTTGGGATATGTGCACTTTACATCATACATATACACACTTATGTCTGTATATACGTATGTATATGTACATGTTTATAAACATCATTCTGCTCCCCTCCTGAAATATTTACTCTTAAAAACACATAAAAGACGGGCCCTCCCTGGAGGCACAGCACTAAGAAGCTAAAGCCACTTCAGCATGAGTTCGATCCCCACCCCGGAGGTGACCTGGATGGTGCAGCAGACCTCTCCTGACCCGCCTGCTGCTCCCCTCAGCAGTGTACTTTGTCAGTCAGCCTGTTCTGCTCCCCACTGTCTCTGGCAAATCTTCTCATCACCCCTGCACCTCTGGCCTGTACCCCAGTTCTGTGTGCATAAGTTATTTATTTATTCATAAATTTATTTTCATATTCTTTTTTTTAAGATTTATTTATTTATTCATACAGAACTGGGGTATAGGTCAGAGGTGCAAAGGCAGTGAAAGGCTTCACCAGAGACAAGTGGGGAGCAGAACAGGCAGAATAACTCACTCTTTAAAAAAAAAAAAAATTCCAAGAAAAATATTCTGAGCTGTGATGGAAGTTGGAAAAGCATCAGCACTGAGCACCAGAGCTCCATGTACAGCCTGGGGAGAAATGACTGTGAGTGAAGGCCACACCTGAATGCTAATTCACACAACAGTTCATGTGGAAAGAGTGACAGATCAGCCACATGCTTCTGACCTTTGATTCTTAGTTGGAAAACAATGTGAAATGTATTAATATATCTAAGATTAACTCTTAATGCATCTAAAAATTAATCTTTAATCCTGAAGAAGTATCTAGTAACTGTAAAACTTACCTTCACACTGAAATACAGTTTCTGTTCTCATCAAAAATACTATTCACTGAACATTTTCTAGGTGCCAGGGCATTCTGCTTCCCTAATCAAATTCTCATTAGTTCTATGGATGTTGTGAAAGGGGAAGGACAGAACTCAGAAAGACTGTGGGTGCTTTGATTGAGGGGTGGTGTGGTAACATAATATGAGGGGGTATGGACCTATTTCTCTAAATCATGTACAGTGTTGTAAACCAATATTACTTCAATAAAACAATAAAGAAAAAAATCTCATTGCTCACTGTCTCATTTGATTCTTAATCACAAACCCCATATGGAAGGTTAATATTCCATTTTTTTAATATGTCAATGAAGACTTTAAAATGATAAGAACAGACACTTTACTTTTTAAACACAAATTAGGACTAAAAGATCTCTTTTTAAATATATTTAACAAATTAAATAAATTCAGTATGCACTTCATTTTAAGATGAGGCATTCACAAAGCTCTTCTAGCCACTAGTCTTCTACAAGATCTGACAACATACAAATAAAAGCATGTAGTGCCACAGGAAAGGAATGAGAACTGCTCCTTATTGACAGAAGAGAAGTACATGGAATGAGAGAGAGACAGAGACAAGATAGGGAATATGAATATATATCTTTATTTGATCTGAGGGTGGGGCACCTAAGGTTTTGTGGATTCATTCTCATTACTAGTGTAAAACACTAGATTGGTTAGGTTAAAAACCTAGAACATGTAGCAGTGATTTTAGGAACCAGTGGCTGGTAGAAGCTGGAAGTGCTTTGAGGACACTATTAATGGAAATAGGAAGAACACTAAGGTGATATCAACACAGACAGGATAGAAGACACTCAACCATGAAATGTCTATGTCTAAGCTACGTACTTAATATATCTTTTGCCCGATGACAGTTTTCAGAGACATTCATTTTGCCCACCATTCTCTTCACCCTGCCTGAGAAACCTACAGATTAGTTTTGTGTTTGAAAGCTGGAGCCTCTTCTACACTTCAGAAAGCTTTGGCTTTGTTGCCTGTTGTTAGCTAGTATTGAGTTGAAACCAAAAGCTGTCACATAGCTGGCCATTGTTAATATTTAAGTCTCATTTGTCATGTTTCTATCGCATTTCTCATTTCCAGGCCTTGTGGGAAAGAGGATATTTATATTTCATTGTCCCCAGCTAAGAAGTTTACCTGTATCTAAGTATAGGAACCTATACTCTTGATTGAACCTATATTAACACACAACTGGAGCACAAAATTTTAGCAATACAAACTCAGGGAATCTTTGAACACCATGAAAATATACGCATTATGTTGCAGACATTTGTATTTTTTTCTAGGCAGGGCCAATACCTTGTTTGCATAAGATTTTCTAACCTGTCTATAATGTAACTCTACAAGAACAATTACAACTCAACAACAAGGAAAACAATAAAAAATTGGTCAGGAGACTGAAATAGACACATCTCAAAAAAAGACATACAAATGACCACCAGACACTTGAAACAAAATGCTTACTATCACTTATCATCATGGAAAAGAAAATCAAAGCCACAATGAGGTGTCACCTCACACCTGTAGATTGGCCCCTCTCAAAAAGAACAAAAACAAGTACTGGCATTTCCCCTTTTCCTCGACTAACTGACTCTAGTTTCTTAAATAACTCCTTGAAAATCTATCAGTCATTTTCTTTAATTATCCTCATAGGTTTTCCTTTTTCAGCATTATCCAACAAACAACAGAGTCCAGAACACTTTAATGATTTAATGATTATATAATGATTATATTTAATGATTACATTATATATTTAATGAATAGATTAATTTTACTTCCTAGGCTTGCATTGAAAGTTGAAGAATTCAGAGGAACTTTAGCTGCAGGGATAAAACAACACAGAAGCATCACTCCTCCTAAAACTTGATTATGAATTCTTGATCTAAACTCTAGTCATCAAGTATCCACAAAAGTCATGTTGTTCTCTCAGCTCTTAGAAATGGCCCAGTGATGCTTTCATTCCACAAAAATAAAATGAGCTGTCCAAAAATGTATCATGCTGTCTAGGAGCACAACAAGCTTCCTTTTATTAGAGGTGTTTATGCAGATGCCAGACAATATAGTGAGTGTGCTCATAATACTGAGCAAATAACCAATAAAAGATACTCATTTAATCCTGAGTGATTATATTTCATCTTGCAAACTCACCCAGTTCACAACTGCCTTATTCCACAAGCTCAGAGTTATTAACTAACACTTAGCAGCTGAGAATCTATGATCTCAAGCTTTGGTGCCCACTGGGAGAATGAGCATCCGGCTGGGCTCATACTGTCCTCATGTCACAGAACTGCTCACAACTAAACTTCCTTTCAATTCTAATCAGTTAATGAGTATTTATTGTTAAACTTGCTTTATCTCTAATGAACTGCCTAGAGTCTTTTGGGGGGAAATATGCATGTGTGTATAATAATAGGAAAACAACACTAGGGACAACATAAGTACCTGTGAAATGTGGCAAATTCCACAGAGGGAATTAAGATAGGGAGGAGATTTAAGAATCAAAACACTCTGAGGAATGTAGAGATATGACATGAACTAACCTATCTCAAAACCAAGATTGATAATACACTATAATCAAAGACCTATTTTTTCATGTATTCCTCCACTGAGTATTCTTAGTTTCTCAGTCCAAAATTCTTAAAGGATTAATCTGGCACTATCATCCATTGGAAACCCACCCCCATTTGCTTCCCAACCTCCATCCTCCCTCAATTCTGCAGTCAGACTTCAAGGGTTTATTTTGATTTGGTTTTGTCTGTTCCTTTGTTGATCCCATCTTTTGTATGGTCTTCAATGCTTCTTAATTATTAGGGGCTCTTGAAATAGCTTTTAAAACAACATGAAAATGACATCTACAGAGTAATAAATTTACAATGCCTTTTCCATCTAGATGAATCAAGATTTAGATACCTAATAAGATAGCTTTAAAATAAATAAAGTAAAAGTAGAATATAAGTCCTATATAAGTGAAGAATACTAAATTGATAATACCTTATTATAATGACTGCATGAAGACAAGATTTAGATAAAATGTTCAGTGACTTCTAAATTCCAATTTTATGAATCATACAATTGTTGGCAAACTATCTCTCAGATAGTCTACGGCCATTCCACCCTGAACGTGCCCGATCTCGTCTGATTTCAGAAGCTAAGCAGGGTCGGGCCTGGTTAGTACTTTGATGGGAAACTATCTCTCACATGGCCCCTTTATACAATATCTTTCCTTTCCGTGTGGAAGGAAACTAGTGACTCACTTCTAATGAATAGAATACACCAAAGATAATGAGTTGTCCCTTCTGACATTATACTACAAAGAGAATCCCAGACATCCTGTACAATGTCTCATTCCTTTCTCTCTCTCTCTCTCTCTCCCCACCCCCCAACACACCTTCCCCTACTTTTGCTCCCCTCCCACCCTCTTACCTGACCTACCTCCTACCCCATCATCACCTATCTTACTTCTTGTCCCCTCTCCTCCATTCTGGGGAAACTAGCTACCATGATGCCCTGTGAAGAGACCTATGAGGAACAACATATCTTTGTCTATCAGGCAGCTTAGGACACAACACCCACTGAAAGCCAGGTTAGGAGGATCCAAGAGGCCAATTCAGGGGTCAATGAATGCAAATTCAGTAAAGATAGCACATTTTCAGAATAGTGAGACAATTTCAACCTTTCACATTTTTCTAAATACAAATTAAAACAACAAAAGTTTTATGCTCTATAGTTCACATTTCTTTGGCCTAAAATTAAGCCAGACTCAGCTTAATATGACTCTGCTTTAATATGACTAGAGTCCAATCTCCAACTCGGGAAAATTAGTCATTCTGCCATGTAGAGGAGTAGATAAGAGAAGGTGGAGGGAAAAACCAGATGGGAAGGAAGCAGGAGTGGGGGAAGTGGATGTTGCCCCTTGGCATATAAAAAATCTTGTAGTTGCTGTAGTTGTTTTAATGACATTTAATAAAGGATGTGTTCTATGAAAGAATGAAGATCACTAATGTTGCTTTGATACACTATTTTACAAATGACAAGGTAAGAAATAGGAGAAAATGCATACATAATGTTTTTCTATCTCATAGTATCAGTTTGATTCTTTCATAAGCTAAATTTCCTTGCCTTATAGAATATAAATAGCCAAATTTTCAGATTCCAGGTTAAATTTGATGTCATTTGCCCTTATCCAGTTGTTTGGGTGGTTTTCTTGTTTTTGTTTTGCTTACATTTATTCCAGTGCTTAAAGAACCATCTTAGCAAGGATTATATGAAAGCAAGAATCTGGAACTGAGGTCATCCGTCATAGAAGGGCAAATTTCCCCCCAAATATTGGTGATGGTTGTTGCTCCTCCATCAAGAACATCAACAAAAGATAGTCCTGATTAATCAGTGATGATAGATGTTCCTCTTAGGAGAAAAAATACAATAGTTCCCAAGGCTGCTAAACCTGGGCAAAAGCCTGGCTGGCAGCCTTTCCCCATTGTGGTATTGCCAGCTGTAGCCACAATGCCCACTGCTCTAGGGGATGATGACTCAGAAGTAAACAGATTCAAGTAAGAAAACAATCCTCAATTAGTAAATAAATAATTAACAACTAAATTAAAAATCCTCAAAGTTCTCAGCATTGTGCTGGGCACCAAGGGGATACAGAAAAAAAGTGAAACTTCAAGAAGACTGTAATCATCAAATGGAAAAATGTATGCTCTTAACCAGAAAGGTGAATCAGGTAGAAATATTAAGGCACAATTTTAAAAAACAAAAAAGAATGAAACCACCACTATGGTTTGATTTTTCACAAACCAGTAAACTCTGGGTCTCCTACCTCTTCAGGTAGAAATCAAGAAGAACAAGCTAAATAATTTCCCCCTAAAGATTTAATAATTCTATGATTACATTATGAATTATATAATTACATTCTCCTGAGGGGGAATAACATAACATACTTAAGTATGCAAACTCTTAAGTCTGTCTTGGCTCAGATCCTAAATCTGTAAATTACTATGAGAACTTGAATAAGTAATTTAATCTTGTTGCCCCTAAATTTTCTCAGTCAATAAATAGGGATATTAATAATATTTACATCATAATACTAGGAGGTTTAATTGAGGCAATGCACTGTGAGTCATCTACTATTTGAAAAGAACCCATCTAAATACTCTATCTTAAAACAATAAGCATGTATTATTGCTTGAGTCTATGGGACAACTTGGTGTTTCTGTCAGTGTTAGCTGGGCTCACTGCATTCCTCATCAACTGTGGATTGGACAGACAGATTGCTTGCATATTAAGGGATGATCAACTAGTACAAACCGATTGAGGATAGTATCAGCAAGGACAACTGGCCTCTCCACGTGGACCTCATCTTCTAGCAGGTAGTCCAGGTTTTGTTCACATGATAGCAGTGAGGTTCCTGTAGAGGTAAAGATTCACAAGATCCCTGATGTCCTATGCTCAGACTTGGCACATTCTACCACATTCTCTAATTTAAGTCAAAACAAAAGATCAGTTTAGAGTCCAGGGCAGAGAAAAAAAATAAACTTTGCCTTTTAGTACACAGATGCAGGTACTTGGAGCGTGGAGAAGACTGAAGAATCAAAGCTGTTTTGCAATTCATCTACTACATTCATTAAAACACTTAGAGTGTCTGATGTTTAATTAAGCATCAATCATTGTCACTATAAGTAGCAATAAGAATTCAGAGGGTAGAGTCAGAAGGCGTCATGCATATGTGATCAAAGCTGGCTGTGCTTAAGTAAGAAAAAAAGTTTTGTTAGATAGATGAAAAGTGGGGAACAGAGAGCATATAGGTTAGTAAGACATGAGGAAAACTGGCAAAGGTAGCTTTGCTAGATGTGGAAGGTGTGGAAATACTAGATGTAGGCAGACCCTAATAGAATCTCTTTATTTAATTGGTTTTTTGTGCTTCTCTACCAAATTGGAGATCGAATTTGTCTACCTGTTTTCTGGCTTTTGACTACCATGATTAAGAAGGCAAAGCAGGCCCTCCCTGGTGGTGCGGTGGGTTAACGTGCAGCACTGCAAGCTGGCCAGTCACTTCAGTGTGAATTCAACTCCCAGCTTTGGAGGTGATCCACATGGTGCAGCAGACCTCTCCTGACCTGCCCTCAGCAGTGTATTTCATGGACCTGCCTGTTCTGCTCTCATTCTGTTTCTGGTGAATCCTCTCACCACCGCTGCACCTCTGGCCTGCACCCCAGTTCTTTATGCATAAATAAATAAATCTCAAAAAAAACTTGTGATACCTTAAAAAAAAAAAAAAAGCAAAGCACTTGGAAAACAAGTCTGCAAACAGTGTGTTCATTAACCAATCTAGGTCAATCCAGAGTAAATAGCTATAAATAAGAGCCTAGATTAGCAGCAGATGAAACAAATGAGACTTTAAAAAGTAAAGTAAGCGTGGGTATAAAAATGGACTTGTTCCAGAACCTCCTGGAAAAGATGTTCATGTATTGTTATGTCATTTATTTATTTGGAGTATTTTTCAGCCAATGGAAGAAAAACCTTCCCATGCCTCTTCTATAATATTGTAAACTAGTCCTAGGACCCAACCAACCAAGCTGTGTGCAGTTTTTTTTTTTCCCCATAAACTCTTGGCAACAATTATGAAGTGTAGATGGGAAAATAAAATGATCAAGGGTAGCAAAACTTCTTTTACTAAAGTCCATTATTCAATCAACAATTCTTAAACATCATTGATATTCACGTCCATGCAGGTGCTATGGTTGTTCCACATGTGAATAGGATAGGAATTTCGCACTTGAGGATTTAGTCTACCTATTATTAGGTATAGAAGATACTAGGAATGACGGACACTTCTTGAATATATCTAGCATGTAGCATGTTCTAGGAACCAGAAATAATTGTATCAGGCCAAATTTCCAATACTTTCACTTATGTGAAGCCCAGCACAAGGAACTAGATAGAATCAGGATTTACAGTAGAGTCTTGAGTTTAAGTCTCAACTCTCATGTTACATGGGCTATGGAAATCTCTTTACTCCTTCAGGCCTCAGTTCGTTCATCTATAAGTTAGAGAACACCAATAGAGGCTACTTTTCAAGGTTATTCCTAATATGCAATATGATAAAATTTATTCTTTCAGGTGTTTAGGATAGTTATAAATAAAAATCTCCAACTCATAGACTTTTATTCTATGAGGAAAGTAATTCTGTAGGTAAATACATGTACAAATAAATTATATGTTTACAGAGTGAATAAATGTCAGGAAGGAATTAAAACAAGGTGATAAACTGGAGAATGACTAAAAGTTCTCTATATTCAAGAGATTTTATTTATAGTTTGTTCCTAATTGCAAATGTTTTTTCTCTAATAAGATGCTGTAGTAATAAAACATAATACCACCTCTTGATTTTCTTTATAACTATGCATAAAGAGGAAGTAATATCTTAAGTCATGAGCCAGCTATAGGAAGAACTAGAGGGGAAGATTTCTACTATAAACCATGGCAACTATAAAGGCCTTGAGACTTTGGCTAGTTTTTAAAATATAAAAGACTAGTGTGGCCAGAATACAGTGAGCAAAAGGAAAAATAAAAATAGTTCTGTATCATATAAATTGCTACACAAATTTCAACACCAATACATATCCAGAACCATACTAAGTACTAGTAATTCGAAGATGAATAAAATAGGGACTTTGTCCCCAAAGAATTAATAGGCTATTTAGAGAAATAATGATAATTAAATACAAACCAAGAAGTAATAAATGACAGCAAATTATTATGAAGACCCAAAGAGGAGAGATTAGTTGAAGGAGTTGGCTGATGGATGAATCAAAAGAGATAACAAAGTATATAACACAGAACTGAACTTCAAAGAATGACTAGAAATTTGCCTAGCAAATCAATTGAAAAAGGTAAATTTAGGTTAGGAGATGTGGAAAAACTCAGGGGGAATGTAAGATGGTGCTTGTGGTTAAAGTTTAGGGTACATGTAAGAAGAAGTAAGAGAAGAGTTCACAGAATGAGATTGTGGCTAAATATAAACTAATTGAAGTACAAGGACTGTGTTCATGTATTACATGTAATCATCAAAGATGTTTTGAGTAGGAGAAGAAATGATAACACTGTTTTATTTCTATAAATTTTTCACGGAAGTACATAACATTACACAAGTTTTAAGTGTACACCATCATAAATCAACATCTGTAAATAAGATTAATATTCTTAAAGACAGAATAAAGGACAAATTAAAACCTAAATTGAGGATAGGATTAAGGATTTTTTTTTAGCATTGATCTGGATGAGGGATGAGATACTGATGTAGCAAGAGAGTGGGGCAGGGTTATTTGAAAGAATGAATTTCAGAGCAGTTCATTCAGAAAGAATGAAGTGCAGATCGGAAGAGCACACGTAAAAGGAAGTAAAATTCATAACTGATTGACTATGAAAGTGAGAGAAATCAAGATGACTCAGAGGCTTCTGCCAGAGGAATTGTATGCATAGTAGTGCCATTAAGCAAGACATATTGTCCAGAAAAAGGGGTGTATTTTGGAATAAAGAATAGAATGAGTTCAATTTGAGGTAAGTTGAGTTTGACAAGCCAGCAGGATATCCAGATGGAAATGTCCAGAAGGCTGGGCACAGATGCAAAATGAGCAATTTACTTTGCCTTTCTTTCCTCCACTGCAAAATGGATGGGATATTGCTTGCAACTTCTCTCCAAGGACTGTAGAGAGGATTAATGAGGCAGTGTTCACAATTATTCCACACCAAGGATCAATGAGAGCTTGGCAAAGTCTAAGGTTAGAGTCCTATTATGTTAACTTGAAAACAAAGCAGCACTGATATGAAAGTCATTGAGGGAGGAGAATAGGGGAATGCCAGCCTGCAAGGCCACATTGTGGAATATAATTGTACTTCAGGCAGCCACTCCAAGCACAGCCGTGGTGTGGGTGGACTTTAACGGGTTTCCAGCTGAAGGCAATGAAAGTAAAACTGACTTCCTATTGACCACACTTCCTTTTCTAACTCTTTTCCAAAGTTGTCAGCACTCAGTCCAAATGTGAGCTTAGGAATTAGTCTAACAGAAGCCTTACAGCATTTTCTGATTTGACAATTTCTTGTTTCATCAATAACACTGATTCTTGAAACAACTAATAGCTGTCTCTGTTCTCAGTAAGAGTAACTTTGTGCCAGTTCAGAGACCATTGATTAACTGGCAACACTGAGACTTAAGTGGACAGTTTGGCAAAGAGGTCCAATAACAAACACATGCTTGAGACTGTGACCAAGTCAGTGCTCATATCTGAGACGTTTATTCTTAAAATGAAGACTCAGGCTCACTGGTGACCCAGGGGTTAAGTCTCAGTGCTGTCACCTCTACAAACTGAGTTCCATCCCAGCCAGGATGCTAACCCATATACAGTGCAGCAGACCTCTCCTGTCTCTCCCACTGCTCCCCTTAACAGTGTATTTTGCTCAACCTGCCTGTTCTGTTTCCCACTCTGTCTCTGGTGAATCACCTCACCCACCCATCCCCATACCTCTGGCCCAGACCCCAAGTTCTTATGCCTGTTCACAAGTGGCAAACTTCCACACAGCTCAATAACTCTAATTCACTTTTTTTTTTTTTTTGTCTTCCTACAATTCAAAGGGCAGAGAAACCAAACAGAGAATGAGAGATATGATACAATAGAAAGTACAAGGCCTTTGAGTATTCTGACAGGTCTGATTTCAATTTTGAAACCTGCTCTGTGCCGGTTTCTGATCCTCCCTAGCCTTGGTACCTGTATTTACAAAGTGCCAGGTCATGAGGACTGAAATTTTACCACTTGCTATCTGTGTGACCTGTGCTGAATTACTCAGACTCTTGCCGAATCAGTTTTTTCATCCAACAAATGAGGGTGGCATAGTTTATGTAAGAGTGGAATGAGATAAAATTAGCTCATCTTCAGCTTTGGTTTTGATTCACGGTTATCGCTTAATAAGTCCATTAACAGGTTGCTGCTGGTGTTGCTGGTGTGATAACAGGAGAAGATGGCTCACTGAGGATCCTCAGTGAAGGAAAATTTAGCACTGGCGTGTGAGAGGGACATCACCACAAGTAGCTCCTGTCCACTGCAGGGTACAATACACATCCATCATTTTAAATTTGAATTTTAAATAGCAAAATAAAAAGGCAGCCTTGGATGGGTAAGATACCTTATTCCCAGTTTGGCCTTGGTTTTGACTGACACAACTTGTTACCTTGTTTGGATGTTTTTAAAATTCCAACATAAAATAAAAACATGGACTATTTTAAAAAGACTTCATGAAGTCCAGATTCCTTCAGCCTCAGCAGTGCCCTCTCAGCTGGCCCTTCCAAGGGCTTTCTAAAATAGATCCTTAGACATTATTCTCCTTCCACTCCTAGGAAAACCTCTGAATATTGTATGTAAATAACATCAGGGATGGCCTCAGTAACTGAGAAAACTGGCAAAGAGGAAGACATAAAAAAAGGTGTTTCTCAGATCCCATTCCAGCATTTCAGGAACAGATGGAGACTTTCCTGAAAGTCAGACTCTTTTGTAATGAGGGTCCTCTTACCTTAAAAATTAGATGACTTCTGTGATGGGAAACCCACGGGGATTACAATTGAGATGGAAAAAAAAATGTACAAAATGATGTAAAAATAAACTGTTATAAAAAAAAATTAGATGACTTCTTTAGTAATTTTGTATTTGTATTTGTAGTCCTGCTGGCACTTTCATGCAAATAAACCTTACATTCCTAAAAACAATGTCACTGGAGAATCAGGAAGCATGCAAAAGTAGAAACAGACTGGTCTTCATTTCCTGAAGTTATAAATCACTGGAACTAGAACTAACCTGCTCTTAACCTCCAAACCTAAGTCCTCTACTCACCCAGATAAGAGTCACAACTAAATCTGGTCTCAAGTTCTGGCTTTGTGTTCTTCCCATTATCTCCTGCTGCTTCCTAACTTGCTGTTTTGTATACCTGCCCTAATTTCAGCTCCTCTAACATCTCCCTCCATTGCACTCTTCTAAAGCAAGTAAGGTTATTCATTGTTGCCACTGAGAACACCGAGTAATTTACATATCCTCAGGAAATGGGGGTTCCTGTTGTTACATCCCAGGAGGATGAATAAACAATCTGGTTAAAAGAGCAACTTGTCTTAATGATGTAGGCCTTACCTAATGTCTATTACATTTCATTCTTCTTGAAAGGAAGGCGTGCACCTCTCTCTTCCATAGCACCTCTCCCCAGAACCATTCTGAGTTCAAACTTTCAAGCAGGGTGAAAGAAGAAGTAAAGAAATGCAAGTCCGAATAAGCTCCTCTTTGCGCCACTTTTTTTGTTGTTGTTAAGATTTATTTACTTGTTCATACAGAACTGGGGTACAGGCCAGAGGCTGAGGGGCGGCGAGAGGCTTCACCAGAGACAGAGTGGGGAGCAGAACAGGCAGATCTAGGAAGTACACTGCTGAGGGGAGCAGCGGGCGGGTCAGGAGAGGTCTGCCACGCCATGTGGTCACCTCCGGGGCAGGCGGGAATCGAACTCATGAGGAAGTGGCTTTAGCTTCTCAGTGCTGTGCGTTTACCTGCTGCGCCACCAGGGAGGGCCACTCTTTGCGCCACTTTTAATCGCACCTTCCGTACCCAGATTTATTACAGTAGGTCCTATGTTGGTTAGAGAGAAAAACAAAAATCTCAAAAATAACAGCAATGTCTACCCTTCTTTGTTTTAAGCGCCTTAGGCAAATTGTTGCTTATGTGAACGGTGAGCAACTTATAGTGGAACAGCAGAAAATTTATATCAAAGTCAGCCTTCCATTTGGGAAGTATTCTGTAGTACATATATACACATTGTGAAAATGTATGTGGCATAAGATGTCACTGCTTGATTAACAACGTGCTGCTTTGCTGGATGTAGGAGTAATGTAAGCTTTTAGAAATGTTCATTTTGATTCCTATCGTTAGCACCAAAGTTTCATGATTAAAATGCTACCTTTCATTTTAATATAATATTGCTATTACAGTTACAGCAAAGTTGATTCAAAGTTGATTGTGGACTGTACAAACTAACTTCTGTAGTCTTAACCTTTTTTTTTTAAAGACTTATTTATTTATTCGTACAGAACTGGGGTACAGGCCAAAGATGCAGAGGGTTGAGAGGATTCACCAGAGACAGAGTGGGGTACAGCACAGGCAGATGGACGAAGCACACTGCTGAGGGGAGCAGTGGGCGGGTCAGGAGAGGTCTGCCTTGCCATGTGAATCTCCTTCCGGGCAGGCGGGGATCGAACTCATGCGGAAGTGGCTTAGGCTTCTCTGTGTTGTGCTTTAGCCCGCTGCGCCACCAGGGAGGGCCCGAGACTTAACTTTTTACCAGTTATGTTGAGAATTTATATTGTCACACATGATTTTGCTCTGAAGAATGTCAATGCTATTACTGTGAAATTATTGTGAAAAATAAATTTTCTTGACTGACTTCATCCAATTATGGCCCCAAATTCTAGGTATTAAAGAAACAAAATAAAGGAGCCCCTCCCTGGTGGTGCAGTGGTTGTTAAAGCACAGCACTATGAAGCTATCTGCAGCCACTGCCCCATGAGTTTGACCCCCAGCCAGGGAGCTGATCCACATGGTGCGGCAGACCTCTCCAGACCCACCCGCTGCACCCCTCAGCAGTGTATTTCAGTACATCTGCCTGTTCTGCTCCCCACTCTGATGAATCCTCTCACCCTGTGTACTTCAGGCCTGTACCCCAGTTCTGCATGCATAGATAAATAAATCTTTCTTTTTAAAACAAAATAAAGCATTATCAGAGGTGAACATTAAGTGTAAAGGGAAAGCTGTGTGCAAATATTAGCATATTTTCATATTTATCAAAATGAAATGTATTATAAGTGCTTTCATACCTAGCCTCCCAAATGTTAAGCAAAAATCATATGCAAATCCAGTATAAAAAGGATTATCATTTTTTTTTAAAGAATTTTTTTTAAAGATTTATTTATTTGTGCATACAGAACTGGGGTACAGGTCAGAGACTCAAGGGTGGCGAAAGACCTCACCAGAGACAGAGCGGGGAGCAGAATAGGCAGATCGACGAAGTACACTGCTGAGGGGAGCAGCGGGCGGGTCAGGAGAGGTCTGCCACGCCATGTGGTCACCTCCGGGGCAGGC
>NW_004567108.1:43708339-43727863 GCF_000260355.1 Condylura cristata
TTTAAAAAAAAAAAAAAAAATTAAAAACAGGGCCCTCCCTGGTGGCGCAGCGGGTTAAAGTACATCACTAAGAAGCTAAAGTCATTTCAGCATAAGTTTCATCCCTGCCCTGGAGTTGACTCACATGGAGCCCCAGACCCCTCCTGACCCACCCGCTGCTCCCCTCAGCAGTGTAATTTGTGGATCTGCCTGTTCTATTTCCCGCTCTGTCTCTGGTGAATCCTCTCACCGGCCCTGCACCTCTGACCTGTACTCCAGTTCTGTATGCATAAATAAATAAATCTTTTTAAAAAATAGAAAACAAAGGAAAAGCATTGGTTATTCATGATTAAGAGCATAATCTTAAAGTTAGAGCTAATTCTTAACTGATTAGAAAATGCAGTGCTGAGATTCATGGCAACCAAAAAAAAAGGGAAGCCGATTGCTCAGGAAGGACATGTTAACTAGAAGTACTTTCAGAAGAATTTGGAGGCTAAATATACAGAAACCATATTCACATAGTTCAGTTGCATACAAATTTATGGCAAAAAGTATCCAAGAAAATAATAAAATCCTAGTTCCACTAGAGTTTCTATCTGCTTCTAAAGCAATATAGTCTCTGGGTGCTATTTCTGGTAGCCTCATTGATAACAGGAGAAAAAAAAGTTCTCAAAAAAAGAGGACCCACTAAATTTAATATTTGAAACAAGCATAATGAGTTCCATGCTAAGCGTGGGAGACCTGTATCAATAAAGCCCAGTATCACTGATTAAATAAAATGCTGATCTTTTACAGGGTGGGAATAATTTATATTTACCTTTCTTTAGTAGCTATCAAAGTGTCTCTAAAAAGGGAAGATTCTGGGCTGTGGAACTATCCCTAAAAGTTAGCCATCATCCCAAGGGGATTACAACTGTGTTGGAAAAAATGCACAAAATGATGTAAAAATAAACTATTATTTTATTTTAAATAAATAAATCTAGCTTTTAAAAATGAAAAAATAAGTTAGCCATCATAAGACTACTACACACTGGCTGAAGTCATCTAAGTGTCATGATATCCCCATTTGGGCAGTATAAAACTGAGTCGTCACAGATTGGGACAAACTTTTTGTTTGTCTAAAGAACTTTTTTGAGTTTGGAGTATAGGAGGTTTTTATTCTCAGTGCAGAGAATCTAGAAGCAGACAGTTGCCTCTGCTAAGATTTGTAAGAAACCCATTAGTAGTCAATGTGGGCTTTAGTTCTCACTGAGGCCCAAAATAATAAATGTTCTATGTTTTGATTAGAGGAAATCAATATTGCTTTGGATAAAGTAAGCATGTTATTATAAAAAGTACTGGATCATATATTAACTGCTTTGCTTTATACCCGCAATGAGCAACAGGGATGTGAAATTAAAAATACAAATCATATGCTTTAGCATCAAAACTTATGTATAAATCTAAAATTAAAAAGTACAAGATCTACATATGTTCTGTTAAGACCTAGAATAAAAATTAGTTGCTGGGGTTTTGAAAATGCAATGGAAATGAAGAGTTCAGCAATGGCTAGTTTCCTCCCCGAATACTGGACTGACTATACAGTTTGTGAACTTTGCAGAACAAACTTAGTGGGAAAGCGCCTATACTACTCTGTAATATTTTGTTGTCACTGAAATAAAGTGAAACTGAGCCTACAAGTCCCAAACTTCTGGTATATTCTAGACTGCACAGAGATAATCTTTTCCTGAAAGATTTGATAACAAATGTGAGATCTGACATTAAAAGCCTTGCAAGAGAGGCTGTGATGGTGTGAGAATCCTCCCTGGGTACCAGGTCAGCCCAAAAGCATGGGGAGAGCCCACTCTGGCAAACACTGGAGAGCTGGGAGGGAGGGGGACACATACCAAGAGGCTCCTCTTTAATGTCACTTACCCCAAAATAGACTCTCAAAGGTTTGTAGACATCCTAACTCTTTCCCCACAGGAATGTGGGAGGATCACCTCCCTTTTCCCATTGTTCTTCTGCAGCCTAATAATTCCAATCTCATTTCCCAGGTAGCAAAGTCAGTCCAGAAAGGCTAGGTAAGGTACCTGCTAAAGACAGGCTCACAGGAGTGTGTACATGTCTGAGTACCACCCCATTTCTAAATCAGAATAAACAGACTGAGAAACATCAAATATAGCCGTTATGTTTTGACATGGGTCATTTTCATGTCATGAGACACATCAACACTAGTGTTTCTACACGTCAATCAAGGCCCTTCCCTCTAGAGATGATCATGTCAATCAGGCAGATGAGTTTGCCCAATTATATTTTATAAGGCCAAGAGATCACTAAATCACAGACACATCTCTTAATTCAGTTCTATGTGAATATTCCCCAAACCAGTACAGTGCCTTTCCTTAGAGAGCAATCAATACACATTTACTGAATTGAACCACATTGAGTTAATGGAATTGACTTGTGCAAAATAAGCGGTCAATACATTTATTTTTTGTATTGACTTAAGAATGTCTTTATTTAAAAACATAGCAAGAGGACTTTGTATAAACAAAGGCTTCAGATTTCTGAAATAACATCTAAAAAGCTGTAATCAACAGTTAACATAGTAAATGATTGAAGCCAGGTCTCTAAATCACAGAAAAAATGGACTGAGTGGGAAATTCTATTCCTTTTTCTCGGAGAGCTGACATGTACATCTTGGAGGATTCCAATTCAGACATCTCATTTTCTTATACTCTCATTTAGTCTGTCTGAGTGGTATAAATTGGAATATAGGAAGGCCTTTCACATATTCACAACCTAACGTCAAGGAAACAAAGTCAACAACAATAAAAGAACAACTATTACATTCATCAGAAGCAGTGATAAAGCAGAAAGAAGTAGGAAAAACTGTAATGAACCTGTGTTTGCAGTGATACTGGGCACAGCGAAGCCCGAGAGAGGGGTGAGGACTCATGGAGCCCTCTGCCAGTGTTCAGCGACATGCCCACATCAGAGACGCTGCAACCTGGCACTACAGGGAGAAGGGTGCCTAGAGTTGGAATGCAGGGCAGCGGGCGCATTCCTGGAAAATGACAGAAGTCTGGTGCAGAGTGATGACATGGACTTGAGCTTCAATGTTCCAATCTAGAACATTTGGAACTTGAAACAGCAGGGAAAGCCAGATCAGACCGCCTGTGTCTCCACAAAAGAGGCTATTCTTTGCAGTTTGAGGAGATAATATTCAAAATACCTGTTTATTCCCACCCAGGGCCAACTTTGAGACAACTGAATGCCCTTACTAGCCAGGACTTAAGCACCTGGATCTTAGAAACAGGAGCTAGTGCCCCAGGATAAACAAAGAGGTCAATTCTAGATATGTGGCCTTGTCTCAGCTGTAGTCATTGCCCAGGGCTACATCTAGTGATCACACACAGCCTACTGCTGAGAATGGCATGAGCCTATTAGATAGTTCAGCAGAGGAGTGGCCTAGTCATCCTCTGGATTCCCACAATCCAAGTACGTGCACAGTAGAAAGCTTGACCCAGCCTCCCTAGTGGCACAGCAGGTTAAAGCACAGCCCTGAGAAGCTAAAGCTACTTCTGCATGAGTTCGATCCCCGCCAGCCCCAGAGGTGACCACATGGCGTGGCAGAACTCTCCTGACCTGCCCGCTGCTCCCCTCAGCAGTGTACTTTGTCAGTCGGCCTGTTCTGCTCCCTACTCTGTTTCTGGTGAATCCTTTCACTTCCCCTGCGCCTCTGGCCTGTACCCAAATTCTGTATGCAAAATAAATTACTTTTTTTTTTTTGCTTTTTTTTTTAAAGATTTATTTATGCATACAGAACTGGGGTACAGGCCAGAGGCTCAGGGGCAGCAAGAGGCTTCACCAGAGACAGAGTGGGGAGCAGAACAGGCAGATGGACGAAGCACACTGCTGAGGGGAGCAGCGGGAGGTCAGGAGAGGTCTGCCACGCCATGTGGTCACCTCCGGAGCAGGCGGGAATCGAACTCATGCGGAAGTGGCTTGAGCTTCTCAATGCTGTGCTTTAACCCGCTGCACCACCAGGGAGGGCCCATAAAATACTTTTTTTAAAAAAAGAAAGCTTGACCCCTCGATGTTCACAGAAGGTCACCTTCTAGTGCTCTACTGCCCTGGTTCCTTCCTCTCTGCAATCGTTTGCCAGCACCAGTGCCCCAGCCACCTGAGCAGGTACAAAGGTAAGAGTCTATAAAAATACAGACACCTAAAGATCCTGCATAAAATACCTAGGATTACACTCTGATTCTCATAGGAGTATAGAGCCAATTTATTGATATAATATCACACTGTAATGTGATCATTTTTATGTGACTCCGTTATCATGCTAAGGAAGCATTTAAACAATAATGTCAATAATAAATATTAAAGGGAAGTCTTTTGTTACAACTCATACAAACTAAAAATGAAACGACATATACCACAAATGCTGATGCAAAAAAAATCCCCAAGACAAGTTACAATCCAGCAGAACTGTGGTTATGCCTCGAGTGGAATTTAAGCTGTTATATCCACACTTGCTGAATGAAGAAAAACAGCAGATGACATGAAACAGGAACACAGTAAAGACAGAGAAAACGGAAGACTACAACAACTAGAACTAATGAATCTAAAACAATACTACAACCAAATTTAAGAACTACACTAGCCCCTCAACCATAAATAAGTGGAAGTTACCAGAGAGAACGAGCGAGCTTGAAAGCACAGTAGCAGCATACACACAAACAGAACAGAGAATAAAACAATGTACCACATAGCACTGAGGGTAACATTGGAATTACTTTAATTAAGAAAAAATGACAAACAATACATGCAACTCAAAATACAATATCTGCTTTCAGATTCTCTATCATAATTAAACACTGACTACTAACAATTAAATGAATCATAGCCTACATTTCATCTACTTTCACCAAGTTTGACAGTTAAGGTTGTATTAATCAGGGAAAAAGCCCTCGACATACAGGTGTTTGAATAAGTGGTTAGTTATTCAGGTAATAAGTGATAAGTCAGGTCAAAAGAAAGGTTCTAAATCAATATATTCATTCAATCGTCAACAAATATTTTTTAGCACATACTTTGTATGACATGTAATTTCATTACCCCTCTATTTTTAGCATAGTTCCTACCAATTTGCTGCCAAATCAATGTAAACATTTGTCGCTGACCAAGGTCAAAATCATTTTTATGTGACTCCATTATCATGCTTAGGAAGCATTTAAACAAGGAAGAACACTTTAGAATACTAGAGATAATTCACTAACGCTTGTGTTAAGACTACTGCCCATACCTCTTCCAGTGGAGTAATTTTTGTAATTGTGCTTGCATACAAGAAGTAAAAAATTCCTGGAATGTTCAAATTTGTCAAAACTTTCAGAAAGGCAGGGGAATGCTTCTATACTGTAGACAAATACAAAATTTGCTTAGTTCACATCAATTATTCATGTTGTAGAATTCATCACCAAAATAGAAAAACTCACCTGGGAAAAATTACACTGAGCATTTTCTAACTTTAAGAATTTAAATGATCATCAAAAGCATCAAATATGAGCTTTGCTGAAAAGGTGCCACCACAGAAAGATAGATACTTAAGTTAATGAAGCTGTGGATAAAAAAAAAAAATTAAGAAAATTTGCTAAAACTCAAACAACAATCTTTATATAATCATGGAAAGGTACTTGAGCATCATTCATGAAGCGGTTCATAACATCTATCTATCTGTAGTTGTGCTAAACATAATTACACACATAAAGAGTTACAGCTACATAATACCAAAGTAAGCTAAACAAAGCATTCTTTCCTTCCTTGAGCAGGTATCCCACCCCAACTACCTCCCATGAATCCTTGAGTTCCTTAAATCCCTGGAACTTAGATATGACCATAATACTAAGTTCTAGACAATGAATAAATGTCAATGAAAATGCTGTGCCGCTTGAAGAACTGGCCCATAAAAACATCCCACTTCTGTTCCCTTCACATTTTTCCCCCTTGTGGCTGGCTGAAACGGTGATGACCTTCCCACCCACCATGGAGACCTTGGATATACTTATTAAAGACAACAGAGCCTCCACCAATCAGTTCCTTGAAAAATATATGAAGAAAGGCTGGCATGCCAACCTTGGCAAACAATATTACTCTTAACAGAAAATAAACCTCTCTTGATTTGTGCCCCTGTATATACTAGGACCTATTTGTTGTAGCAGTTCATCTAACACTGTCCAACATGTGGAGTACCTATTGCACTGACATTTTCAGAGCTTACCTCTCTTATAGACAAACTCAAAAAGTAAAACTCCCCCCAGAGCTTTGCAAGCGAAGGACTTATGTCGCATTTAACCTGGATTTTTCCACAGTGAAGTTTAAATGTTCCTGTAGACATCCTTGCAATATCTTCTCTACCTTTTCCTCTCTAACTGGACAAATTCTCTTTATTTCCATTTCCAACTTAAATCCTTCTTTTCTGCCTTAGTATTTACATCTACACATAATACTTTTTACATTTGGGTATAATTATTACCAGCAATATTTTACTGATACAGCACGCCTTATCCAGCATTCTTTTAAAAAAAGAATGGGGGTACAGGCCAGAGGTGTGAGGAGTAAGAAGACTCACAAGAGACAGAGCAGGGCGAAGAACAGGCAGATCCACTGAAATACACTGCTGAGAAGGGAGCAATAGGCGGAGATAGGAGATCTACTGCACCATGTGGATCAGCTCCCTGGCCAAGGATCAAATTCATGCTGCAGTGGCTGAGGATAGCTTAATAGTGCTGCAACTTAACCCCTTGCACCACCAGGGAAGCCAAAAGGCATCTCTTGCCAGATATAACCTGAACAACTGGTAATATTAAAGATATACTTCTCTAACTTTTTCCTATTGTCTAAAGAAAAGGAAGACATTTTCTTCTGCTCCCGAGTATGTCCCTTACCTCTTAACGGCAAGGCAAAAAAATGAAAGAAAGCACAGTGTGTAGCTATACTAAGAGGAGGGGAGTTGTTGGAATGGGAGAAGGAACCCAAATGGTTCATGAAGCATGAGCAACTTTCAGCATCCCTACAGTAAGTGATGCAGCCGTAGTTCTGCTGCTCCCATGTGTTCCTGCTGAAGATAAGCCAAGTCGACAAAGTTTAATCAAGTAAAAATTTATGACAACTCCATTATAAGCTATATTTGGATCAAAGAGAATACCAAGAGGTAAAAGGCAGAACTCCTTCTCACTTAAGATGTAAAGCTAATTAGAGAGACTGTATACATAAACATTTGTGTTACAGGAAGCGTATGGTTAAGTGTCAAAATACATTATGTAGATAATGCAGGCTTTGGGTAGAAGACAGATGGAAGAGATCACTGTGGGGTGCTTTTGTTGTAATATTTCAGGAAGCCACAAGAAAGTCACAAAAATTAAACTACATCTGATTTATCTTTTCCTGTACCCTAAGTGGTTTGATTCTTGCCTCTACCTCATACAGCAGTATGAATAATTGTATCAGGTAGCAGCAACTGGAAAGCCTCCCCTGTCTTGACAGGTATGTTCTAGCTGGAAAGGAGCATGCCAGTGATCCAGAGGGTGGGAGTTCTAGCTGACTCTCATCTTCATCACAGGTTGTCCCTTGGGCAAAAGCTATGAAAAAAAATCACATTACTCACATCTAAAACATAATGAAATGACATGTTTTTAAAAGGTCAGGATACTAGAATGAAACATAACTATTATGTTAAACTCACATTTTTTTTAAAAAAATTGATAACCTTGCAGCTTTGAGGAAAATTACAATTAAATTCTAGCTCAAATGACATTACCAAGCCCTTGAAAACTGGTTTGAAAAATGGCATTCTAAAAAAAATCTAACTCCCACCCAAAGGTCTAAGGTAAGATTTCTTACCTCAAAGGCCCTGCATTCTCAAACAATTTCTCTTAGGGTATAAAGTCTGACTTGCCACAGTTTTAGATTAATAATACCTCAAAAGCCAAATATATAAGGATCCAAGTGGAGTGATAGGAATTATAATCTTTACAGCCACCCATGCATTTTTGCTCTACCAGTGTCTGGCTTTGACTTAGAAAGTCTGTCAGATGGTGTATCATTTCAGCAATAGTGACACCTTTCCCCTGATTCCCAAGCCCCATCCTCTACAAGGTGATATGACTAGGGCAACCATTGCATTGCATGGGAGCAACCCTGAGATTAGGAGGTTTATCTCTCAGGGCTATTGGGAAATCTGCTACTCATCTCCTCTGGAGAAAGGTATTATCCTTGTTACCCTGGAATATAAGCAAATCTCTCTGGGAAAGGAAGGAGGTATCTCTATACTGAATGCTGGGGGTATATGTAATTGCTCCAGGAGGAGTCACTGTACCTTTCCAAGGCTACCTATTTATACTAACATTCCTTGAGAAGATGTGAGTAGCAGTTGGCTGATAATCCTTGCACAAGCAGAAATGTGAAAAATTGTCTTCCTATTGTCTTTTATGGCATATTGTAATTACTTATATTTTAAAATAAAAGTATTACCTCCCTTAACTCTAACTCTACTAACATCGGATTATAGTAAAAATTGTAATATTAATATACATAAAATTGAGTTCATGTAATCATATAGTATCATTCAATAACTACATAATTAAGTTCAAGATCAGTTCTTTTTTGATATTGTATTTGTAAAAATTGTAATGGAAAACCTTATGTACATGAAAACTAAAATGAATAGTAAGAGTTTTTGACTGGAATAACAGCATACTAATAATCTACTATTCAAAATAGATTTTGATCTATTAGTTCACATTTAAAAGAATCACAAATCACATGGTTTGCAAAACAATTTGTTACATAGTCATTAAAGTATTTTTCAATTACTAGTAAGTATAATTGTATAACAAAGGATTAACTCAGTAAGCCTGGGTGTCACAAACAACATTCCAAAGAAAGGTTTGTACCTTGCTCAGTAGCTGAATGGCAACTAGTGTGTCCTTAGGATGAAAAGGATCTTTGTTGATGTGGGAGTCTGGAACACTCCAAATAGTCTATACTGACAGTGTGCATTTATGCAGGAGTCCTTGCGCCATCCAACACCAGCTGGCATCAGCTGGGCTAGCTGTCAACCTGGCCTATCTGACCCTAATAAAACCCCAGACATCAAGGTTTTGGTGAGCTGCACCAGTTGACAACACTCCATACATGTCATCACTTAGCACTGATGGAAAAATGAAGAGTTGTCTGTGTGACTTCACTGGGAAGGGACAATTGAAAGTTTGTGTCTACTTGTGTTCTGTGCTTTGCCCCATGCCCCTTTTACTGTTGCTGATTTTAACCAGTATCCTATCACTATAATAAGTCATAACTGTGAGTGTAAGTTTTTCTGCATTCTATAAGTCATTCTAGTAAATCATTAAATGGCCTTGAAGACCATCAGATATGACACCAAAAAGGCTTTCAGCAAGACTTAACAAATGACTCGTAACTATGCCTGCGATTCCTCCACTTTGCTACACTACATTATGAAGTCTAAAATTCGGTAACACTTTGTTTTAAAATATTCCTTCAAAATAAGAAATGGAACAATAGATTTCTCTTAAATTGTAAATAAAGATCAGCATATTTTGCCAAATTTTAATTTTCAAGATCTCTTCCAGTGCCCTAAAAATGTGACAGATTACAAACAGGTTCTAGAGATATATATAATCAGTAACTTTATGGATTAAAAAATAAAATTTATGATCTAGCATCTCACAGATCTAAAATGACACTGACATCAATGAGAAAGAAGTTAATTTTAACTAAGTGACTTCTTTCTGGAGTTACAAGTATTCCAGAAAGCATGTTGGAACCATTTTCTCTTATAGCTCTGCAAGTAAATAGGTTTTTAAAGCATATACTACACTATGCAAAAGGACAAAAAGAGGTGGTAAGTCACTAGGAAACTCAGATTTTATACAAATTGTTGTAGTAATATTAAGTATATTATTTACAAAAGAACCCACAATTTAACTCTCAGCCATGGGCCCTCCCTGATGGCACAATGAGCTAATGTGCAACATTATGAAGCTATCTGTAGCCACTGCAACAGGAGTTCAATCCCCAGCCAGGGTGGTGACCCACATGGCACAGCAGACCTCTCCTGTCCCCCCTCAGCACTGTATTTCAGTACATCTGCCTGTTTTACTCCCTACTCTGTGTCTGGTAAATCTTTTCACCCCGTTTCTCTGGCCTGTTATCCCAGTTCTCATATGATAAATAAGTAAATCTTTAAAAAAAAAAAAACTCACAGCCAGGTATTTTATAATTCACATAATATATAATATTACATTTTAGAATAATACTTTTTAAATAAGCAAGAAAAGTGGCTGATGATATGATCAGATAGCTTGAAGTACAACTACTATAAAAATGCATTAACATTATCAAATAATTTTCTGGAAAAATTAAAGAAAATATTTTCCCCCTAAATCCAAATAACATTGTGAAACTGTAAGACTCTGGGCTCTGACACATATTTCTTTTTAGGTAAATCTTTTACCGATTAAACTTAGGCCATTTAAAGTAGAGACCCAGCCCTAAGAGTATACAAGTATGCACCAAGCACTTTCTCATTTCTGAGAATAATGAAAGTGACAAAAGCACAATGCAATGCAGAATGTTCTTCCCAGCATTTTCCGATTCTTAATATTCTTTTTTCAAAATTTCATAGATAGGTGCATAAGGTATGTAGCCTTGTTATGAATTTGTCACATCGATGAAATAAAATGCTGCTTCCGTTACTATTTCTTTCTGGCATGCTGTTTGCTGCCTTCTCCTGATACATTTCCTCAGGTACAATGCATTCTATGGTCACAGATAATAGGGCAGATGCAATAAAGTGCTTAAAAAAATAATCATTCGGCCCTCCCTGGTGGCGCAGCGGGTTAAAGCACAGCACTGAGAATCTAAAGCCGCTTCCGCATGAGTTCGATTCCCGCCTGCCCCGGAGGTGACCACATGGCGTGGCAGACCTCTCCTGACCCGCCCGCTGCTCCCCTCAGCAGTGTACTTCGTCGATCTGCCTGTTCTGCTCCCCACTCTGTCTCTGGTGAATCCTCTCACCCTCCCCATCTCTGGCCTGTACCCCAGTTCTGTATGAATAAATAAATCAAAAAAAATAAAAAATAAAAAAAAAAATAATCATTCCCCTAGCCCTACATTACATACTGTATCTAAATTCAAATGACACCAACAGGGATCAAAATACCTATTTGTAATCCCACATTTTTCCTTAACAAAATTATATATAAAATTGAAAAATACGTAAGACTCGACCACAAGTTTATGGTGATGACTATAAAGAGCTTCACAGAATGTCTGTTCTGCTAGAATGTAGGAACTCCATTCTTCCAGTTCTGTCCTCTTAACAACAAAAATATCCCCAATATAATACAACAAACAGGAAGATGCTGAAAGAGGGAAAGAAGGCAGGTTGCCCAGGGAGCCTCGTATCAAAGGAACAACAGTGAGTTTCTGGGTTTCCATAGTGACTCCCCAACTCTCCCAGAGAGAGCACCACGCCACCACCTTGGAACCACTAACAGGCAGGGATGTTTTAAATGTCTCCCCAAAAAAGTCAACTTACACTGTACTGTTTTTCTACAAACTATTTTCATTCTAAAGGATATGCATGTGTGTGTTTATGTTTAAAGACACTCAAAAGACAAGCAAGGATATGGAACTCATATTCTCCCAGGGGACTAGTCGAAACAGTCCTATTTCCAGCCAAGTATTCACCCTCAAAGTGTCAAGCCCAGTAGATGTTCTGGGCTGAGAATTCACATTTCTAAAAAGTCTAAATGCCAATGTGATGACAAAGACAATACCAATGAATCTGGTGTGAGGCCCATTATTTGATGCCCACTGGTCTAAGCTCAACAATAGTCAACCTAACTGTAATGTTGATATTCTCCCATAATGTTAGTAAAAAAAAAAAAAATCCCAGCTATAAATGTACTGATACATGAGATACTATTCTATGAGTATCTTGAAGGAAACAAAGAATCTACAGTTACAGTGGATAGTAGTTTACCTGGAAGGAAGACAATATTTCCACTGTTTACCATTTTGAGGAGAGAGATATGAGAGCAGAAAATGAGCATAGAGAAGACAAGTCTAAGAATATGAAGTATGATGATTGCGTTTCCCTTTCTTTGGTCCCACATCTTTGAAGACTGAGAATGAAAAATATGCAGAGATGAACTCCTAAAGTAATAGGGGTTAGTTTTCCTTAGACGACTGGGTGAGCAGCGCCACCAACAGGTAGGGAAAAGAACTAGTTGCCTACATTTTAGAGTTAGGTAATTGATTATCTATATAGGAAAATAAGGGGGGGCGTGGGGAGAGTGTGGATAGCTGTCTTGGAGCTGTGACCTTATAAAAATACATAACTAATTCTATTTCAGCACTCCTGGAACTACCAGGATCTATGGAAGTAGAAAAGGAGTTAAAATATGTGGACGTGAAAATTCAGGAAATCTGGGGCTTCCAAGGACACTTTGACCAAAGAATGAAAGTAACCTCCGCAGGAATCTGGGCTATGTAGACCCCATGATATCAGTGATTTTATACTCATCCCCTCACAGAGCAAGACTAATTCTAAAGTCACACCATGTGGTGAAGGGTGTCAAAGCAGTAGACTGGTAGGAGCCAAAATTCTTTCTTGGTACAAAATAAATTAACTACTTTGGGACCATATGAGATTCTGGAGTTTTGGGGAAATCTAGGGAAAGAGAAGGGTAAATCTTAGGGGGAGATTCTAGGATTCCTGATAAATAAGGAAGTTGGGTACTGAAGTGATTAATTAAAAAAATTAAGGAGATGTGACCAAATTGGTCTTCTGAATTAGTGGAGCATTTTATGCCAATTACATAGTTGTTGTTAAATTCCCTGTGGTTGGTTGGCTCATTGGTTAAATCATGAGGATAAGAAAGTGGGGAATTTAATTTTGCACTTGAATAGGCAGGTATTTGCTCATGATCACAGATTCTGGATTCTCCCTAACACTGATCAGGTACCGTACAAAAGGGTATTGATCATTCAAAACAGGAATTTGAAGATATCACAGCTGACAGTGAGCTGGAATAAACAGCTCAAGAATGTGCCTGATGCTAGGGTGTAGTGTTATCATCTTAGTATTCTAATTACAGTACTGTTCTAAAAATCAAATGTGAGAAAATCTGAGAATTCTGAGAAATGTCATTTACTCTTACAGATGTCCTTGGAATTCATTCAACAGGTTTATTATATACCAGACATTATTATGCTAGGTACTTTAGAGTAGTCCCCATTCAATCCTTATAATAACCATATGAGATAGGTATTATTCTTCAATTGCAGATGTGGGAACCATGGTTTAGAGCAAATATGCAATTCAGTTTAATTGCAATTTGAAAATTTTCCAGAAAGAAGGCTCTATGTTACCAGGAAGGTACTATCAAAGCAAGCTTTATCTACTTAATATGGTTTCTACTGGGTTCAATCTGAAATAACCAAGATTGGAATTTTGTCAAACTGTAATAGTGTTATCTAAAAAGAACAGACGAGTGGATGAAGATGTGGTATATATACATAATAGAATACTATTTGGTGATCAAAAAAGATAAACTCATGCCACTTGTGGCAACATGGATGGAGCTTGAAAAAATAATGCTAAGTGAAATAAATCAGAAGAAGAAAGATAAATATGGATGGTGTCATTAATATGTGGAACATAAAGCAACTAAATTAAGTTAAATAAAGACAAGCTTAAAAATTAACCCAAGATAGCTGACTACAGAACTGAGACATCAAGGTGGGGAGGGGCTGAGGAGAAGAAAATAGGGAGGGAGAGAGGCATAATGGTCTGAGTAAGATGGAGTATGGACAATTGGTGGCGGGCACAGTACAGTGGTAATACCTGATGGGGATTCCCCATGTGAGCTTGCTTGGGCAAGATAAATTAAGGGCCTCCCTGGTGGTGTAGGGGTTAAAGTCTCAATGCTAACAAGCTATTGCCTGCCACTGCAGTATGATTTCAATCCCCAGCCAGGGAGCTGACCCACATAGCACATCAGACCTCTGTTTCACCCACTGTTTCCCTCAGTAGTGTATTTCAGTAGATCTACTGTTCTGCTCTCCACTTTGTCTTTGGTGAAACCTTTAGCACCCTCATACCCCTGGCCTATACCTCATTGCTTGTACACACAAATAAATAAAAACAAATCTTTAAAAAAATAAAATAAACACATTAAAAAACTAAAAGGGTAGGTTTCTAATGGAGGGAGAGGCTAAGCAGTGAGAGGGAAAGAAAAGGGAATCTTGGAAGAGGAGTCAAGAAGGGAGAAGGCCTGGAGGAGGCACAGGAGGTCAAGAGTCATATGAAGAAGTCATATTTGCTTCTTGGCCTTGGGACTTGCATCAAACAAGGACTTGGGGGAGATGGAAGGAGACACTTGAAAGAGATGGGGGAAGAGACTCATGGAAGGCCTGACAATGGCAGCCTTTATCTTGACTTGTTCATTGGTTTTGTGCCTTTCTTTCCAGATCTACCTGACCCTTTCTGCCCTTTTCAGATGGTTCCCTGCCAGAAACTGTCTTAGACTCGTGGAGCTTTCAGGTCTCAATGGCCCTGCTTTGGGCTAATCCTGTTTGACTGGACATTTACCCATGAGGAGGTGGGTAATTTTGGGTGATTCAATTGGAAACTATATTCTTCCTCATTTCTTTTATTACAGTGTTTTTCTATTGGTGCTCTTACATACTAAGAGTATATTTTGTCTTTATGCAGTGGGTAGCAGGACCCATTTCAAGCAGGCAGGTTTGGGGGTCCCAACTTGCCCCTTTCTGCCCATTAATAAAACTGACTTGCACCCACATAATTTCAAATTAACCTTATGTCTTCTGAAACACTCTGGGGATCTTTAGAATAACTTAACCTTATTAATTCCCAAATCTGTCTGTTATGAAGCTTACCTCGCAAAAGTTTTTAAATTATGGATTCCTCTGTTCCACCATTTGTATAAAACTGTATTTTGTTGGAACTCCCCAAGGTTTTTCTGATACAATGTCAAATTTAGAAACTGATTGTTCTTTCTTTTGTCTCAAAAACCAGAATAATTAAGCATGGGGAGAAATGCAGGGTACAGTACTTTAGCTTTCATTAATAGAGCAGAAGAGGTAGATTTAGAGCCTTCTGCTTTAAGTGACATAGATACTGGGTTAGAGTACTACAAAACTTTCTTTTTAAAATACTTATGGGAGAATAAACTATATAGCAAAGTAATCAAAACAGAACAGACTTTTATAATTGTAACAAATTATGTCAAAAACACTCAAAACAGGAAACAGAATATGATACACATACACCCTTCCAATCCCGACCTGTCACTGACTACTCTAACCCACTTCGTCCCAGCATAATCACTAGCTGACTTAAAATAGCATACATTAGTGTTGCCTGATTTTACATCTAGAGAAATGATTCAGACAGTAATCTTTGCTATCTAGTTTCCTTCATTGTTGTAAATGGCTCAGTCTTGTTGTTTAGATTTTCACCATTTATCCATTCCACACAAATTAGTTATCCATGCTGTGGTTGTAGGGCATTTAGACAGTCCCCAGTTTGGAATTTCACAAAGAATACTGATATGAAATTTTCTTATATTCTATCCTTGTATTCTGTTTCTTATATTCTGTGTATGACATAGGTACTAAAACTTTCAGAAAATTGTTAACACTTTGCATGTAAATTTTAACCAATTTGAATGGCTATAAATATATGCAGATCATTTTTAGCTGAGGTTTGGTAAATTATATTTTTCTAGAATCGTTTCCATTTTAATCTATTTTAATTTAATAATATATATTTGTTTCCTTGTTCTCTTATATGTCAATCTATGAAGCATATACCCTCTTTCCTTCCTACCATTATTTTATGACTCTTATTTTTTTTAAAGATTTATTTATTTGTTCATACAGAACTGGGGTACAGGCCAGAAGAGCAGGAATCATCAGAGGATTCACAAGAGATAGAGTGGGGAGCAGAACAGGCAGATTAATGAAGTACACTGCTGAGGGGAGCAGCGGACATAACAGGAGAGGTCTGCCGCACCATGCAGATCACCTCTGGGGCTGGAATCAAACCCACACTGAAGCGGCTGCAGCTAGCCTGCAGGGCTGAGCCCCAACCCCCTGTGCCACCAGGGAGTGCCCAACTTTTATTTTTTTAAGTGATAGTAGTTTCTGTGTAAACCACTAAAGCATAGAAATATATAAAGTGAAAACTTTTAGAAGAAAAATAAATAGAATGAAAAATCAATCTAAAAGAAAATAAGAAAGGCAGAAAACAGAAACCAAGACAGTAGATATCACAAAGTTGGATACCAAAATAAGCCCAAGTTTGTTAGATATTAAAAATAAAATGAACAGATTACGTTCACAAATCTAAATATTGAACTAGGGACAATGAAAATTAAATAAGCCAAATGAATATGAACAATATAATGAACAAAACAGCGAAATAAATAGCTATGCAACATAAAACAATGATACTGTTGACTGAAGAATTTAAAAGATAGGTATCAGTGCTCTAATAAGACTAAAAAAAACAGACAAAACTCTAGTGAGGGAAAAAAAAAGAAGGCACAAATTCACAAAATTGGAAATAAAAGGGTTAATTATAGAAAGAACTAAAAATTAATTTAAAAGATTCTAGTAATATAGTAGTCCATTAAACATGAAAGTACATTTATATATACAGAGAGAGAGAGAGGAAGGAAGGGAGGGAGGGAGATAAACTAGTTCAAGAAGAGATAGACTTACTATTTCTATAAACATTATGCATTTGAATAAGAAATTAAAAACATGTCTCAAAACAGCCTTCAGTACCATCCTAGATAGTCCAGTATATGAATTCTAAGGAATAGATCAAAACAAACTGAAGCAACCCCTAGGAATGTTACTGCAGCGATGAGGTTGCCAGAAAGGGAGGGAACAAAAGAGAAAGGAGGCCCAAGGATTTGAGTGGAGGTATATTGAGGCTCTGGTGGTGGAAGAGGTATGAGCCTACATCCTTAAAACATACACAATGTGGGCCCTCCCTAGTAGCACAGCAGGGTAAAGCACAGCACTAAGAAGCTAAAGTTACTTCAGCATGAGTTCAATACCCGCCCCCAAGGTGATCCATATGGCTTGGCAGACCTCTCCTGACCTGCCCGCTGCTCCCCTCAACAGTGTACTTCATCGCTCTGCCTGTTCTGCTCCCCACTCTGCCTCTGGTGAATCCTCTCACCGCCCCTGCATCTCTGGCCTGTACCCCAGTTCTGTATGCATAAATAAATAAATCTTTTAAAAAAGAATACATAGTACTATAGTCCAATGTTACAGCAAACAATTTCTTTTTTTTTTTAAGATTTATTTATTTGTACATACAGAACTGGGGTACAGGCCAGAGGCTCAGGGGCTATGAGAGGCTTCACCAGAGACAGAGTGGGGAGCAGAACAGGGAGATCGACGAAGTACACTGCTGAGGGGAGCAGCGGGCAAGTCTGGGGAGGTCTGCCACATCATGTGGTCACCTCCGGGGCAGGCGGGAATCGAACTCATGTGGCAGCGGCTTTAGCTTCTCAGTGCAGTGCTTTAACCCACTGAGCCACCAGGGAGGGCCACAAATATAATTTCTAAGTGGGGAATAACATAGATGCAAAACTGCAGAAAAAAATTAAGCATCATTAATGCATATTTCTTTATACTTTCATGAGTCAGATGCAATAAATTCTAAATTTATATATATATATATGTATGTATGTATGTATATATATATGTGTGTGTGTGTGTGTGTATGTATGTATGTATATATGGCCACATCTGTGATTGGGGGTATTATCTTATGGGTTAAGTTAAGAACTTTGAACTTTTGGGGAACATTGTAGAGAACGTTAGCGGATTTTAAACAGATTGCAATCCATTGTGGAAAGAGATTTCTATGGAATAAGCTTAAGGACAATTAGATTTTAGGTAGCAGTCTACAATCTGGTGACTGAATTGTGATGTGAAACTGAAATACATTGGAATGGGTATATTTAGAAAGGAAGAAAACAAAGAGGTATTACAGTGAACGAAAGCACTGCCTGTGAAGGAAGAGTGAGCTGAGATAGTTGTTTAGATCTATGGAGTAGACACTGGGGGGCGGGTAGTTCTCACCACATGAAGGTGGAACATACAAATAAATACACTATTTAGCAGCTGTGCCTACAAGTGTAAAGCTCAGCAGAAATGTAGGAGGTAACAGTGAGTGCTAGGCTTGAAGCCATCGATTTAGACAAGGTCATTCAAAGAGAAAGTACAGAGATATGCTTAAAAGAAAAGAGAGAAGCACAAAAAGGAACTACAAATGAAACATCCAGAAATATCAAAGGAGGTCTAGAGGAGACTTGCATTACTGAAAGTTCTAAGAAGAAATTGACAAATGCTGAAACATTCTGTTCTTTTTTTAACCCCCTCTTTACCAATCATAAGTCATCAAGTCACAGGTCTTTTTCAACTACTATATATGTATGTCTGGATGGATGGATGGATGCATGAATGGATGGATGGATGCATGGATGGATGCATGGATGAATGCATGGATGGATGGATGCGTGGATGGATGCATAGATGGATGCATGGATGAATGCATGGACGGATGGATGCATGGATGGATGCATGGATGGATGGATACCAGCACTATCAGACGGGAACAAGGAAAAATTAGATGTTAATTCCTACCTCTTTCCTTGCCTTAATGGAAAGATAACTAACTTCATCTGCCCCTCAGCAGAGTACAATCGCTGTTATCATTAAGGAGGCACTGATTAGGCAACGTTTCTACTAACTGGATTTTATCTGAGAATATAACAGCACATTGGAAAATGTTAGAAAATGAGACAAATGATACAAATATAATTCTGAATGAACTTCCAAACACTAAACTTGATACAGGAAGACTAAAAACTGATGAAAGCAAAATGTAAGGGGAAAGGTGCGTAAGTGGACCATGGCAGAGTGCCAAAGGGAGGAGATTAATGCTAAGTCATTTAAATCCACTTAAGAGCTAATTTCCAAGAATTTAACGAAGCATGAAGATTTTCTTTTTCATGAAACTGCAACACTGATAAAAGAAGGAAAATAGATTCTATACTATTATTGTTTTAGCAACACCCCTGGACTTAATCCTATTCTGACCCAGTTCTACTCTCAGAAATAAGTGACTTGTTAAATAGCTTTATTGGTGCATTAATTGACATACAATAAAATGCACATTTTAAAAATGCATTATCTTGCTGAGTTCCAGCTACAAATATCACCTAGACACCCATCTCCTAGGAGTGCCAAAAATACCACAGACTGGGCCCTCCCTGGTGCCAGCAGGTTAAAGCACAGCACTAAGAAGCTAAAGCCACTTCCACATGAGTTCGACCCCCGCCTGCCCAGGAGGAGATCCACATGGTGCTGCAGACCTCTCCTGACCTACCCGCTGCTCCCCTCAGCAGTGTACTTCGTTGATCT
>NW_004567108.1:43728727-43729252 GCF_000260355.1 Condylura cristata
AAAAAAAAAAAAATCCCAAATCTCACCTTCTAAATCATCTAATCAGGTATGACGACACACTGGGTATGGCTCATTCTTAAGTAAAGTCCTCTTCTGTACCTGGGATACTAGAAAATGAATCATTTGCTTCTATATATAGTAAAAGGACAGGTATAATATAGATACTCCCATTTCAAAAGGGAAAATAATAGAGAGCAAGATTTCAAAGCCTATCTCAAACCTAACAAGGCAAATTCTATTAGGTTTCAAGGTATGAGACATTCATTGCGGTTTTATGCTAATCCTCAGTGTATCAGACCCCTGTGTCCACAGTCGGCCCTTTTCTCTAGGCTCAAAGTATTTTCAATCCTGATGATCACTGAGCCACCATACAGGTATACTCCCTCTCTGCTTAAGGGTAACAGCTTAATAGCCAAGTAGCTTTATTGGCTCATATCCTATCTCTAAAATTCTGGATGTCTGATAGTCTCCCTTCATTTAATCCTATCTATAATTCTGAATGAACTTCCAAACACTAAACTTGAT
>NW_004567108.1:43729352-43757961 GCF_000260355.1 Condylura cristata
TCCCTGGTGTAAATTCAAAGACCTGAAGTGAGCACTTCTTAACGTGTCTCTGAGTCTTCTTTTAAGTCTTTTTTCTCTGTCTCCCTGCCACTCAATTCCCTTAAATGCTTCACTTTTCAGTAGTCTCCCTCCAAGATGTGGTAACTGCCCCAAAAGTCTGATATCCAACTGATAGTCTCCCTTCATTTAATCCTATCTCTGCCGCCTTTAGTTCAAGCTGGTGATCCTTTTTTGATGTGTAACATTCTCAAAACTCTTTGGTTTTCCCATGTATGTCAAGGCAGATCCCATTGAGGAAGGGAATCTTCCAAGTCACAAATGCAGATGTCACTATTTGAATGTATCATGGGTTTCAAAATGCTGACTTATAAGTCTGGAACAGAAGTTTACCTTCAAGGCCAACATCAAAACCACATGCATCAGATGATCCTTAATTTGATAAATAAAATTATGTTATGTTTATGAGAGGGAATAAAAAAATCTTTAATTTTTTTGAGTGCTAATCAGTCATATATCAATTACTGAAAGTACCAATAAAATTAAAGACCTAGAATTTAAAAGGATGGTGACATCATGACCATGTGACATGGATTTTTATGAGGCTTAAATGTCCATATATTGGGTGAAAATTTTTCCTACTGTAGTCCCAGAATTATCCCCAAAGCTGACAAAGTGTTACTTAATCTATAATCTTAAGACTTTTATAAAACATAAGCCAAGAGAATTTCAGGAAAGGAATAATTAATTATACCAAATTTACATGTTTGAAAAGATAATAACAGGGAAAATTTTACTACCAGATGTAGCAATTAGGAATGGTTTTGATAAAGTGGGAGAAATTGATGCCAGGAGTTGAGAAAGTACAAGGAAATTAAAATAATTAGTACAGAACCTTCCTTAAGAATTTTCTGACAAAAGGGAAAAGACTAAATGAGAACTAAAAAGTAGATGTTCTGATGAAGAGGTCATGAAAAAGAAACTGAAAATACTCAAAGTGAGAGCTTTTGATGTAAAACATTGAGGCACATCATGGTCACTGAACTGGGCTCCCAAAGAATCCAAATAAGTTTGCTGACATTCTGAAAGAAGTGACTTATTCAGTTTTATCAAAAAAAAAAATTCTATTGGTAGTCAGTAAAATGGTCCAACTAGAAGCCGAATTATCCTTTGAGTCGACATTTAGTCGATTGGCTACACTGCCCTTCAGTTCAAGTAATCACAAAGTAAATGAAAAGAGTTTTAACTAATATATTTCATAACACATTTTCTAATGAACTATTAGAAAATACAGTTACAGTAGTCATCATTTTAGAGCACTAAATTAGCCATTTCTAAAAACATATTGATTTCTATGTTTTTCAATAAGGTTTTAACATTTTTACCCATAATGAAGACATCAAAAATATAAAATTCCTCTCAAAATTATCAGAAAGTGTTAGAAGATGGGGCCTCATTTAAATGCTAATAAAATTTATTTTTCCATATATCAGACATTTTCATAGTTAAACATATGTGGTCATAAATTATAACAAAATAATAAAATAGACTTTGAAAAAGAGTACATTTTTGCATTTTTAGAAGATCATAAGTATTCCTGTATCCTCTGAGGCTTAAATTTAATACCATGACACTCTTAATAAATAGTCCAATTCTGCAATTCTAATATAATCCTATCACATCTTATTATTAGATTATCATTAACACTTAAACTCAATGATTTATTCGTGCCCTCTGTTAATGTATACTGTCATCCCTTGTAAAAGAGATTAAAGGAAACGAGAATGTGTTCTATCTGGGGAAAGAGATGCAATTTCAGATAAAATGACAAATAAACTTTATGGATAGCTCCTACACAGTCCCTATTTCAATCCAAACCTTTAACCTGTGCAAAAGAAAAAAATACTATTGTTGGGATATAATAAGCTCAAGTACAAACCATGTGGAAAGATAATTCACTGGGACTATGTCCTTTCTCAGATGAGTAAAGCACTACGCATAGGTTTCTAAACCCATTTCATTCCTACTCTGTATTAAAGGAATCTGCAGAATAGTCTATTTGACCACATATTAATAGCATGCTAAGTATCAGAAAAGGACCAATTTGACAATTCACTTTGGCTCCTTTTGTGGCAGGGTTCATGTTACACTGATGAGGTTTTCAGGGCTACTGAGACCTAATCATCACTCCATCATGTTGCCTCAAAGTCAATAGTATTTGCATAAAGAGGAATAATGAAAAAAATAAAACAATGACCAAGTCCATTTACTACAGGGATATGAATTAATGCGGAGAGAAAGAAGTTAACTAACCTATGAAGTTGATCAGAACACTGTTGGAGACATTCCCTTAAATGCTTCACTTTTCAGTAGTCTCCCTCCAAGATGTGGTAACTGCCCCAAAAGTCTGATATCCAACAACAGAGAATAATGATCATACAAATTACTATTCAGTCATTCCAATAATTGATTATATAGTAATTTCCCCAAATGGCTAAGACCAAACAGGATATTGCGTATCCTTGACTTATATGTCATTTTGGATCAAATTGATGTGTTCCTCTAAAGCCAGTTGGGCTGCAAAAATAAAAAAGCTACAGCCATTAAAATACTCATGAGGACATATAATAATACAAGACTCTGCAGTGAGGAAGAAAAAGCTTTCAGGTTAGAAATTTTTCAAAGTCCCTTACATGTGATCATTGAGAAACATCCTGATACAATTAATGTAGCTCTGTACTTAACATAGACCCACAGCAAATTTAGAACCCTAATTACAATTGAAAAGGGACCCCACTGTGAGAAAGTGACATCTTGACAACAAACGATTGGATCAAACTGGTAAAATACTTGCAAAACACTTAATATAATAAACCTAAAAAAATTGAAGGTGATCAAGACAGACAATTCTCTTAGCAGTAACCGAGGTTTTCACTATTTTTTTGGAGGGAAGGAAGTGAAACCCCAATTTTGAAGTTTTATTTTAATCAGTCATTTAGGCAAAGAGCAGCAGACACATTCAGGCATAGCCACCGATCACAGTGATCCCTTGGAAACTCATCTCCCTTTCCCTTTTCTAGCTCATGTGGCTTTAGAAAAAGATAATTGGGTTTCCAATTAATCCAAGTCAATGAGAATGGAGAAACCCTGGTCATGATAGTTTGGAAAGATCCAGAAAGATGTCAAAATAGGCCCTTGCTGGTGGCGCAGCGGGTTAAAGCACTGAGAATCTAAAGCCACTTGCACATGAATTCGATTCCCGCCTGCCCCGGAGGTGACCACATGGCGTGGCAGACCTCTCCTGACCTGCCCGCTGCTCCCCTCAGCAGTGTACTTCGTCGATCTGCCTGTTCTGTTCCCCACTCTGTCTCTGGTGAAGCCTCTCACCGCCCCTGAGCCTCTGGCCTGTACCCCAGTTCTGTATGCACAAATAAATAAATCTTTTAAAAAAAAAAGATGTCAAAATATTTTAGGACTTAGTCCAGTGTACAGGTAAGAAATTGAGAAGGCTTAAATTGACATCCACAAAAAGCTTCATTACTGAAGCATATGGTCCACATCACCTTTTTACCCCTTTGGTTCCTGGCAAGAAGGTGCCTTAGACTCATGACAAATTTTTGGATCCCACTGGCCTCACTTTGGGCCAACCCTATTTGTCTGGACATTTAGCAAGGAGGGGATGGGTAAGTTTGCGTGTTTTATTGGGAAATTATTAGCTTTTCTCCTCTCCTCTTTCTATGCATACTAATCTTATTAAAGCTCTTTTGCACTAAGAGAATGCTTCGTCTTTACACAATGGATGGCAGAACCTATTTAAAGTGTGCAATGACCCCTCATTCTGCAAATAAACATACCTGGCACCCAACATGGGGTGGCTGGTGCCATGAGTCTTGTGGGAAGCCACAGTAAAGAGGAAGAGGGGTCAGGCAAGTGTGCACCCAGAGAAACAAATTCAAAGTACAAATCAAGGTTATAGCCACCATAGTTAGCCTCTCCGTGGTCTCTCACCCACATCTCTTCCAAGTGCCTCTACTTGTCTGGGCTCCACATGTTTTCTAAATCCCATGTTCCCTAAGTCCCTGGTGTAAATTCAAAGACCTGAAGTGAGCACTTCTTAACGTGTCTCTGAGTCTTCTTTTAAGTCTTTTTTCTCTGTCTCCCTGCCACTCAACTTTAACCCTTCCCTAGGTGGTGCAGGGAGCATGGAACCTCCTCTTTTTTATGGGGATTACACTCTTTAACACTCTCTCTCAAGGTCCCAAACATCAAACAAGCAAACCACTGTCTGTCCTTACCTCCATCTAAACTTGTTTAGATACATCATCAATAAGAAATCTTGACTGACTCTCTTCACTCCCAACTGGACTTGTGATTTGCTTCAATCTTTAACCTTTATTTTTCTTTTGTTTCCAGAGAAATAACATTTGCATGAAATAGGTTTAATTTGGGGGATTTACCTATAATACTACCTCCAGAACTTGAACACAACTCTTCAATTGAACTGGTCTAGCCTCAGGATAAAAAGACTGGTTATATAAAATAATGGAACAACTCAACTTCTAAATTTAGAACTTCTTGAGAATTTCTAAAAAATGTCTTCTCTCAAAAATTCTGATTTAATGGGAGGAACACTGAAGGCAGGGTAGAGGTGACTGTTGAAATAGATAAACTATGAAGTATGCACTAGGAAGATCTTATCTCCATCTCTTTTCCAAGAAGGCAGAACTTAACCTGCAGACTTCGCTTACTGTGCCTTCCCTTCTCCCTAACTAACCTTGCCTTTCTCTGCCCCTCTCCCAAAGTGGTTCTGTTTTACCTAAGCTATTTAAGATGGCATCTGAAAACTTGGGCAAGTTCCACTGAGGGCTCTTCTCCCATGTATATGGAAGATATCCATGTTATTAAAAACTTCTTGTTGACTTTTCTCTCTTATCAATACCTCTGATCTTATTTAATTGTTTACCAGCCTAGGAGAACCCAGAGGAATATAGGTTAATTTCCTGTGAGCCCTAACATTGCCAAATCATACCAAATTGTAATAATCCGCTTTCAGATTACCAGGGACACCTGTACTGCAGCAAAATCAGATAGAGATTTTTGTGCTTTGTATCTTATCCTCAAGATAGCAAACAATATAAGCTTTTCAAAGCGCAATCACATTCATGAAAATTTACAGCAAAATGAACCTAACATGGCCTATGTGCTGGCTTAACACTTTTATTGCACCTATGTAAACAGTCAACCAAAATATATACAGACTAGTTTTATTTTGGTGACCAAGAATAACTTATCTTTGAAGTGATTCTTCATCAAAAAGGAGAGACTGTAAGAAAGAGCGCAAAAGTTCAAAACAAGCAAAAGAGACAAGCAGATACTCTTTTAACAAGATGCTGAAGCCTCCAGAAACTGATTTATAGCAATACACTCTTTGTTTTGATTGGGTTGTTTTACAACATTGTAAGCTATAGAAAACTGATGGCAATATGAACACTTTTTATTGATAGACTTGCCAATAAATTCTATCCAGTGGTGCGGAAGAGGTAGAAGGGGAACTTAAAGTGTTAGTTGTTGAATCTACAAAATAACTAAATTCTAAAAATTTCTAAACCTATACCCTCTGTTGTCTTTGCAGCGAATCTCTCTGATACCCTTATAAAATCTTCTGGGAGTAAGGATATTTATGTGGCTCTTGTGGAAGCTAGCAGACTAAGGCTGTGTTCAGAATAGGCAAGTCATATATTCTGTTCACCTTAGAGAAACATTTGTTCCTGCATAAAAGAACACCTGATTGTATCCACTCTTTGACACACATTAATTGAACACCTACAATTTGTACTGCCTTCTAAGAAATAAAAAGATGACAAGTTAAGGGTGGGCCAGAAGAGAGTTGCTAGGGGATATGAATAAATGCCAAATGATAGTATATTAAACTCTGCTCCCCTAAAGCTATGGCCCTCCCCAACTCTGTAAGAGAACGCAGGCACAGATCTCTTACAACCAATAATACACTATTACAATGGTACTTGGAGAATGGTCTGATATACTCAAGTTTGTATGCCCAGGATATTATAAACATAGTGGGTAACGACTCTGGTTTTGGAATGAATTAAGGAATTCAGGGGACAGAGACTTTCAGTTCATGTAATCTGGAAAGACTCTGAGAAGAAGGCAATGCAGTAGAATGGAAGGAACAAAAAAATTATGTCAGAATGAGTGATAGAAAGTGACTTAGAGAAAAGTGCATCCTCCAATCTGGATAATATAACTAGTAGTTTTGAACCCTCCTGCCTTCAGAATTTCCTCTATGATCTCCTAGAGTAGCCTTCAAAATGTCATCCTACAAGAAAATAAACTGAAGATAGGTGGAGCTGATTTTTATTTTAACTCAGTTTTTCCAAAATATTTAATTCATGAGGGGAAAAGATACATTTTGAATTATCTAGATAAGTTAGAACTGTAGGCATAGTGATGTTTGTCAAGGAAATCCTGTTTTTCAGGAGAGTTTATTTACTGCATATTATGGGCTGGATTGTGGTCTCTCAAACTCATTTTTTACATTTGAAGTCCTAACTCCAGGCTCAAAGAATTTAATAGTATTTGGAGATAGGGTCCTTTAAAATATAAATAATCCTGGGTCCTCCCTGGTGGTGCAGCGGGTTAAAGCACAGCACTAAGAAGCTAAAGCCAGTTCCGCATGAGTTCGATCCCCACCTGCCCCGGGGGATCCCCGCCTGCCCCTCTGTCTCTGGTGAAGCCTCTCACCCTCCACATCTCTGGCCTGTACCCCAGTTCTGTATGAACAAATAAAATCTTTAAAAATATATATAAATAATCCTACAACTCTAAATCACATACAATATTGAAAACCAATTTTTAAAAAAGTGGTTTTTTAAAAAGATTTATTTATTTATGTATACAGAACTGGGGTACAGGCCAGAGTGCAGGGGCCGTGAGAGGCTTCACCAGAGACAGAATGGGGAGCAGAACAGGCAGATCGACGAAGTACACTGCTGAGGGAGCAGCGGGCAGGTCAGGAGAGGTCTGCCACACCATGTGGGTCTCCTCCAGGGTTGGGAATCGAACTCATGCTGAACTGGCTTTAGCTTCTTAGTGCTGTGCTTTAACCTGCTGTGCCACCAGGGAGGGCCCTCAAATTCCAAATATGTCTTATATTTGGTCCTTCAACAAGCTACTTAACTCCCTGAAAAAATAAAAAGGTAAGTAAGTTGCAATGAGTTTACTAGTGTGGGTCCTGTCCAGTAAGATTTGTGTATTTGCAAAAGGAAATCTAGACATAAATACAACTAGAGGAAAGACAATGTGAAGATAACAGGAAAAACACAGCCATCTCCAAGCCAAAGAGACATCCTGGAAGAGCGGCTTCCCTCAGAAGGACTGATTTCCTGTTGTAGCAAAGGATGGAGAGGGGCACCACAAGGTGAACACAGGGAAATATGGTGAGGGTTCATGGGATAGTGGTGGTGGGAGAACTATGAGGACTACAACGGTGCAGGTAAACCCCTCTCCCCCGTGGTGCAGCGGGCTGAAAGCACGAACTAGCCACAGTCACTTCAATGTGAATTCCATCCCCAGCCCCAGAGGTGACCCTCATGTGCAGCAGACCTCTCCTGTCTCCCGACCCACGCTGCTCCCCTAGGCATGTGCTTCCTCAACCTACCTGTTCTACTCCACACTCTGTCTCTGGTGAATCCTCTCACTGCCCCTGCACCTCTGGCCTATACCCTAGTTCTGTATGCATAAATAAATAAATCTTTAAAAAAAATTAACAAATAAAAAAATTAAAGTAAAGGAATCATTCGTGCCAGTGCCTTAATGTCAAACCTACAGAATGGTGAAAATGAATTGTAGATGTTTAAGTCGCCATATCTATGTTACTTTAAAGTAACCCTAGCAAGTTATTATATTGCACTTAAATTCCACAGCCCTTTCTTTGGTCATGCTTCGGTCAGTTTTTCCTGCATTTGTTCCAGGTAACTGCAAAAGTCTGCCTTTTTTTTTTTTTTTTTTTTGCACTTAGATTAACTGACCAGAAGAAGGGAGAAGGGCCCCATGTTGGGACAGAGTAGCTATTATTTCCAAACCACTGGTCCTGGAGATATCTTGTCCCTTGGGCCGAGTCCCAACTCCCCCACAGACTGCAAAGTCATCCCAGCCACTGAATTGTCTTTTAGGAAAAGAAAGAAAATATTTCTGCAACAAGGCAATGACCTCTACTGGAAACTATGCAGAATTACAGAGAACCCAGTAAGTCTCAAGCCTGAAGGGAGGGAAAATAATAGAAAGATTTAGATGTTAAGAAGCGACGACCTCACAGGTACTGCTTAGAACACTGCTAGCCACAAATAATCTAAACTGAAAGGAAGTATAGAAAAAAAGAAGTAAGGAACTTTAAGATCATGTGTTGCTTGTTGCTGCTGAGGGTAACGGTAGCACACACTGAGCAACAATCTTCACATTCATCCTCAGAAGGTTCCTAGTTCCCCAGTACTCAGAGTGCGGTCCGGAAGACAGCACCAGAGGCCCCATTTAGACTATAAAATCTTGTTTTAACAAGATTTCCCAGATGATCTGTAAATACATTAATGTTTGAGAAGCACTTCAGTTTTGCTCATTCAGACGGTGACATTTTAGTGCTATCTTAATTCTCCTGTAGTGATCCCAGGTGAGAAAAGACAAATCAACCTAGAGAAGGCACCATCTATGAGACAGTTTTAGGTCCTAAATTCGTAAACTTTTTTTTCACTTCAGTACATCTTGTGCAATTACTCATAAAATATACAAGTTTAATTAACAATTTTTTCTTTATAAACCCTTTAAACTCAACTAATGACAGCTACAGAACTCTCTGACTGCCAATAAAAAAAAACTGCAGCACTATTCATATCCATATTCCATAAAAATGTCTGTCCAAAGTCCAGTAATCATCCCATTGTCTGAGAAGTGGGGAGTGGGATGGTAACTCGTGGTAATGGACATAGCTCCCCTAGCAAAATTACGTCAGCAATTCGTGTAGGGGCTTTTGAAGCCATTACTAAATTCAGTTCACATTCATTTCATCTCTTTCCTAAACTAGCTCTATAATTTATCTCCACAAATTATTCTTAAGTATGGTATCAAGAAAGAGCTATTTTGGTTCATCAAGAAGAATAGCTTTCTTGTAAATACCCCTGAAACCAGAGTATGTTAATTTGTTTTAAGTAACATTTTATTTCCAGTGGTGTTCTGGTGAATGTTTAATAACCAGCTCTCAGAAGTAAAATTAAAATCCTGATTAGTAGCTTATGCCAATAGCCACAGTGTAAATTGTCCCACTTTGAACACTTTCATGATCCTGGATTTGGGAAAAGTTTGCTCAATTGCCTCAGGCAGTGCATGCAGACTGCAAGCACAGCTCTCTTTGTGTCCAAAATACTACGAAATACCCTCCACTCCCCAGATTGTTTCCTGTATTAAGTTCGAAATATATGTCAGTGACAATATATGTGCTGTGCAACTGAATAGCATTAATATTTACCAATGGAAAAACTAATTGTTTTACTAATGATGTGAGTGTTGCTTTTATTAAAACCCCAACATAGTAATGAATCATGACAATATAATGTAACTCAGTCAGGAATATAGATACAAAATATATGATTTTAAAATTTTCTCTAATATATTTATCTTCCCATATGAACTTCTAAGACCATTTTCTCCATCCACAGAAGGCTAAGTTATATTTGGTGTCCTTGCAACAATTCTACAGTCCTCCTTCCAGAATGGCAACTTGCCTAGGTCATTCATTACCAATTACTTTTGGTTGACACCCACAATCTTTCAATCTAGAACAATCATGGCCCTAGCTATTTCTTGTACCACTTTAATCTATCCATCTCACACCAAAAAAATTTGTCTATATTTTTATTGATATCCTAAGGATAATACCCACCTTAAGAATTAATTCATTGGCTTTTCACTATCAATACCATATGATAAAGGAACATTCCTATATAGGTTTAATCATGTCCTCCACAACAATGTTGAAGACCTGACCCTTATTATCTGTAAATGCAACTTTTACTTGCAAGTGATGATGTTAAAAGAATGCCATTAGTTTGGGTCCTAATGCAATATAATTAGTATTCTTCTGAAAGGGGGAAGTATTCACAGACAGGCATGCACAGAGAAAAGACAACATGAAGAATAAGGAGAAGATTGCTACGAAGACTTTCTTAAAGGGACCTGTGAGCTTTGATGTCAGACTTTCTGATATCCAGAGCCGTGATACAACAGTTGTTTAATTCACAATGTTTGGTACTTTGTTATAGTAGCCCTAGTAAACTAACAATCACAATCAGACGAGGACTGTCACAAGTAACTTTTTAACTCTTATCAGATTTTGAAAATTAGTTATTCTTTTACTCTTAGAAAACCTGAGCAAGGTTTAGATTTGTCTAATAGTAATACTACTTTCACTCTTTGCTTCTGAGGTACTTTCATAGTGGGGCTGCAAGGGAGAGTTACAGCTGGACATCAGCACCACCCTGACTCTGTCAATGTCAGGGAGAAATGCAGTGAAAAATATTTGTTAAAAAACAATTACCAAAAAAAAAAAAATTACCAGGGGCCCTCCCTGGTGGCGCAACAGATTAAAGAACAGCACTACGAAGCTAGTCACAGCCACCTCACAAGTTCAATCCCCACCAGGGAGGTGACCCACATGGCATGGCAGACCTCTCCTGACCTGCCCGCTGCTCCCCTCATCCATCTGCCTGTCCTGCAACCCCACTCTGTCTCTGGTGAATCCTTTCACCACCCCTGCTCCTCTGGCCTGTGCCCCAGTTCTGTATGTATAAATAAATAAATCTCTAAAAAAAAAACAAAAAAAAAACAATTACCAGTATGCTAATACAACCTAATTACCTGCACTAAAGGTGACTAGTGAGACCTCATCTTACTGCTTTCCACTAATGGAGAAACTTCTGAAACTGAAATTAGTATGGGAGACACTGTGGAGAATAAAGTTCTCCATAGACTCCTTCTAGTGGATTCCACAGTCAGCCAATAACTCCACTTGCATTAATACCAAGCTCTGAAAATGAGTTTCTAAACCCAAAGGCACAAAAACAGAAATATAACTGCTGACAGTATGGTCAAAACTCTCATTTATTCAATCATAACTTTTTTAGAGTCTAGAGGTTCTGGAAGGCTCATATTTTAAAAGAAGTGAAACCTAGAGGCACTTCTCCAAAGTTGCAATTAGTGGAAAAACTCTACCTCATTTTTGGTTTCCTACATCATAGCCCTCATCTACCAGAGAGGAAGTTTATGAACCTGCTCATGTCACTTAAAGAGCCTTGATAAAAATGCAAATTCTCTGGATTCAACTTTCAAATTCTGATTCAAATCTCAGGCTTGTCTCACAGATACAGAGTTAAATTTCTGAAGGATTTGGCCATGTAGCAAGTTGAAGAACCAGTGTGAGAAAGATTCTGCCTAGAGACCTAGTATGAATGGGCTGCTTGTAATTCCACACAGACCCAGCACTGTGTGATGATTATCATCTCTCATACTGAGAAATATGCTTAAAGGCCCCTGAACATTCTCAAAATTTCTTGTAGTGTAAAAGCTGTTCCCCTTGACTCTTGAGCAAGTTCTAAAAACTCAAAATATTTTTGGGCAAAAGAGGGAAACTATACTGAATTTTCTTAACCCACCTGCTCATGTATTTCATACATGTTAGTCTCTGTTCCTTCATGTGCCTAAGTATATTCAATTTACAGTCTCTCAACTAACCATTTATTCAATCACTAAGGGTAAGATGATTTATGCAAGGTGGGTTGTAAGGAACACAGGTTTCGTTAATTTTTTTCTCATTAATGTATCTCCTAGGGGAGGGAGAGTTGATTTTAAAACAAGAATAAACCAAAAATAATAATAATCATCATAATCATAATTAAACTACCGCCTAGTGAATCACAATCATTTATAAAATTTGATAACTCAAACTGGGACACAGGATTTCCTGGAATGGGCAGAGAGAGGACACAGGAGAGAAATATAAGAAATTTGGTGCTAGGAAGAGCTCTGAGCTGGCAGTAGTTGCGTGGGGGTTGTAAACTATGAGCTATGTTGACTGGAATGAGATTGAGTCTATCCTCTAGACATCCATTCTGAGCTTCTTACTCTCAACTTGAAGATTCCATACAACACCAAAAAGGAGAGACTGATTCATAAAAAAGGGGAGACTGATTCATAACACTTAATGGACGTGGGCAGATTTGAGAGTTCACCCTTCGAACGTTTCTTCATATGTTCTTTCTCTTCCTTGCCCCCACTCCACCTCCTTAGATGAGCACCTCATTGACTCTCCTGATGTAACTAGCTTGCTTCCAGATACTTCCATGCTCATGCCCCTTCAGCAATGCCTCCTATGCCCTTCAAGTCCTCCCTCGCAGTCTTTCCTGTCTCTACTCCCCAAAGTCCAGTGATCACTAGGTTTTGGGAAATGGGAACTACCTTCTCTCCCCTGTCTGGAGATTCCTGCTCTGAATGCAGGTTCAGCCTCAAACGCCTGAAGCCTGAACAGTCTGCCACAAGGCCAGGGTTTCTTCAGAGCCAACTGGAGAACCTGAAGAAGATTTGAGCTATATTTTGAGATCGCCCTGGTTGAACAGTCTTCCCTATGAACTCGAATTTTCTTACAATAGGGAAAAACGCTAGAGAGGGATTCTTTTGGAATTTGTGCAGAGTGTAGAAGCTGACCTTTTTACCTTTGTTTCTCACACGGACACAGGCAACCAAAAGGGGGCATTGGCAAACAGTGTGATTAGCAGTAAATTTTTGTACACTTCTCTCAGGATCCCCAGGAAACTCCTAGTTCAAGCTCACGGTCTCTGAGGCTCCCTGAAGCAATAGCTCAGCCTTTTCTCTCCCATCAACCATCTCCTACAAGCCTAATCTATATCTGAACATCTGCCTTCATTCTGACCATCTCTGACTTAAACCAGCTCTTTGCTTCTGTTATTTCCCCTCCGTGTTGCTCCCTTGGGTAATGAATTTGTCATTCAAATTAACATTCACAAATACCTTAATTTACAAGAGCTATAAATAAAATCCCTTCCATGGGAATAGATATGATATCTGAACAGGAGTGCCTTGGTGAGAACTGGTGCCTTGACCTTCATTTGCTTTTTTTTAGATGCCCCAAAGGAGAGTAATTGCCTTGACAGATTTGCCAAAGACCCATTTCTTGAGAGCAAGAAACCAAGGTCCTCTGAATTACTCCAACTAAAAATCGAGAAACCTTTAACAACTGATAAATCTAAATTCATGCATTCTTAAAGAGAAGGGAAACTTCAATCATTCTCTCTGGGTTTTGGAGAATTCATGAATAAATAAATATATTAATGCAACAAGCTCCCGCCTCAGAGAGATGGGTTTGTAAGAGAATGTCCTTCAACCAAACTGCACTGTAAAGTAACTCCCCTGGACTATATAGTGAGTATATCTGGTATAATTAATGAGTAAAAAGGACCTTTACCCAGACTGTAATCTGTATACATAATTGATTACAACCTCCTAAAAGATACTAACATCTGACCTGGTATTATTACATTTTCAATTTAATTTGTGTCATAATGGTTCATGTAAAAACATGAACACGCAAGTTTGTATACCACTGAATATAATCACTTGTTCACATTCTCAGGATCTAACAGAAACAGAACAGGCTTTTAAAAAATCAATACACAACCCAAAATCTAATGGGTTATTCATTGGAGCTTGTTCTGCTGAACAGGGGAGAGATGAGGACAAGGGACTATGGTGATGGCTCATGGGTGAGTCGGTGATGGAAATTTTATGGGACTACACCTAAAAAGAGAAAGCATACAAGCATCCATTGTACATAAATGAATAATGATGTAATACATATATAAATGAAAAAATATTAAACAAAACGATAGTCTCACAGTCCACCTCACCACCTCCCACTCCTGGGAAGTCAGAGTAGCCGAGGAGAGGAAGACTGCACAGCAGTCCCCATGAGCAAGGACCCAGGATGTTCAGGATAACCAGAGCCCGACCTTACAGCAGGGGGACACGTGACTCCCAACACCGGCCTGGTTCGTTTTTCTACACTCTGTATGCGAATTGTTCACAAAGTCTGAGATTTAGGAGAATGCTAAGATCTGGGCTCTTGAAATTCTTAGAAGGGCATGTAACTACTTAACTGGCTGAGAGCAGAGCCAGGCACAGGGGAGGGATTCTTCAGCGTGGAAGATCCTGGAGGGTAAGACAAGGAAGCAAGGGGGTTATTTTGGTTCCACTACATTTCTAGGAATAATACTTCTTAGACCTTTGTGTCTTAGCATCTTCCTGTATGAAATATGTGTGAAGAAGTAAGAGAAGTGTCTTTCCTTCAACTGTATTACTCAGGAGGAAGAAGGAGCAGGTTTCTGGGTCAAAGGCACTCTCCTGGCCTGGCCCAGGCTAGTGGTCAGTGTGACCCAAAACACATTGAAGCTTCCTGCCACAGTGGGGCCTGTAGGACGAGCAGTGCCGGACCCGGGGACTCCTGCCGCACGACAAGAGTGGAGCTCCAGGGCTCAGGACATGCTAGAGTATTTATAAAAATAAAAAATAAATTTGATTCACTTTAATTTATATTTTTTAAATGTTTATTTATTCATACAGACCTGGGGTACAGGTCAGAGGTGCAGGGGTGGTAAGAGGATTCACCAGAGACAGAGTGGGGAGCAGAACAACAGAACTGACTAAGTACACTGCTGAGGGGAGCAGCAGGTGGGTCAAGAGGTCTGCCGTGCCATGTGGATCACCTCCTCGAACAGGAAATCCAGCTTGCACCGAAATGGCTGTGGCCAACTGGCAGTGCTGCATCCTAACTCATTGTGCTCCCGGAGGGGGGGCCTAGCTCACTCTTAAACATATGTACAGGTCAGACAACAATTAAACAGGGTTGTAGGAATTTTTTAATGGGAATGGGCTCAGCAGGATAGGGAGAAAGCTAACTAAAATGCCAACATCCCACAGCTTTTCAATCAGACGCAGTGCTATAATTGATAACACCCTTGCTTATTTTGCTATTACAGATTGATATTTTTTTCCATTGCTTGTAAATGATACTTGACGTCTGACTTGTACAATGCACTTAATTCCCAAGGATATTTGGTCTGAAAAGTTATTCTACATATTGTTAAATTTATCCAATTTAAGGATTGTGTTATTACATATTTTAAAACATTTCCCCAACAAATTAAGTGGTAGTAAGACTACAATGTCTGACATATAATTCTATTTTCCTATTTTCTGTGTAATTTTTAAAATACTCTCTCCAAAGGAGTAAAAATAATGAGTTTCTAAATAATTAAAAAGTCACACTTTAGGCTACCAATACTTTACAAAGAAAATACCAACATTAGTGGAATAACCACAACCAAGATAATACCAAATCTCCTGGTAGTAACAACAGTGCTAAAAATATTCATTGTTTCCCAATAATTGCAACAACTGAAGTGACAACGTCATTGAGTATCAGGAACGACAAATTCACTTTGAGCTTTTAGCAAATTGACTATTTTAACCAGGTCCAAACATCCTTAGAACTCTATAATTTCCTTCATAAGGTTCCCATTTAAATGCTTAGCATTATAGCTGATATTCTGCAACATTATCCATTTCTTTACTAAGTTCCTGCTACATCAATTAACCCTTTGTCAATTTTTCACAGCACCCATACATACAAGCCAAACATCTGCCAACTTGTGGGGTAGCTAGCAGAATGGTTAGAGAAATGCAGCCTAGTTTTTCCAACACCAATTCATATAGGCCAGAATAAAGAGAGTTCTCAGGGGGCCCTATCTAGAGAGAGAGAACTATGAGGGAAAAAGTCGCATTCTTTACAAAGGCACAGCTTTTGAATGACATGTTAACCTCCCCTACACGCACAGGCAAATACAAGACTAATTACTATATGGGAAAAGAAATTCAAATTCTCTCTGCATATGCCTTACTCAGAATTAAAGAAATGCAAATTTAAAAAATTAGACATAATTTCTTTAACCTTCAAATTGACACAGATCAAAGAAGTTGTTAAGTATAAAAAGGTTAAGAAAAGTGAGGGGAAATAGGCACTCAAATCCTTCAGTGTGACTATGATAGCTTCATTTGATCATCATTACTATTGTTACTGCAGTAGCATTTGTCTATAATAATGTCTATGATTCAGGGAACAGGTTTCCACCTCCTCTGAGGTGTTCACACCTCACCCAACATCAAAACACCCTTTACATTGTAGGTAAAGGCTCCTTCACCCTTTTGTTTCTGTGCTCATCCGCTCCCTTTACTGGCCTCAGTTTTAGTCAACACCAGACTTTGTTCGGGTGTTCGTTTCAGGGTTCCTTTGTTTTGTTTCTTTATATTACACAAATGAGTGATATTATCTGGTATTTATCTCTCATTCCATGTAGCATAATCCTCTCCAGTTCCGTCCATTTGTGGCAAATGACAAGACTCCATCTTTTTTATAGCTGTGAGTATTCCATTATGTTTTTGTGCCACATCTTAATCCACTCATCTGTTCTCTCCGCACCCTCGCCAACAAAGACTGCTCTCAGCACACACAACAAAACTAAACTTCTCAAAGCACTCATAATTATAAGAGTAAAAGCCCATACTAGTTAACAATCACTGTGGAATCTGAACTGTAACTAGAATGCAACATTTAGCAGGTAAGAAAATCATAGAATCATTGCAGATATGATAGTCTATCATGATTAATCATTACCTTATTCCTCTTCACCATAATTGGAAAAAAAAAACCTAATTGGGGCCTTCCCCAGTGGCACAGCAGGTTAGAGCACAGCAATAAGCTAAAGTCACTTCTGCATGAGTTCGATCCCCACCTGCCCCATAGGTGACCCACATGGTGCAGCAGACCTCTCCTGACCCAACTGCTACTCCCCTCAGCATTGTACTTCATCAATTGGGCTGTTCTGCTCCCCACTCTGTCTCTGGTGAAGCCTCTCACCACCCCTGGACCTCTGGCCTATACCCCAGTTCTGTATGCATAAATAAATAAAATTGGCCTGTTCTGCTCCCCACTCTGTCTCTGGTGAAGCCTCTCACCACCCCTGGACCTCTGGCCTATACCCCAGTTCTGTATGCATAAATAAATAAAATTTTTTTAAAAAACCACCTAATTGTAATGTTAACTCAGAGTTCATACCAAAATCTTGCTAAGCAAAAACTCTATATTTGGGGGTTTGCAGGAAAAAATCAAACATTGACATAATTTACAACCAGGTATGATGGTAATAGGTCAAACTTCCTCCCAATCTATACCTCAGTGCCAGGAATCTGAGGTCCGGGTGTCAATTACCACAGACTTGAGCATCCATCTGGAGTTTCTAGAAGATAATGAGCATGAAGGTAGTTAGTACAGAATCCAGCAGGCACTCCATGCTGCTAGTTTCTCTTCCCATTGTCCTGCCAACATTACTAACTTACCTGATTGTAATTAAGTCTCATTCCCCTATGCCTTTAGCACTTCAAATGATATATGAACAAACTCCACTGTCTCAAAATATCCATAAATAAGAATCAAACCTTTCTACTTTCTTTTAAGTGTCCTCTGCCTATTTGATTTAACTCCAACACCCACCTATCATGGTGTTCTGTTTCGTCCCCGGCACAGCACTATGGCCTTTTCACCTGGATGCCTCATGTTAGCTTTGCAGGGGTCCACAGGGGATTGCTAGGGACCTAGGTATTATCATTTGGAAGGGGACCCTTTACTCCCACGTAACTTCAAGTACCTTGTCAGAAAGTGAATAGTACAAAATAGCAATGCTTCCCAGATGAATGCAAATGTCATTAACTTTGATTATAACTAAGGGAAGAGAGAAAAAAGAAAAACCCTATGATCACTAACCCTTAGCCTTTTAACGCTGTTTATTATTTTTCTTAATGCTTTAAACCTTCTTTACCACAGCTGTTTTATTAAAAACCTATATATAACTGCCTTTACAAGCAGTGACATTTATCACTAACATTTGTCCTGATACACAGTTTCATTATCTTTTTAATGAAAATAATCAAGAAAATTAATATTTCACTTTTCTGGGAAATTGCCTAAAAGAAATGTTCCACTGAGTTCTCTAGTGGCCTCTATCATGTTTCATAGATCTCTTATAAGATATCTCATTTTCAGTGATTCAACAAATATTCACTGAATGTCTGCCATATACCAGGTGTTATTCCCACTAGGTACTGAAGCTACAAGAGTGAATACAATAGATATGGGCTTTGCTCTCTTAGAAATTACATTCTAGTGGGGAAGAATGAAACTAAACAAGATAAAACTCTTCTTATAAAATCTCTAAAAATGTGAACAGGGCATTATTGGAGAGATTTATAATCCAACCAATAAACAGAACCAATGGGAAACAGAGCAATCAAGAGGTTGTTTTATGGAGGTGACTTGTGAACTACACTTGAAGGATAAGAGGAGGCAAGCACACACAGAGCTGGAGGAAAACCATGTCAGGCAGTGAGAATAGCCCCAGAGAACACTCTCGAGCTTAACTATTGCCTTGAGGAAGGCACGTGTGAGGAGTTATGTATGATGGATCATGTTCCTGTTCCCCTGAGGTCCGCTTCTCTCTATCGTGATGTACCACCAGAAATGCACACCACGGACCCTCCCTGGTGGTACAACAGGTTAGGATGCAGCACTGCAAGCTGGCTGAAGCTGCATCAATGCGAGTTTGATCCCCAGCCCGGAGGTGACCCACATGGCACGGCAGACCTCTCCTGACCCGCCCACTGCTCCCCTCAGCAGTGTACTTCATCAGTCAGCCTGTTCTGCTCCCCACTCTGTCTCTGGTGAATCCTCTCACCGCTCCTGCACCTCTGCCTGTACCCTAGTTCTGTATGCATAAATAAGTAAATCTTTAAAAGAAAGAAAGAAATGCACACATCTTGTCTCAGATACCCACTGCCAAGGGGACCCTGCACTGCAGTGTACATTAGACATGACCCAGTGTTTAATCACATGTGAGTAAAGAACTCAGCAATGGGTGACAACCAAATTAGTCACATTGACTTTGCTGTCTGGAAAACAGAAGAGTGCATGACTAACACTGTGACTTTCAAGCTGTGTTCTGCATGGACAGAGGTTCACTCAGAGACCCTCTTCATTCAATGCCAGGAAAACAGGACTCTGCCTAGTCACAATCACTTTCATCCATCTAACGTATTGGAATTATTAAAAGATTTTATTTAATAAAGGAATTCTGTAAGTAAAAGAGATTTGAAAACCACAGTTCTGAGCCTGATTTAAGACCTTTAAATGAATTCAACTTTCCCAAATAAGGAAGAGATGTTGGCATGTGATATTGAATTCCCCAATGCTACCTCTTAGTTTTCCATTCACTGAACCTAAATCTTTTCTTTCCTTGTCCCCCATTTCACACTCCATTTTGGCTTCATACCTCACATCCACTTCTCTGCTGAGCCTGCAAACTATTTGATAAAGCCAATTTCTTCATCCTTACTGGAGGATAAACACACACACACCAAAAAAGGCCCAAGTTAAAATGTGGAGATCACTAAATCTATCAAAGTTAACTCAATCCAAAAACAAACTTCTTTTAAATTTATTCTAAGTAAATTACTTATTTTTGGTGAGAAGAAAATAACAGTAAAACTTCAGCTTTCCAACTTTTCAAAATAAATATGTGAAAATATGCAAGTAATTCCAAGCTAAGTCAAAATACATAGTATAGCCTCATATTTTGACCTTCTCTTTGGATATAATAAATCTTCCTTCTGTCATCTCTTTTCTCTGGAAGGAAAGGACAAAATCAAGAGTTGAAAGGAGAAAAAAGAAAGTAAAGGAGACAAAGCAGTACTGGTAAAGAAATCTTTGAAAAAACTAAAGGTCACCTTTCAAACTTCAAAAGAAAATTGCTAAGGTTATTAATCAGACTTTCCCACATAGGTTGTTGGATAATGGCTTAATATCAATAGTCTAAAGAATGGACATCTGGTGGAAGGCACCCGGGTATTCCCTAACATTTCTGAAAATTTTATCAGCAGCTCATTCCAATCCAAGCCCAGAAAATGGTCCCTGCCAATTGGCCAGGCATCATTACATAGGGAGAACTTCACCTTCAGGGTTAGTTAAAATTAAATGCTGGAGCACTGAGGAACAAGGACACTCAATTTTAACTTCACAGTTGCCTAAGCACCCAAAGAAGCAGCTCATAATGATGTAAGGTATGTTGGAGGGACACACTTAATGTTTTGGTCAAATATATTTACCTGTTATGATGAGTTCATTTCTGCAATGTGATTTCCCATCAGAAGCATGAAATTGAGATCAGGCAGCTACACTCTAGCCTACCATGTACTGAAATGCACGAGGAAAATTAAAGTGCACTGCTTGGAGAATGTGTGAAAACTTCAGATTCACAAATCAACAGGATTTATACAGGCAGTGAAACGTAAAGAAATTGTTACTTAATTCTAAAATAAACATATTTCAACACTAGTACTGAAACTGCTCCTCATTTGAATTATATAGAGCTAAGAAGCCAATAGGTATTTTCAAAGAGAGGAGCAAGAATAATTTACTAATTTATTTACATTTTCAGCAGCTTATGGAAGACTTTTGGTTACCAGCCTCCATCAGTTTCCACAATCTCTCTAAGCCTAATCCATTAAATGGGTTTCCTTTGGCCTTCTGATATAAAAGATACAGTACATTTTTTAAACATAAGATGTTCCTTTGGATTGTTCTATAAAGAAAAATTATATTAAGACAGAATCACAGGGCCCTCTCTGGTGGCGCAGTGGGTAAAGTGCAGTGCCATGAAGCTTGCTGCAGCCACTTCACCACAAGTTTGATCCCTTGCCTGGGAGGTGACCCACATGGCGCGGCAGACCTCTCCTGACCTGCCTGCTGCTCCCCTCAGCATTGTACTTCGTTGATCTGCCTGTTCTGCTCCCCACACTGCCTCTGGAGAACCCTCTGACCACTCCTGCACCTCTGGCCTGTACCCCAGTTCTGTATGCATAAATAAATAAAATCTTAAAGAAAAAAAGTAAAGTTTATTAAAAAAAAATAGAATCACAAGCACAAGAGAACCATTAGTTATTCAATATCCTTCAGAACATACAAGGCTCACTTACCACTGTGAGACTTATTTGTAAAGAAAGTAATTCTATGATGGTCAATTATTTCTTGACATTCAAACCTGAGGATCCACTGGGGTTTCAGAGACACCAGTAGTGGGTTTTTCTGGGAAACCCCAGGAAAAAAACCAATAAAATAAGCAAGCAGTAACCCCTGTGGAGAAATGTGGAAGGACACCATTGTTTGGTAGGCCAGAACATGAACAACTAGAAGAGGCAAAATAAACTCTTTGAGTTCTACCTCAGACATGACTCTCCTTCCTAACTCTTCCGAATAGCCCTGTGCCGGTGTAGGCTGAGATGGGATTTGGCGGTGTTCACACATTTCTACCTCCCCAGAATAACAGGAGTATGATATCCTCCAGCAAAACATTTTTGTCTTCATAAGAACCCTTTTCCTGTGTTGCCCCTCAGGCTGCTGCTCCAGAAAGGCAAATCAACATTATTAACTTATACTTTAAAGATTATTGTATTGAAATCTCAGCTGTATTCATCCCCTTGTAAAATTTAGATACAGCTGAGCATGTTTCTTTTTATTGTGCATCTTACAGATGCATAGGCACTTTAAAAATATTTTTTTTAAGATTTATTTATTTATGCATACAGAACTGGGGTACAGGCCAGAGGCTCGGGGCGGTGAGAGGCTTCACTAGAGACAGAGTGGGGAGCAGAACAGGCAGATCGATGAAGTACACTGCTGAGCGGAGCAGCGGGTGGGTCAGGAGAGGTCTGCCACGCCATGTGGTCACCTCCGGGGCAGGCGGGAATCGAACTCATGCGGAAGTGACTTTTAGCTTCTCAGTGCAGTGCTTTAACCCGCTGCGCTACCAGGGAGGGCCTAAAAATATTTTTTAATGAAATAAGCCTTGTTCAATTCGACCATAGGGTGTAAGTAAACAAGGACTCTTAAATAGACACATCTAAAGCTTTCCTTTCAATTCATAAATATTTTATTTGAGAAGTTATGTGAATGTAAGGTTGAACTGTTAGAATTTTGAATTTGTCCCACTCGATTCTGTAATTAGAAGCTGAGTTCACAATAATTTCCATTAACCACAGTGCTTTTAGCAATGTCACTGTAATCACACACGTGCGTTGTGCTTTGCCTGTCTTGCCAACTGCAATTACAGTGAAGGCAGTGTCACAGAGCACACCCTGATTCTTCCTCTTGACTACAAATGGCAGGGTTCATCAAATCTTCATGGTCTGATCTTCACAGCATGAATTTAATCTGTACACTTTGTCTACTAATACATCTCCACCCTCACGCATTAGAAGTAGTTAATTACTTTGTTTACCCAAGGGACAAATAATTGATAAGTCATCAGTTTTCTTTTGAGGGAAAAAAATATTTTATCTAGAGGATGATGAGCATTTACTCCTCTCCTCTAGATGCAACACACCTATAAACTCCTAGAGGTACTCAGGACATCAGTCCAATCACTTTCAAATTCACCTGATTCCCATGGATGACAACAGCCTAGATCACATCATGCCTTCACTGCAGAAACTGTAGATAGTAGATAATGGTTAGCTGCTATTACAGAAAATAGAGATTAAACTCTGAGGAAGAAGACTTAGAATTTGAATTGGCATTTGGGGAAAGGCAGGGATTTGCAGAGAAAGGTAAAGGTTTAGAATATGAGATAAGGCCATAAAAGGGCAAATCATGGCTGACCTTTAAGGCAAGGCACCAAACTCTCCTCTGCTTCATGGAAACCACAGTTCCTTAGGCAATCATAGGAAGACTGAATTTGAGACAAATTACAACTAATAAAAAGAGGAAGAAGCTGAAAGGTATAAGATGAAAGGTATAAAAAAATGTTTTTAATTAAAAGAGATATGTTCTTTTCTTGATTATACTAAAGTTACTGAAATAAGTGAACCCCACTCCAGTTTACTGGGGCTCTCAGCAGTAGTGCTGTGACTACCTCAAGCCCATACACTCTAGGAAAGGGACCAAGGATTTTAATGCAAATCTTTCTGAATCCTAATGTTACAGGGCAGGAGAGGGCACCCCAGAAATCCCAAACCAGAAGTGCTCCAAACAGGTTCTGCCATCAGCTGCATCAAGACAAAACATAGTGGAAAGGAACTTTAATATAAACAGTAGTGACAAAGAAAAGACAAAAAACAACATTTTTAAATCAAGCATCCAAAGTTACCCATTCCCTCATGAGTAAATATCCAGCCATGCAGAGTTGGCCCAAAGCAAAGCCAGAAATCCTGCCACAAGTCTAAAGCAACTTCCATCGGGAAACCACAGAAAAGGGTCAGAAACAGACAAGTCTGGGAGGAAAATCAAAATCAAGATGGAAACTGCCATTGGTCACCTCCCCATGGGTCTCTCACCCACATCTGTTTCAGCCAGTCCAGGGCCAAGAAGCCAGTGCAGCTTCTTCATGTCTCTGCTCCACAAGCCTCCTCAGGTCTCCTTCTGGCTCTCCATCCTGCTTCCTTCCCACCAAGTCTCCTTTCCAGCTGCTTCGCCCTGCTCAGTTCCACTGTCACCCAGGTAGGGCAGGGAACCTGGAACCTACCCCCCTTCCCAGGCACCACCTGTTACACTAATATAACTTCTTTTCTGCCATATATCTCACATCTAGTTCTGGCAACCTATTTTGAAACTAAGATGAAAATCTTTGTTTGGGAAATCTTCCCTGTGTCATATTAATATTATTCTATTTTATTATTCACATTCATTTGCAAACATTTTTTGGAAAAACTGTCTTATGCAGAAGCTGCACTAGTCAACTAGCACATCAAAATGTTCAAGAAATTTTGTGGAAATGATGTATGTTTTCTTGACTTCTTCATAGAGCCTTAGATAACCTCCATTCCTATCATGCCTCCTGCCTTAGGCTTTAAATTTATCTATATTAAACCCACATAATCCCTTAAGATGGAGGGTGCTACTTGTCCATCCTTCTGATTGGCTCTCTGGAAAACATTTTAAAATATGCATATCTTATTCTGATATGCCTCACTTCTCCCTTTGTTTTCTTTAACACTTTCTCATTCAATTTCCAATTTCCTGCATGCACTTCTGCCTAAAGGACGAAGAGGAAAACATTTTGCTTTTCAAGAGTTGTCCTCAACTAATTCTTCCATTTATACCACAGAAAATTCCAGTACCAATGGATTGTTACACTAGTATACTAGTGGTAGTATACTCTCTCCTGGGGAGAAACTCTATAATAAGAAGTATCCAGGGTCCTCCCTGGTGGCGCAGCGGGTTAGAGTGCTACACTGCGAAGCTAAGCCAAGCCATGAGTTCGATCCCCGCCCCAGAGCTGACCCACATGACACAGCAGACCTCTCCTGTCTCTCCCACTGCTCCCCTCAGCAAGTACTATTAACGTCCGAAATCACCCGGTTGCCTCCCGTGACAAAGGACAGGACCAGTGGTGCACAAGCAAGCGGAGTTTATTGAGCCAGCTAGCTAGGGTCAAGCTTTCTTGCAGGCCCGCAGGCCACACAAGGGAAGCAAGACCCAGACCAGATGGATGTCAGGGAATATATAAGCCTCACTGACCGTTACATGAGTCACAGCCCGTGCAAATTCAACTTGGAAAATGTATTCAAAGATTAACAAGCTTTACAGCTCACAGTTCAACCACACAAGGGCGTGTTTATCATAAACCAATTTCAATGTGTTTATCATAATCCAATTTTAACCTGTCTCAGGGATTACCGCTAGGGTGTGGTATCTGCCTACATATCTGTTTGGGCTTAGGGGAGGGGTCACACAAACAGAAAGGAAGGCGAGGGGCGGAATAACTGGTCTGGCCCAACAGTACTTTGTCGATCTACCTGTTCTGCTCCCCATTCTGTATCCGGGGAATCCTCTTGCCGCCCCTACACCTCTGGCCTATACCCTATTTCTGTATGAGAGAGAGAGAGATCCAGGTTACTGCTGGGAAAGTGTTGTGCCAATTTTTTGTTTACCTGTTTTTCACTATCTGAATTCAATTTTTATAAAATGAGGAGGCCCATTAGTGTGACACAACTATATCCCTAATTGGATAGAAGTGAAAACTGTTTTCATCTTAATTTAAATATACATTTAATTTAGAAGTGTGTGTGTGTGTATGTGTGTGTGTATACACACACACACACACACACACACACATATATATTTAATTCAGTGGTAGATAATATTAAATCATTAAATAAACTGAAGTATTCTTCATGTTTCTTCACTAAATATTTGATTACTGATAAACAAGTTGAATTTCACTACTTTAACAGTGTAGTAAAGCATTAATATAACAAGCTCCCTAACCTAACAATTCAATTATATAACAATAAAATAAACACTAACTCATTTTAGTTTTAAAATAAATTTCCTAGGAATGCTTTTCTTTTTTCTTTTTTTTTTTAAAGATTTATTTATACAGAACTGGGGTACAGGCCAGAGGTGTGGGGGGTGAAAGGCTTCACCAGAGACAGAGTGGGGTGCAGAACAAGTAGACTGATGAAGTACACTGCTGAGGGGAGCAGCAGGCGAGGCAGTGTTCCTGCAGCTCCAGAGCGGGATCAAACTGGCACTGAAGCACTGCAGCTAGCTTGCAGTGCTGTGCTTTAATCCACTGCGCCACCAGGGAGGGCCCCTAGGAATGCTTTTCAAGAAGAAAATACTATGCCTTAACCAGGGATACCTTACTGTGGTACAGCAACCGTTATTTGTTGTAAAGAATTAGGTTAAACAATGCAGAATTATTGAAATTTGACTGTTTTGACTCACAAAAATGGCAACTCTGTGTACTTCTTATTTATACCACAAGGACTTGCTGACATTTAACCATTTGCTACCTATAAAACATAAACCTAATGCTTCAACTTAGTACTTAAAGTCATCTCTCATTAAGCATTTGTAAAGTGCTTAATAAAATTCTCCATAAAATGACTGCATTTAATCCTTAGAACAATCAAAAGATGTGGAAATTATTATCGCCATTCTACAAATAAGAAAATTGTCTTCAGAGAGTCTTAGAAATATGGATATTAAAGGTGCTTCTGGTGAGGCCTTAGAGGGGAATGATGTTTGTGTTATTGGGCACTGGAGGAAAGGTGATTTTTTTCAAGCAGAAAAGATGCCTGAATTGTGTTCTACCATTGAATGGAAAGGAAGGATGTCTATGGGTCGAACTATGTACTTCAAAAAATATATTGAAGACCAAACCACCAGTACCTGTGCATATGACCTTATTTGGAAATAGGGTCTTTGCAGATGTATTTACTTATGATGAGGCTACATTGGATTAGAAATTAGGGGCCTTAAATCCAGTGTGACTGGTGCCCTAAGAGACTCAGAGGAGACATAGGGGAGAATGTTGTGGAAGTAGAATGTAGAATTACATTATTATGGGATTGTACATAATACTTACCCACTCTCCTGATTGTCTCTCTGACAAACACTTTAATGTGTGTGTCTGTGTGTCTGTGTGTGTGTGTGTGTGTGAGAGAGAGAGAGAGAGAGAGAGAGAGAGGAGACTCAGAAGGTAGGAGAGAGGCATGATACATTTCTCCTTCAGAGCTTCTAGAAGGAACCAAGGCTAATTTCAGACTTGCAACCTCTAGGACACTGAGAGATTAGTTTCCTGTTTTAATCCATCTAATTTATGGTAATTCATTATGGTAGCCCTTGGAAAATAATTCAGAGAGATAACTGTAATATCAGTCATTTAGTAGGTGGTAAAGAAAGGATCAACCAAGCAGACACACTCCACAGCTCCTGCTATAAACTGCAACAATGTACAAATCAATAACACATTTATTATCTCATTTTATCTTTATCACATCTATTAGACAGGCATTAAAGGATATACTTACACATAGGGAATTGAGCCTCAGAAAATGAGGTTACCACTGGCTAACCAGTGACAAGACAAGAATTTGATTATACATCAAGTAATTTCATTAAATTTTCCACTAAAACAAAAGTCAGATTTGGTAATAATACCACTCACAACTGTGCTTAGAACAAGGGTATTTCAGTTCAAAGTTGATTTTTCCAGTAGCTTCTGAATTTAAGAGCATGTGTGGCATCCCATGAGGAAAATTGGAAAATTAAGTCAATGGCTTGGCCATTACTTACCACATCTATAAATTCTAGTGACCTATATTTACTTTCTAGCATTCTTTCATGGACTGTATTCTGTACAATTATTACCAATGCAATTTTGGCCACATTTAAAGCTTCCTCCTGTTAGGGTCCGAGAACTCTATTACTGAGAAAGACAGAGTGTCACACAAGAATGCAATTCGCAAAGTAGAGTTTATTGGGCTGGCTAGCCAGGGTCAAGCCATTCCCTGCCAGACTCGCAGGGTTCAGGCAAGACCCTGACCAAAGAAATATCAAGGAATGTATTGGCCTTGTTGGCTATTACATACGTCAGAGCCCGCGCAAATTCAACTTAGCAAATGGATTTAAAGATTAACAGACATCACAGCCTGGGTCACAGTTCAACCACCCATGGACAGGTTTCCAGAAATAGATGTTTCATTTCCTGGTGCCTTCAGTCCAATCAGCCTGGGCTACCCCATTCCCATTATCCAATCAATTTAAATGTACATTGTCCCTCTTGAACCTATCCTGCATTCCAGGGGTGGAGGGAGGGTGCTTGCCTGGGCTAGTTTTGCTCAGGCCTGCGTTGTTCATTCCTTCATTCCTTCATTCCTTACCTTTCAAAATTCTCACAGTAGCAAATGGCTCCTAATAACTGAACGAAGTCTGCATTTCTATCTGTATCTAGAGAATGCCTTCCACCTTCACTATTGCACAGAGCAAAACTAAACTAAAAGTAGAAAAGGATTGGGTATGTTTTGAGAAGTGAAGATTATCAGTGTTCAATTAATAAATACACATACCCCATTTTAATGAAAGGATTCATACCCCTATTCTATTAATGTTGGACTTAACCACATTTCTTTCTCTGGACAAAAGCACTTCAGTAATTACTGGGTATGTGCTCAACTGGAACTTACTCCCTAATGTGGCTGCTAGCTATGTGGAGGAAAGAACATGCTGGCTCCAGAAGAACGAGCAACAAGTGAAATTCAGTCAAGCCTAACCAAGCTAAGCACCACCAACTTGCAGATGCATAAGGGAGAAATAGATGTTTATTGCTGTATGTCAGAAATATTTTCTGGCATATATGTATATATATGTATATATGTATATGTATATATATATGCATTTTTTTCTGGCTGATACTACATAAATTTGATAATTGACACATTACAAAATTTTTAATATTAGTATTCTTCAGGGAACTACATGATAATTGTTTAAAAATTCCTAACTTTGAAAACTGCTCATTTTCTCCTGCCTTTGAATAACCTTGTGCAACTGAGCTGGTCTTCCATATGCTCTATTCTTTTTATTTTG
>NW_004567108.1:43758391-43934395 GCF_000260355.1 Condylura cristata
GCTTAAGCTTCTCAGTGCTGTGCTTTAACCCGCTGCGCCACAAGGGAGGGCCATTTGCAAGGACTTTTTTCAAAGCATAATTCTCAATTGCTTACTCGTTAAATTTCTGAAAAGTATAATTAAGCAAGTTACCTGCTTTAAAATTACTTTCATATATTACATAGTTACTGTGGGATAAGTGAAGACTGGTCAGGCTTTTACACCTCTGGCTTCTGTGGCTATTGCCTAAGGCCTTGACTACTAATGCAGGAAGCACCGAGGAGTGTGGATGCGTGGAGGAGTGTGGATGCGTGGAGTATGATATGGTCCTGTGTCGGCGGCCACGTCTGACCAGGAGGCTGAGGCTGTACAGAGGGCCGAGGCAGGCAGGCAGGCTCGAACAGTGAAGGTGTGAGAGAAGACCACAAGAGAATGCCAGAGAGCCAGAAGAGGCAAAGAGGAAAGACTGGCCTGGGGTTGGGAGACCCTCCAGCCTCCCAGGGCCCCTCCCCCACCTTGCCAGCCTGCCGGCTTGCCCCACACTGAGGGCTGCAGACTCTTCTTTATCCTTTTGCTCAAATCAACCAGCCTGTCCCTTGCTGGCAAATCAGAAGAGTGTTTTGTTTCAATGACTTATCTCATGCAACCTAAAATATTCCTGCCACCTGTTGAATGGAGGGAAGGGGTGCTCCTACCTATTGTTTTGCATATAAAACTAAACTCTTATAAAGTGGTTATGCTTTATGAAGGAAATTCTAAGTTTTCGTGTTTTTGGTTTTTTTCCCCAAATTTGCCAACAGTGGGTCAACACTTGTGAATAGTGTTCTTGGCAGTAAATTCCAATGACTGAAATAAATATTCATAGAATATTTGTATGAAGCAAACAAATGAAGTACCAAGAACAAAAGATGCCATTATATGATGGGAGTGAAGGTGTATTTATTTCTAAGCACTCACTCTAAAAACACTTAACAAATTTTCTCAGTTCACACACCTAATTAAAGGAATGAGAAGCCGTATTTGAAATACCATTAATAAAAGGACAATTACAACAAAAGTCACTTTCCTTATTTCCAGATAAGGATACCCTGCCAAAATAAATTGTGTGCAACAATACTTGAAAAATGCAGTGCCAGCTCTCCCTGGTGGTGCAATGGGTTGGGAGTCAGCACTGCAAGCAAACCACAGCCACAGCCTTTTCAGCGAGTGTTCGATCCCCACCCCAGAGCTGACCCACATGACAGTGATGCTGCAGACCTCTCCTGTCCCGCTCGCTGCTCCCCTTACCAGTGTAGTTCCTTGATCTGCCTGTCCTGCTCCCTACTGTCTCTGGTGAATCCTCTCACTGCCCCTGTACCTCTGGCCTGTACCCCAGTTCTGCATGCATAAATAAATAAATCTTTAAAAAATACATGCAATGCTTTCTAAACTTTCCTATAGAATGCATGTTATGGGTATGACCCAAAAATTGTGCTTTTGCCCCAGAAAGAAAAGCAGAAAGGGATACTGTGTAAAGTAGAAGAATTTAACTCTTTGACAAATTACACTATACTACTGATTTTTCTTCCCTTGAAAATGTAGGATAAGTAGACCATTTATGTAGCCAGTGAAACAGCCTCATGAACAGGAAAACTGTAGCATTTAGCCCTTTGGAGTAAAGAGGGGCTAGAGATAGGCACCAGGTCTCATCTGCTCCTAGGCAGCCTCCATCAGCTATTCCTCCTGGGAAAGTTGTTTCAGACCTGGAGAGAGAGAACTGGGTGAAATGTCCTCCCTACAGCCTGCGACATGCTGCCTGTGGAAGTTCTCCTTCCTGTCAGACATAGTTCGTGACAGGAAGGATCATGACTCATGTATCTCCTATTCCTATAGTCGGTGCTACTTTATTTCTCTCAAACACTGCAAGGAAGACCTGGCCAGGAAAACACTCAGAACAAGCAGTCGAACATCAATTTCCTCAAATTCTTTTGTTCCCCTCTCAAAAACTAAAAACAAAACAAAACAAACAAAAAAAACCCCAAAACAGTGACTTCCAGATTTCAGGGTACATCATTCCTGCTTCCCTTATCTAAAATACATGCTCCAAAGCCCATGTCCCAAAATTTCAATTCACTGTGACTAAGGGTGTGAGGGGACCTAGAAAGTTGCATTTTTAAAAATTACTTCAAATGGACCCTCCCTGATGGTGCAGCGGGTTAAAGCACAGCACTAAGAAGCGGAAGCCACTTTCGCATGAGTTCGATTCCCGCCAAACCCGGCAGAGATCCACATGGCGTGGCAGACCTCTCCTGACCGGCCCGCTGTTCCACTCAGCAGTGTACTTCGTCCATCTGCCTGTTCTGCTCCCTACTCTGTCTCTGGTGAAGTCTTTCGCCACCCCTGAGTCTCTGGCCTGTACCCCAGTTCTGTATGCACAAATAAATAAATCTTTTTAAAAAGAAATTACTTCAAATGATTTGGAGGCAGATAGTCTATGAACCATTTTCACGGCCCCCACCCCATATGCCACACACTAGTCTGGAACCATGAACAATACAACACTGAGTTATCATGCAACACAGATTGTTTTCTCATATCTATATTATCTATATTTTTCTCATATCTATATATCTATATTTTTCACATTGAGATGTATCATTCATGCAAGCAAATAACAAATCAAAATAAAAGATTTTGAAAGAAAAATTGTTTTTAAAATAATGTGGAAATTTTCATCCTGTTTAGAGAACATAGTTGCAGGTAATACTGTGACAGAAATTGACTTGAGTATTTTCTCATGGAATTCAGGATGACTTACTTCAGAAAGGTATTTAATAATGAAAATAGACACAAAACTAAAAAAGGAGGTGGAGGCAGCAGAGGTAAAGAAAAAACTGATATTCTTAAATGAATTTCAATTTTGCTCCAATTTCAATTCCTTCCCCATCCACCATTCCCTTGCTGTTTTCCTTTATTATTTTATGTCCTTCTCAGATTCCAATAAACAATTGCAGTAACCTAACTATCAAAAGAAAATTACAGCTCCCAGCCACTAAAAAGTAAGTTCTTTGTTTCAAAACTCTTAACCCAACTCCTTCATGTCAGCTACTTTTTAACTGTGCAACAATACACTGGTCTCCTAAGGAAATATTTTACCTCAATTACTTATCCTCCAGAAAAGCATGAAAAACTGGTACAAAACAGTTCTGTGTGGTTTTCTTTTCCACACAAGCTAGCAAAAATCAACAGCAAGCAGAAAAACAAAGAGGGAACAACTGCCTTTTCCAGCCTGTTTCATGAGCTACATTGTCTCTAGAGGTTCAGCAGTTCAACTATTTAACTGTAACACAATCTGGACGACTTCAAATATGAAAGATAGAAGAAAGACAGGAGAGGAAGAGGAGGAAGTAGAGGCAATGAGAGAAAGCAAGATGAGGAAATAAGGCAATCCTTTGGGATGAACGGAGCATGTTTTAGTAAATAATGCAATTTAGACATCAATATGCACATAGTTAAAGTAAGATGAGTCTCATGTATCTGTTGTCAGTGATCCCTCATGAAAACTCTAGTAAAAGCTTACACCTTAAATTGTTTTGTTTGTTTGTTTGTTTCTGAGACTTCTATTTCTGTTCATTCAAGTTGTAGGCTAACCCAGTAATCATCCTCTGTATTCAGATGTCATTTCCATACAAATCGACATCAATTCATGCTAGACTCATTTCTGCATACACTGTATGACTAATACATACACTGTAAGAATGTTCCATCTCTACTCACAATTATTCAAAGGTCATATTTCAAACAAGGTATTCAAGAATACAAAGAAACTGTAAGAACAACTCCCATTATTACAAGCAATTCTGTAATAACTCCTATGGGAGCCTAGGTTTTACAAATTCTTTCCTCTACCGATAGAGGACTTTTATAGATGCCATGACTTTTGTTTGAAAACCTAACTCTTAGGCTGAAAGCTACTTGATAATTTTTTTTTTTTAAATACTGGTTCATGTCGTATGTACTACTATAAAATCTTCTGCCTTCTCATTACAGTGACTGTAACGAGGAGAAATTGTTTATTAATTAATTGTTTATTAATTGTTAATTAATTGTTTATTATGGGCATTTTACTGTTTTGTTTTAGGTAGGTTTCTAAAAGGACACACAAGACCAGAGCTAGCAAGTTGAGTGTTATCTTAAGAAACACCCGAAGGAATAATAGGAAATGGGACTGGGATTGGAAAGGAGCAAAAAAGTCAATTCAAAAGAGTTTTCAAACTAGTCACATAGGCAATGAAATTTTATCTCCTGGAAGCTCTGGAAAGAGCCATGTAAAATGAGTTTCAGAACTTCAGGGTCAGGGGACAAAACAGGAGAGTATTTGCCAGTTTCTTCCCTCATTACTCAAGTGCGTCTTCTTTGAAGTGTAAAAGATTGGAGAATAGGACCTCAACAGCCTTGTACAGCAGAGACAATAATGGTGGTGCTGATCACAGCTTTGGTCCCCAACATCTCCTGTTGGTGACTGTTTCAAGCACTGGGCAAAGCGTTCATCCACATTATCTCATTATGCCTTTGCAATGGCTAATTTAATGGACAGGAATAGCTCATATTATTGTACTTCACAGATACTTCATTATTTCAACATCTTGAAAGTTTGGGACAACCTTGAGCCAAGTTTGTGCCTTTTTCCCAACAGTATGTGTTCATTTTGTGTCCTTGTAAAATATTGTGACCCTCACAATATTTTAAATTTTCCAGTACCTTTTGCAACAAAGTTAAGTTGAAAACCTAGGAAGAGAACATTCATAATTCAAAGGTCAAAATATCAGCATTAGCAGGAACTTGAAAATTATTCCATTCTTCACGACAACTTTGAAAGGTTCAAAGCTCCAATGGAGAAAGTAACTACAGATGTGATATGCAGTTCTACTGAAACCACATGATAAAACTTTAACAGAGGAAGGGGTGCTTCCCATCAGTAAGCAAACAAGATTGTTTCTTGACATGGAATCTATTCCTGGTGAAGCTGCTGTGAACACTGTTGTAGTGGCTACAAAGCATTCAGAATATTACATAAACTTACTTAGTAATGTTTTAGAATAACTCCAATTTTGAAAGATTGGATCTTTTGCTGTCAATAAAATGCAATCAAACAACACTGGATGCTGCAGAGAACTCTTCTGTGAAAGGAGGAGTCTACTGACACAGCAAACTTCACTACTGTCTTATTTTTTAAATTCCCATGGTAACCCCAACCTTGAGCAACCACTGACATGATCAGTTAGCAGTTCTCAAATCAAGCCCAGAAGAAAGCTTACAATTCCACCAGAAAAAAAGATTACAACTAGCTGAGGGCTCAGATGATAGTATTTCATAGCAATAAAGCATTTTAATTAGAGTATGTACACTTTTTAAAATAATGCCATAGGCCCTCCCTGGTGGCGCAGCGGGTTAAAGCACTGCACTGAGAAGCTAAAGCCACTTCAGCATGAGTTGGATCCCCGCCTGCCCGGGAGGTGACCACATGGCGCAGCAGACCTCTCCTGACCCGCCCACTGCTCCCCTTATTAGTGTACTTCGTCGATCTGCCTGTTCTGCTCCCCACTCTGTCTCTGGTGAAGCCTCTCACCGCCCCTGAGCCTCTGGCCTGTACCCCAGTTCTGTATGTACAAATAAATAAATCTTTTTAAAAAATGCCATCATTCACTTAGCAGATAAGAATATTATGCAAACATAACTTTTATATGTACTTGGAAACCAAATAAAATTTATGTGACTCACTTTATTCAATTAATTGTATTCAATTAATCACAGTGTTCTAGAACTGGACCTACATTTCAACTATATCAGCTTAGCAGGGCCACATGTGCTCAGATTTCACCAAACATAATTCTTGGTGCATCTCTGAGGGTGTTTCTGCACAAGGTTAAGATCTGAATTGGTACAATGAGTAAGGTACATTGTCCTCCCTGATGTGAGTGGGATTCATCAAATCAATTTTAGAACTGAATAAAACAGAAAATCTGAGTTACAGGGATCTCCTGCCTGTCTCTTTTAAGCAGGGGTATCAGTTTTTCCCAGTGTTAAGACTCCAACTACATATTGGTGTTTCCTGGTCTCAAGCCTACCAGTTTTTTAGATTGAAACCATATGTCCATCTGGGACTCCAGCTGACCGACTACAGATTTGAGGACTTCTTAGTCTCCATAAATGGATAAGCCAATTCCTCAGAATAAACCTCCCTCTCTCCTTCTCTCTCCCCCACCTCCCAACATGCTCCCTGCATACAAACATCACACACCCCTTTTGTTCTGATTCTCTGGAGAACCTTATACACAATTCTTATGTAAAGCCTATGAACTCAGTAATATATCTCAATTTTATGTAAGAAAAAGTTGAGGCTACAAATGCTAAGTAAGTTGATATAGCAGAGCTATTCTATATGACTCCAAAATTCATTCTGATAATAAGAGAATAAATTTCCCAATATTTGTTTCAAGCAATGCTCTTGCATATGGCATCAACAGGATACAAAGTAAAACAATAACAATGTGTTTAAGTAGGTTTTATAAATAAACAGCTGAATAATACTAGACGGGCTTCTATATTTTAATTCCACCTAAGTTTTTTTTTTTTTTAAAGATTTATTTATTTGTGCATACAGAACTGGGGTACAGGCCAGAGACTCAGGGGTGGCGAAAGACTTCACCAGAGACAGAGTGGGGAGCAGAACAGGCAGATCCACGAAGTATACTGCTGAGGGGAGCAGCAGGTGGGTCAGGAGAGGTCTGCCACACCATGTGGTCACCTCCGGGGCAGGTGGGAATCGAACTCATGCGGAAGTGGTTTCAGCTTCTCAGTGCTGTGCTTTAACCTGCTGCACCACCAGGGAGGGCCCCACCTAAGTTTTTAATACAATATTTTATATGGTGAATCTCTAAGAGAAGAGGTGATACAAATATGACACATTTAATCTCATTAAGTTTTATAGTGGAATATCTACTTACATTTTCTAATATTTAAGGTCTTTGGGTCAAAAACTGACAAGAGTTTCATTTGCTATCATTGTTCCTGAACTGTTTCTGTTGAGTAGTACTTATTAGAAGAAAAATCAACCAACTAGGATATATCAATAAGTCCTGTATTAATAAAAAACAGTATAAATTAAGATGATGAGTTCACTTGACTCTTTGGAAAACAGGCAGGCAAAGAGGAGACAGTGCAATGAATAGATTTAATATTCATCCATATAGAGTAATAGGTCCCACAGAGATCATACTCCACAAACAGTGCTCACATTTGTCCCAGTTCAGGAGCTACCCATCTTGTACCACTCATATGACACTCAGAAGTAAATCATACTTAGAAGAAGTAAACAGTAGTAAATAGTAGCAAGACAACTCCTTGCTAGGAATACTCTGAGGTCAACATATAAAATGATAGAAATTTAAGACCAATTTGTACACAAAGGATGGAACCCCCAAGATGGCCCTGAGTTATAAAAAAAAAGGTGATTTTACTAAGCCTAGGAGGTCATAAATCACTTAGAGAGTGTAGATCGACTGACTTCCCCCATGACATAATTATTGTCAATATGACCACTGCTGCATGGCAAATCCTCCAGCCTAGAAAATAATTTAGCACATCTTCCAGAATACTTCGTGCACTGCCTTCCATTATGGCATGTGAATGATTCTCTGTATTATTATCTTTACAGTCCTTTGCTGACATGATCTTAGTCAGATCCAGTCAAGTGGCTAAGAGACCCAGTATAAATAAATACCATCAATGAAATTATATCTAGAATCAGAATGAGAACTGCTTTGGAGAGACCAAGAATTCTACCTTCTTAGTAAGACAATGGAATATGTAGTCTCTCAAAATAATTTGACTACAGGAAGCACTATAATAATGATTTTAAATTTCAACAATTCGAAATGATACTGAATATTGTGAGAAGAAAGTCATCCCACTGATTCTGAGAGGTTTATAAATCGTAGAAATAATTTGAAAAATTTATAAAGTTAAGAAATTTTATTAACAGTATATCTTCATGAGTAAGGCATATTTCAAAGATGAACATATATGGTATGTGTAGGGAGCTTGGGACATCAGAAACTGGTCTCTAGAATTTACTATGATTAACAGTAGAATCTTATAATGCGTGACTGAATAAGTATAGTTCATAAAACTGTTGAAATGATTTCTGTGGAACTCAACAAATGCTGTATTTCAGCTATCACACTGCTGGATTTATAGTATTTTATAACATAGTATTTTCACATCTAGCCACATTGATTGAAGAGGAAAATATAAGGATAGGTCTCTCATCCCATTTCAACTATTTCACAGATTGAACTAGTGGAAATATGATTCTCCCATCAAAGTTAACTACTTAGCTTCCATAATCAAAGATGAATGGATCCTTTGACTTAAAATATTATTATGAAAGAACTTATTAATGTGTATGTGTGTGTATTTGTGATTTGTTATTTGGGATCACACCCCTTCAGATGTATGTCATCACCACTTCCACCATCAAGGCACCCATCGTCCTCCACCATAGTTCATTAGACACGGTCCAATATATTCTTTATCCTCCCCTTCTCCTCTACTAAGCTGAAGTATACAGTCAGATTTTTAGGTTTTTTATTGTTTGTTTTGCTGACCCTCTGTTTTCTTTTTCTATATTTCACAAATAAGTGATACTACCCTGTATTTTTACTCTTTCTTTGAATTTATTGTGTCTAGAATTATACCTTCCAGTTCTATCCAATTGTAAAAATGACAAGAGCTACCCTTTTTATAGCTAAGTAGTATTCCTTTCTGTGCATATATACCATATGTTCTTAATCCATTCTTTTGTGGTTGGCTCCTTAGATTTATTTCAAAACCTAGCTGTTGTAAATAGTGCTGCAATGAACATGGAAGTGCATATATCCCTTCAAGAAAGTTATTCTGTATTCTTCAGACAGATACTTACATGTGGAATTGCTGGATCATATGGTAGATCTTTTTTTTTAAAGATTTATTTATTTATGCTTACAGAACTGGGGTATAGGCCAGCAATGTGGTGGGTGAGAGGATTCACCAGAGACAGAGTGGGGAGCAGAACAGGCAGATCTACTGAAATACACTGTTGAGGGGAGCAGCAGGCAGGTCAGGAGAGGTCTGCCACACAATATGTGTCAGCTCCCTGGCCAGGGACTGAACTCATGCTGCAGTGGCTTTGGAGAGCTTCATAATGTGGTGCTTTAACCACTGCATCACCAGGGAGAGCCCAGTAGATCTATTTTTAATATTTTGTAAACCTCCATTCTGTTCTCCATAGCAGCTGAATAAATCTACATTCCCACCAACAGTGTACAATGGTTCCTTTTTCTCCACATGCTCATCAACACTTGTTTGATACAGACCATTCCCAGGTGTGAGATGGCATCCCATCATGGGATTTGGCATCTCAAAATCAAAATCAATCTCATTTTGATTTTCATTTCACTGATGATAAACGATGAGGAGCATTTTTTTCATGTCCCTGTTGGCTATCTGTATGTCTTCTTTGGAGAAGTGTCTATTTATCTCTTTGCACATTTTTTAAATGAGTTGTTTTCTTTCTGCTGAGTTTTATGAGTTCTTTGCAGGTCTTGGACATGATCCCCTTATTAGATTATTATAAGCAAATATGTTCTCCCACTCAGTTGTTTGTTTTAGTCTTCTATTGTTGGGAAAAGGGCTAAAATCCAGATGATATAAGACAGAAGGAGAGAGACAGAGACAAAATACTGAGAGAAGGTTCCTCCCTAGTGGCGCAACAAGTTAAAGCACCACATTATGAAGCTCTCTGAAGCCACAGCAGCACGAGTTTGATCCCCGGCCAGGGAGATGACTTACATAGCGTGACAGACCTCTCCTGATCCACCCACTGCTACCCTCAGCAGTGTATTTCTGCTGTTTTGCTCCCCACTCTGTCTCTGGTGAATTCTCTCACCCACCACACCTCTGGTCGGTACCCCAGTTCTGTAAGCATAAATAAATAAATCTAAAAAAAAAAAAACTGAGAGAAACTGAGGGGTAAGAGGGAAAGGGAAGATCAAAATCTTGTGCTTCAGTTACACAGAGGGAAACAAAGAAACTAAGTTGATGGCACTTTTCTCCAGATTCCATTTGATAGTCTAAATTCCTGAAGTAGTAGACATTTTGAGGCTCATTTTGAGGCTTTCCAGAAGGCATATTCTTAATATAAGTGCTTCAAAAATATAATTTTCAAAATACTCAGATTCCCAGGAACACAGAAATGTTTTCATCAGCAGAGTGGCTGGATGGAGAGGACTCCAATTTAGCCGTCTGCTCACATTATCAGAGAGTGCTGCTCCCGATCAGAGGTACCTATAACAAAAAGAAGAATCCTATCTCACCCAATTTAAAAGTTTGAATGGCCTGATGTTAGTGCAACTTTAGGGGCAAAATTATACTTCTCAAAAGAATATCTGGACACAAATGGATAGAGAAATTGATAAAACATATTAGCATATTCTTATTTTACCTCAGTTTTGTATGAATATAAATAGTCAGATAAAATATTTAAATTATTCCATGGCTATGGCTTAGTTTATCAGAGCTGAAAGTAACAAAAAGTAATCAAAAGTTACTTGAATTGTATATCAGAGTCTGTCAAATATCACCAATCAATACCCACTGAAGCATCTGAAATTCCAATAATTGAGGTCATTCCTAGAGACATTTTTCTCTATAGACCTATGTTAACATTGATATATTATCTGGGGACCCTATCTGGTGGTGCAATAGTTTCAAGCACAGCACTATGAAGCTATCCACAGCCACTGCAGCAAGCGTTCCATCCCTTGCCAGGGAGCTGACCCACATGGCGTAGCAGACCTCTCCTGACATGCCCGTTGCTCCCCTCAGCAGTGCATTTCAGTACATTTGCTTATTCTGTTCCTCACTCTGTCACTCATGAATCCTTTCAGTCCCCGCACCTCTGGCCCATACCCCAATTCTTGTATGCATAAATAAATAAATGTTTAAAAAGATGTATATATTATCTGGGAAATATAAAAGTTTATACTGTAGTTTGAATGCTATTAGAATAGGATTTCTGATAATGAATTCATCATAAAAAAATTATTTCTGACTTTACCACACCTGTAATTATGCCAGTAGGCAACGGATATGCAAAAGGATGGTATAACATGCAGGATTTTATGAATTCATTTAACCAAGGAACTACTTTTTTTTGCCCAAAGTTATAACTACTAAAGGCTGAAGAAAAACTAGTAGTACAATTTGGGAAAGGATGGGTCATCAAATAAACTCTCTCTAAGTGAAATCAGGAGCTGGGAGCTCAAGGCCCAGGACTTGTACATTCAAAAGGGAATTGGGCTGACAAGGAAATGTGTGGGGCATGGATACATCGAGAAGTGAAGCCAAAGGAGACACCAGAGTGAGGTTTTAGGGAGCCACACGCAAACCAGAGGATGCTCGTGAGCAGCAGGGATATGGGAAGGGTGGGACTAGTCAGGGCCTGGACAGAGGACGCAGATGAGAGGAAGATCGAGCCAAGATCGCTACTGGGCAGCTTTGCAGAAGCAGGTCCTATTTTCCAAGAGCCAAAACTCACTGAGCAGATAAACGTTAGTGTCCTTATTAGTCCAGGGCTCTTTCTTAATCAACTAAGCCAACAAGGAGCCTGCCATCCTGCCTGATATCAGGAATCCAAGTAATAAAAAAGTTATATGTTTTTTATCTCTTAATTTGTTTGCAGGATATTAAACCTGTCTTTGTTAGATAAGAAATTGAGCAGAATTTATTGGACTGTCTTCAAAAAATATCAGGAACCAGGTTCCTTCCCACAATCCTCATCATCACTCTTAGGAATGATATTATCCTGTCTCCCCAAATAGGAAGCATCCTGGGTCCTGTTTTACCCTCTTAATTCTAATCCTGTCAAAATCTTTTCTTACAAGTATAACTGTTGAATTTATGTGACTTAACATCTTGCTAAGGCTTAAAAATTTACCCTCCCAAAGGAAGTTAGATGTTCGTGAGTCATACAGGTTCAGAAACAGATGTCCACAATCACAGGGGATGATTTTCCTTGAGGTAGACAAACAGGATTATTTCTCAGTTTATGTCATTGTCATTAAGGTACAAAAGCCCATGCTTCTTTTACTATATTTATTTACTATTTCTTATCATGTATCAAATTTTTATTTTCCTCGAAGTAAGCATCACCCAGCTCATAGTAGTAGCTACATCTATTACTGGATAGGCTCTTTGGAGCTCTAAGAATGTAAGACTGGACTAAATTACTGCTTCTGAAAATAGCATTAGAGTAAAAAAATCAACTTTTTTACAAAGAAGTAGCTTTCCATGAAGTATTTGATACTAACAGTCTGACCAACTATGAAACAGGAAATCATTCATTCTAAGGAGAAAAGCAAAAGGGGATTGCCAGAGTCATCTTAAACTGAGAATTGTTTTCATGTATTGTCTTTACTTGACAAATAACAGATCACATCAAATAATACCAGTTTTCAGACAAGAAGGCTGAAAACAAATAAAAATCTTAAGTTTTCACTTTGGCACTATAATACAGTCTTGAAAACTGACATCAGCAGCCTCCATTTTTTAGCCTGAAGTATGAAAAACAAAAACAGACTTTTTTTTAAAAGTTATCATCATGAGTCATCTCAGTGTAATCACTAAGACAGCCAGCAGGAGGGGCTAGCTGAGATCACATGACTATCTCTGCCACTCACTGGCTGTGTGGGCTTAAGCAAAGCAAACAAGAGCGCAGTCTTAATTTCCTCTTCAGAAATACAGAGAAAATCATAGTTTCTTCATACTGTAGGAAGAAAAAATGAAACCTGATATGTGTGTGTGTGTGTGTGTGTATTCTTTGTATATTGCAAAGCACAATTCAAGTGCTAATTAGTGTCAGGGCTTCTGCCAAACAGAACTCACGTTTCTATCTAGCTCCTTTGCCCTCACAAATTGTAATGAACTTTGCATGCTGCCCATTCCAAGTCAGAAGCTTTCTCCACATTTCCAGTCTTCCTTCCTCAGCCTCTCTCTGACTCTAGAACAGTAACCAGGTGGGTCATCTTAATTGGCACCCCCTCCACTGTGTAAACTTTTCAGTCCTTTCTCTGATCCCCTCAGGGAATTGCATCACAGTGTATTGTAAAACTAGTAATAACTTAAAGACTTCAGAATATCCCTGGAGAGGGAGCTCCTTATGGGCTGCCATCTCCCCATTTGAGCTGCTGGTCTTCTTTGCTAAGAACAGCTTCATGGCAAGTAGATTCTATTACCCTGTTGCAAATGCTTCTCTTGAAGGGAGTGGTCTCTCAGGTTCCAGGGAATATCATTATCACTACCTTACCAATATGTATAAATGACTATTTATTATAAATGAGTATGTATTATAAAAATGAAGACACAGCGTGATTAAAAATTACTATAGCAAATGTCCAGAGTTCATATCAATCATTGAAACTTACTAAAAATCTGCTCCTTTTGATTTCTGCATTCAAGAAAAAAATATATACATGGAGTAATCCCAAAACATATATTGGAAGGGGAGAGTGCATCCACCCAAGAGGAATCTATCTATGACTCTTTTACCTACTAGACACATTCTACCCTGAGAAGAGAGAGAGAAGGTGGGGAGCATATATTGGGCTATTGTGGTAGACAAGGGGTGTTTGACTGTGGTGCATTAGGGTGACTATACCTGAAGCAGAAGATCTTACACTTCCAAAACACTAACAACAATATAAGCCAGTGGTACTTCAATGAAAAAAAAAAATAACTTTTAAAAAAAATAGTAGGACCTTCCCTGGTGGCGCAACAGGTTAGGACGCAGCACTGCAAGCTGGCTGCAGCCACTTCAGTGCAAGTTCGATCCCCACCCCAGAGGTGACCCACATGGCATGGCAGACCTCTCCTGACCTGCCCGCTGCTCCCCTCAGCAGTGCACTTCCTCGATCTGCCTGTTCTGCTCCCCACTCTCTCTGTGGTGAAGACTCTCACTGGTCCTGTACCTCTGGCTTGTATCCCAGCTCTGTATGAATAAAAAAATCTTTTAAGATAGATTAGATAGATAGATAGACAGATAGATAGAATTAAAATAACAGTAAACCCTCCAGTTCATTTTAATGTACAGAAATATGAGGAGGTCAAACTATGGCTTTCAGAGTACTCATAAGCCCATCCCCACAAATCCTCATCTTGATTAAATTGTGCCAGAAGTGGGTCTAGTCACATATATCTTTTCAAAACTTCCCCAGTGACTCTTATGTTCTAATATCCAAAACTCTGTTGTAAAGTATGTTCTGCAGTAGTTCACAGAGCTAGTGGGAGGCAAAACTGAGATTTTAATCCATGTGCTTAGTTCCCTGAACCTAACATCATGCTTGATGCTAGCTTCTTCATTCCTGGGTTCAGGATGCAAATATCCTCACAATCATCCAAACTTCAACTTTATGACGCACTATCCATGATTTCTCTGGACTTGCTCCAACATTTTTCATCATGCCCTTTACCTAAGGTTTCTCTTGCCTTGCATTTCTTCGGTCAACACACACACTGAAACCATCATTTCCTCCTGCTCCAACACCCACATAGCATTTGGAGATCAGATTCTGCCTTTCTTGAAAGTTCAAGCAGTTAAAGCTAAAGTGATGTCTGGAATCGGCAAATTCAACTCCTTTTAATTGCTAATAAATATAATTACTCTTCTAAATGAGATCAGCATCCCAAGCATATACATTACCGAAAGAGATACTGAATGTAGCGCAAAGTGGAAGCTTTGACACATGACAAAGGAATTTTCATTAACTGGAAGAGCTTTGGAATTGCCAAAGTTGTCTGCGTGAATCTTTATTTACCATCTAACCCATATGTCCTGGAATCCTAATTCAGATCTCATGTTTAGAAAAATCCAGATATCCAGTCTTTCCTGAAAGGCAAAGAAATACATAGGTCCAAAGAGGATTAGTTGCTGATGCAAGGTCCCACGCATATATAAGGTCTGTGCCTTGTCTCAAAGCACCAGAGTATCTTGTGTTTAAAGCCAAACATATAGATGTAAAATAAATATATGGTATTTAAAAAGCTTGAGCAACATCAAAGTGGAGCAAGTTATCATCAATTACTAGGCCTTTTTGATTGGCCTGGATATAAGGGGAGATATTCTCTTGCTGTTAAGTTACTAGACATATTTGAAGTTAAATTTGAATATTTTACTAAAATAAAAATTAAAGCCAATTATGAAATAATAATGGGAAGTTTTAGTATTCTCCTGATAACAACAAATCTCTGCCTCAGATTTCTTAGATCTAGAAACTAGGTATAAACTTCCCCATGAACTCACCATGGCTACTCAGGGATAATATAACTAACCACATAAGGGAAAGAAAGACGAGAAGATTTATCCTTGCTATTATAATCCCATAGCCAAAAAAATTGTCCTTTTCTAGTAACTGGTAAGTATAGTTTTTTTCCTACGGGCAAAAGAAGCAGATGTTCTGGGTCATTGTTTTGTGAGGAGAACCAAGCTAAAAGATCCTTAAAGGAATATCTTTAAATAAATAAACAGCTGTGACAGCTATCAAATTCTGACATGTTGAAATGATCAAATCTCATGCAGGCAGACAGCTTGACAAGATGCTCAAGGAAATTTTTCTTACACAAAAACTTCCTTAAAGTCATCATTCACACTTTGGATCATAGAAGTTCTGCCCACCGATGCTTTTTGAAAATGAAACTGGACAAAAACCTGAAGAGGAGAAACATGACCTCAAATCATCCCACAAGTCTCACCATGGTGAATAATGAAATAGCAATGCTTGGATTTTTGGATGTTATATATATTCGAAAAAAAATTTATATGAATGCTCTGAGGTATTGCTATCAAACACCAAGTTTATGAGTATTAGTGACTTTCTGTTTTGAGAGGCAGATGGGAAAGTAAGAGGAATTGCATCCAACTCATAGAAAACAGAACACCAGGAACAGTTTGTAATACTACTCATTGGGTGCCTTCCCAGTTGGTGCAAGAGGCTAAAGCACAGCACTGTGAAGCTGTCCACAGCCATGGCAGCACCAGCTTGATCCCTGGCCAAGGAGCTGACCCACATGGCACAGCAGACCTCTCCTGTCTCACCCACTGCTTCCCTCAGCAGTGTATTTCAGTCGATCTGCCTGTTCTGCTCCCCACTTTGTCTCTAGTGACTCCTCTCACGCCCCATACTTTTGGCCTGTACCCCAGTTCTTGTGTGCATAAATAAATAAATCTTTAAAAAAATACTACTTATTGATAGTAAATAAATTTGGCATATTGTCAAAGGAAGGCTGTCTGAATAGTGTATACTTTTTATACTCTGCATATTGCCACCTGTGAGAAAACATTGATCTAGAATTTAAAATACAGAAAACATAAAAGGAACACTTGGGTACAGAAAATAAGATGAGCAACATTTGAAAGGAACTAGTTAGAAGATGACTTTATATATGTGCACTCTCCATTGTATTTCATAATCACATCTTGCTTGTGCCTTCCTTCAAACTACCTTCGTTTTATCCCCCTAGTCCAGAGTCCCAGGAGGAATATAGGATTCCAAAATGTAATGGGCTTCCTTCAGTTTCTTACATGCAATGTTACAGAACATTAAGTGCTAGGGGAACCTTCTGGAAGAGCTCACGTTGGACCGCGGGGCTCTCCTTCCTCTCGCTGAGCAAGGACCAGCAACCCATCTTTGCCCTTTCTTTGATGAACAGAGATGTAACCTAGGAATTCTTCTCAAATACAGTCCATTAAACACATCAGTTAGGGCTTCAGGAGGAAAACAGATGGTACAGACAGACAAGTTAAAATAATCTTAAGAGAGCTTAATAAAGAGATTATTGCATTGAGGAAAATACTAAGCTGTAAGGTAGGGAGGGACTGTATGGGGGCCAGGTAGCAGGAGAGTCACACTGGGATCATCTACTTGAGAACAGTTATGATCTTCTAACAAAGTTAGCCCAAGGCAACCTCACAGAAAACTAAGCTCTCTCTATCCCTCCCTCAGGGCTCCTGCTGGGATTCAACATTTACCAAACCAAATAGAAACAGAAGGCCAGGAATCCTTCTGACTAGTCATCTGGAACACAGAGCTGGTTAGAGAAGGGTGGAGAGGGCATCCAGATGGCAAAAGTCACTTAACAGCATTTGGGGTGATGTTCCCTAGGACATATAGCTATTAAATAACACAAGAGGGACAAAAACACAGGCTTTCTTATTCTCAAACCGTTTCTTTGTGTGTGCTTGGGTCCATACACATATCTGAGTGTCCACATGTGCCCCTGGAAGGCTGGGACTTGACAACTGTATGGAATCATCTGCTGCTCTGGACTGGCAGGGTCAAAATGACCCAGTTGGTCCTTCAGGCTGGTGACTAGCCCAGATCCCCCAGGTCAAGCACTTTGTGGCTTCGTAGCACCAACCAGCCTAGCCAGGGGAGCAGCAGCTCAGAGACCTTCCACCACAATGCAGCTGTGTGACTGCAGGGTTATTTCTGACCTACATCAGGGTAGAATGCAAAGCTGCTTTCCAGATTTACCAGTTCAAGTTAGCTTACCTTTCTGATCCACGGCATTACTGGAAATGTCAACCTGTCCACAACTCAATGTTATTTTGCAAAGTTTGGCACCCCTAATTAACTCAGTGTCACAGCCAAGCCTCCTGTGGTATTTAGTGAGAGTACACAAAGAAGATACATTTTAATGAGTGTGCCATTCAGAGCATTGAAAATGCCAAATTTCTCAGTCAATACTGTTAGCTTAAAAGCTTCCCTCTTCCTTTTTTAAGTTTATATATGTTGAAAATATACATTGAAAGCATAGATACAGTTTGCGACAGCTCTTTGTGTAATACATCTTAAAACAGGATCAGATTTCTAGGCTTTCAGCTAAAAAAAATCTGGTATGATATTGATATAAACTATTTTGCAAAATACTTGCACTGATCTGTTCGCCGCTTCGGTTTTCTACTGCCTGAATGGGATATTAAATGTCCACATGATAATATTTATAACGCATTGTTAGTTCAGTTAAAAAGTAAATGAATAAATAAATAAATTTTCATACGGATTGCTACAGGTTCACTTAACTAAGTATAGAGAAATCAAATCACTGCTAAAACAAACAACTAAGAGATAAATGTTTCCTTATTTTCCCATTCAATTCATACCAGTTATTGATTCTCTAATGTGTACCAAGAATGGTACTATTTGCTGAACAAACTCAGCAACAGTTAATACACAAATAGTTATCCTGAAACATTGTCCTGCTTCAAGCTCCTCTGTCAACAAAAGAATTGAAAGTGACATTAGTAAATATGAACAATACTGTTAAATATTTATGATTTTTAAATTGTATAATTTATGTGAAAGACTTTTCACTAAGAAGAAAAATAATTTCTAGTTCAAAGTCACTAATAAAAATTCTGGCTTAGCATTATAACAGGTCACAAGAGAGAGCAATGTTATAGGGAAGAGGGAGAGGCTCCCCAAAACCCCCAAAACTGCCCACTCTAAATAGGTTTGCCACATCAAGACAAATATACTCTAGTGCTTAAGACTTTTAATGGAAAGGAACTTTAATACAATTAATGTGCAATACAGAAAAGGGGAAGAATCAAGTTTCCAAATCAAGTTCACAAAGTTACCCATCCCCTTGTAGGTAAGTGCCCAGCCAAACGGGGTTGGTCGAAAGCAGGGCCACTGAGGCTAGAAAACCTGCCACAAGTCTAAGGTATCTCCTGGGCGGAACCCATAGGAAAGGGGCCAAAGAAATCTGGAAGGAAAGAACAAAATCAAGATCAATATAAATGCTGCCATTGTTAACCTTCTCATGGGTCACTCACCCATTTCTGTTTCAAGTGTGTCCTTCCATGTCCCCCAAGTCCCTGGAACAAGTTCAAGGCCAAGAAGCAAACGTAGCTTCTTCACCTACCTCTCTGCTCCCTGTGCCTCCTCCAGATCCCCTTGCTCTCCACCCTGCTTCATTCTTTCTCCCAGTCTCTCCTCTAGCACATTAATTCAGGCTCATAATATCTCATCTTAAAATGCTGATCCTGACTATGCCTTTAGTTTTTGCTCTTCCATCTGCTTTCAATATAAAGTAAAGGCAAGGAATACAAACAGTTTCTGAAATGAAGTAACAATTATTAAGCCCAAACTAAGTGCCATGCTTAGTACAACAGACTTTCTAGATGTGCTTTTGGGGTGGATAATAACCTCCTCATTTTAGATGAAGAAAGTAGGACTGAACAAAGATTAAACATATTGCCCGGATCAGGTAGGTAGGAAATGGCCGAATCCAAAATATCGACCCATAATCAATTCTTCATCCAAATTATTGTCATATCCTAATCTGTAACTACCCCATGTTGCATTACTAGATTACATCGTCATTCACATTTTACTAGCACAGAAGGAAGCATTACTCTTCTGACTTCTTGGCAGCAGAGCATAAAGTCATGAGAATAGAAGGTAAATCTTTTGCTATTGGGTTACTATAGGTAAAGAGTAGTAAAAGGAATCACTTCCACTTCCACCCCTTGATCACTGGACTCACGAATCCCAGCTAAGGAAGAAACAGCACTACTCGTTGGATGCCGATCAGAGCATGTACAGGTTTCTAGAAAACTTGTCCTGGTTCTTAAGATACTGCCACCAAAGTTGGCCCTGTCACTGACTCCTCAGAAGACCACTCCACTGTTCACTAAGCTAGCTGCTTGGTACATGCAAGACCGGAGCATGCCATGTGTGGTGGCCCATTACTGCACTGATTTTGTTGTGTGTTTTTTGATCAGAAGTGCATATAAATTGGCCTGGGAGTTCCAGATCTCCAGTGTTGTTCTCTGCTCCTGGCAATCTGGGCACTTAGAGGTGACACTAGCCAGGTCAGGGGTGGTAAGAGGAAGTTCATGTTGCTGAGCCCCACTTTATCCATCTTCCTGCCACCAGGGATACTTTGTTCACGAACCCACTGGGCAGTGACAGGGATGGCCTGAGGAAAGACTGGTATCCACAGATCTTCCTATTGCCTTGCTTTTAGGATGCTCTTCTGTTACAGTCACCCTTTGGTGACCACAAGACCATACATGTATACAAATTTCCTTTCTAAAGTATATATCAGATAGTGTCATGATGTTGGGAGTATGCCTGTTCCACAATGAACCAGGTACATTACAGGGACTTTTATTTTAATAGCTCTCTTCCTCATCATCAAACTATATGTTTTTGCTAGCTTATGGACATCGTTTTTGTAAATCCACTTGTGGCCAGATTCCTTCTTGGCAAGCTATCCTGTATTGAGCAGCTAGAGTTTTCTTTGTCTTAGGCAGTAAAATTATCTCAGACTATGCTGAGTCCCACTGGCTTAGAAACATAATAGGAAATGCATTATTTATGTTAGTCTTCATGAATAATTAATAATATCGTAGGTCCTTCATGTTTCCAAGTTTCCCAGCTACATTAGTGCAACTGGTACAGGATTACCTTTCCCCAAACATTGCAATTAAGTGATTGCTGCTGAGTGTGTTTTTAATTAATTTGTGTGACCTTCTCTTGCTAAAGCTGGTAAGTAATGGGGTAATTTTTCAAATAGACAAACATATTATAGTCTGTGAACTTTTGTTCTTATGATGTTGAAATTGTGTCAGCCTCAATCTTTAGTTTCCTTTAGACATCGAAAGAAGTTGTTATTAATAAATTACTTGAAAGTTTCAGGAAAAAAAATAAGCAGAAAAGTGTCCTTACAGCAATATAGAATTTGACTTTCAAATCCAGTGTTTATTTTATTCACCATGCTGACCACCCACTCTGACTGCTACCCAATCCCCGGCACCACAATCTTCCTCTCGCCCGTGTATGTAGAAACTTCCACACTTCATGCAGTCATTAACAACAAATAGTTATGAGCATAGACTGCTCTTCATTGGATAATTAATAATATTTATAAAACACCCTTAGAATTTTTTAATAGTTCCAAAATATTTTATTTTCATGGTATATGCTAATCTGTTTTTTTATAAGATTTATTTATTTATGCATACAAGAACTGAGGTGTGGGTCAGAGGTGTGGGGAGTGAGAGGATTCACCAGAGACAAGAGTGGGGAACAGAATAGGCACAGCTACTGAAGTATATTATTGAGGGGAGAAGCAGGAGAGAGAAGAGAGGTCTGCCTTGCCATGTGGTTCAGCTCCCTGGCTGGGAATCGAACTAATACTGGAGAGCTTCATTCACAATGCTTTAACCCACAGCGCCACGAGGGAGGGTCCATGTATCTGCTCATCTTAGTAGAGTTGCAAAGTTGCTGAGATCCTGCATTCTGAATACTAAAGGAAAGTAGTAAAAACAAATTATGTAAATTAAATGATCAAACAATGGATTATAAAAAAAGGAATCACAGGATTTCCTCTTCACTTCAGACTTTTGCAGGGAGGGTCCTGTTCATTCCTCCTGATTCCCATGAACGTCCTACAGTTGACACAGCGCTGTGTACTGAATGAAGAGCCCCAGGGAAAGTGCCATTCTTTCCACTTGCATGTCACTAACTGTGCGTGGATTCCAAAGAAGCAATAAACATGTCAGACCATGCCCTGCCCTCATGTCACTGTTCTTGAGCAGTGGAAAGCATCTTTGACATGGAAGCAAACAGAAACCAGAATTGTAATAGATATAAGAAGGTTCCTGCCACACAGGAGGTAACAGAGGAGTGGAACAGAGTGGTGAGAAGTCAGCAGGGAATGGTGGCTGTAGATCAGGAGATGAGGAGGCTCTCTGGCCTGAGAAGTCGGCTTTTAACTAAGAGCTGTGGAATAAGGAGGAGGCAGTCATGCCTGTATCCAAGGCAGGGGAAACAGCAATCACAAAAATCTCAAAGTGTGAAGAGCATGGGGAAGGAAGTACAGTTCAAGAGTGAAGACAAGGGGGAAAGAAGGAAGGAAAGAAGGAAGGGAGAGAGGGAAGAAAGAGAAAGGATTAATACCACTAATAAATCAGCTTCTGCCTACTAATAAATGCTGGAGACATATTTTAAGAATATTGGTAGAAGTGGTGCCTTTTTTTTTTTTTTCATTTTGCAGGCCGCCACATTAATTTTTCTAGCTCTGACTTTATCCTAATTCTATAATCTAAGGTAAAAAATAATAATAATTCAGTGACCTGGGACTAGATATAACCTGATGATAGCAGTCTCCACTATCGAAGCCAAAGTTAATTCTTCAATACTTGAGCATCTTATCTGCAAAGCCTGTCATGACCGCTGAAAGATATTAAGGAGAATGAGACACAGACCTTACTTTAATGGCTTGTAGTATATTTTAAAAAATAATGCAGTTAAGGGCCTTCTCTGACCTCCTCTATGACTCTGCCCTATCAGTAATAAAACTTTGGCAACTATTTCTCTGAAATATTAATAAGACATGACAATGTTTTAAGAGCAAATGACAGAACTTGATCTTTAAAGGGAAAGCGCACACGCACACACACACACACACACACACATTCTTGTCATTTGTCAAAGGGTCCTTGGAACAGGTAGACCTGGAACACAGAGCATGGAATGATCATCAACGAGCTTATTCTACTACAGTCAGACAGAAATATGTTTTGTGTACAAGATTACCTTTGCAGATTTAAGGACCCAACAACATTTCTGCATGGATAGCAATTCTAATCTGTATGCATCCTGAATACTGGATTCACTATGAGAGTAGACTTACAAATATGACTGCAAGCGCTCCCCTCCTTGGGTCTATACCCACTTATCACATGACCTCCCCATGGAGCTGACCAGCGTGGATCAATGCAATGCAGCTGAAGCAATGGACCTTTCTGAGCCCAGGCCACAGAACACACTGAGCACTTCATGGATGAGTGCAAGCACTGCCAGGGAAATCCCACAGTGGGTGGGTGCCATAAAGGACACACACTGGTTTTCTCACAGTTTGTGAAGCTACATGTTTGAGAGTCTGAACCCTCCATCTGTTGCACCCAAGTACCCCCCCCCTGTTCCTTTTCTTCTTATAAGAATATCAGATTGGATGAGTCCATGCTAACACCCTCATTTAACTTAATCACCCCATGAAAGGCCTCATACACAAATACAGTTACAGTCTGAGTACTAGGGACCTAGGGGCTCTACATGAACTTTGGGAGAACCTAATCCACCCTGTAACACTTCCCTCATTCTCTTGAGGCCTTGCTGCCACCATCTGAACAAGTCTAAGCCAAATGCCTAGATGACTAGCCAAATCCCAAAAGCCAGCTAATCTGCATCTTGCCACAGAAATAAAGAGAAGCACCCTGTTGAATCTGACTAACTGGAAAGACTACAGGCCAAAGGTGGTTAGTTGGATAGCAATGCTGACAGGTGGTTTATTAGTTAGCTGAGATACTAACCGCATGATAAAAATATATTGAGAATTTGCCTATTTCTAGCTATTTCACCCAGCATTCTCTAGTTGCAATAGAAAGCATCTCTGGTTAACTCACGCATGGGAATTCACTGGAAAGACAGTGCTCTAGCAAAATCAATTGAAGGCTTAGAAGTACAAACACAAGTCGCTCTCAGATTTAGTGAGCAAAACTATGGTTTTATTAACATGTTGTGCTGCCAGTGAAATTGTTTTTCAAATCCATTTAGAACATGTGCCACCAACCTATGATTTGAAGTGCTCTCTGACCATCCAGATTACTATGACAGGTGACTGCCTTGGTTACATCCTGCAAGACTGTCAATCAAATGCATAAGGTACAACAGGCTTACCCAACACTATGTTTATTTAACTTTGCACACAGGACACAGACAAGGACCAGCAAGATACAGTAACAATGGCAAGGGGCCGTCGGGCAACCTTAGACACAACTGGCAATGACTCTATCCTTACATGGGACACTCTTTCTTCATGAAGAACAACCAACAATACAAATGTGGCTTACATAAGTAAAAGAAAAAAGCAGGGGCCTAGGGCCCATCAATTTAAATATTGTGTTAGTTTCTTGTCTCTGGAGGACTAAAGAAGAGAGGACCTAGTTTCCTTTCTTTTGTGCAAGTTGCAAATCAAAAATTATAGGTAATACACCAATTTATCCCAGCAATCAAAAGTTTGCAATGCAAAAATATTTATGGATCAGTAATCCATTCACAGTGAATCATTTCTGTGAGTTGACATTGTAAGAAGTCGACAATGGTCTTCTCAATTAATTGTGATCCTGAGGACGATTTAGTCTGTTAACCTCATTCTTCCGCAAATTCCCCTCTCCCTGGCTGGGCTGGGAGAGATAGGACAACTTCATTTTTTTTCTCACAATTCTTTCCAGAATTGAGATAATTCCCCAGAAAAAAAAAAGAAAGAAAGAAAAAAAGAAAGTGAAAGGTTATTACCAAGATAAAATGAATAAATGAGTGAATGGAAGCTGAAGGACCCCAAGAAATTAGTGCCCACCAAAAAAAAAAAAAAAAAAAAAAAAAGCACTATGTCAGTCTCTGGGATTTTTAAAGGAGAAGCAAAAACATGCAAGAAATGAGTTCGGCCCTTAATGATCTTAAAATGTGTTCCGAACTCTCCTGCACTACTGGTAGGAATGCAAACTAGTACAACCACTATGGAAAACTGTTGGGAGGTTCCTCAAACTGCTTAACATGGAGCTTCCCTACGACCCAGCAACCCCACATGTTTATTGCTGCTCTATTTACAATTGGAAAAATACGGAAGCAGTCCAAATGCCCCAAAGTAGATGACTAGATTAAAAAGATGTGGTACATATATACAATGGAATATTACTCAGCAACCAAGAAAACAGAAACACATGTCTTTTGCAGCAACTTGGATGGAACTGGAAAAGATCATGCTTAGTGAGATAAGCCAGAAAGAGAAAGAAAAATACTGGATGGTTTCACTCATAGCAGGAGTATAATGGACCAGGCGAGAAAATAATAAGAATAATGAACAGCCATATACCAGAGACATTTTGTGGAGGTGGAGTGGGGAATGGGATCAAAAAGGTGGGTGGGGGAGGGAAGTACACAGGACTATAGTGATGGCACATGGGTGACTCGGTGATGGGAAACCCATGGGGATTACAATTGAAATGAAAAAAAAATGTACAAAATGATGTAAAAATAAACTATTATATTTAATAATATATATATATATATATTCAGAAAAAAAATGAGTTCAGAAAAAAAGAATACAAGTGTGAAGAGGCTTTAGGCTAACTGGTAGGACCTAGCTGACAGTTGAGTGATAGAGAAACAAAGGTTCCAAGATCAATCAAAAAATTACTGAGACAAGGAAGAGTTGAAGAGAAAGATCTTTATAGAGTGTAGGGATGGACATCAGGGAGCTATATGATGGCTCAGATGTGTAAACAAGATTGTGTGTGTGTTTGTACAGATAATTTAGGATATTCTGACTAACATGGCTCACTCCTTACAGTTCTGCCCCATTTATTTATCCAACCAGAGTTGGCTGGACACAGGCTAAATATAAGCACTGTTCCGAGCTCTAGAAACACAGCAACGACCATAACAGATTCTCTGTCCTAGAAGAAATGCTTCCAAAAGTGGGACGAGTCTTGGGGTTCATACTGCCTGTGTTGGTGGGTAACAATGGACAAAGGGGTATGAGTGCTCACGTGGTGCCATGCAAGTGACCTGGCTCTTCAGTTTTAAAAAGCTCAAATGTAGGTATTTAATAAAAGAATAATACCTTTATTTTCAAATCTATTTAAAAAAAGAACAGTTGACATTGCAAAGTAAAATATTTGTAATACACTGTTTGATCCAGATAAAGCTGGATACTAAAACACATTCAGATTTTCTACACAAGATCCTGTGGCCTCCAGGGCCCACGAGTGGTTAAAAGTGATTCAGTAAAACATATAACAGACATGTGGCTGGGTTCCATTACCCCCACTGATCACTGGTGCTCACCTTTATGCCCACATTATCTACTTTTCCTATGTGCAAAATAACAGTAATTTCCAAGTCTAGATTAACTCAGACAATAAGTCCTCCATTATTCATTTTGGCTAACTTAATTTTTCATCTTGAAAATTTTCAAAGTTATTGAGAAGTTGAAAGAAAATGACAATGAACACTTGCACACACCGCATCAAGAACCACTGGCTCTTACTGCCTGCTCACACTTTGCAATCATCTCTCTGTCTGACTGTTTCCCTGGCTCGTGACTTGCTTCCTCCATCATCGAATCCAGTAACATCAAGCTGAGTACTTTTCACATTGCCAGGGCTCTATTTTCTCTCCCACTTCCAGGTCTTTATAAGGACCCTGTTAATTATACTGAGTCAAATAACCCAGGATAACTTGTGCATCTCATGATCTTTAACCTTACTGCCATCTGCAAGTTCCTTTTATTATGTACCGTAACAAGCTCCTGGAATTAGGATGTGAATATGTTGGGAAGCCATTATTTGGCAACAACAGCACCACATCCACTAATGAAGCTTTCTGAATCAACTTTATCAAAGTAGAGAGAGTTCTACACTTAGTGATAGTTCTATCACTTATTCTACATTCCTTAGTAGGCATGATTCCTTTTACCAGGGGAAAATTCTCTCTCTCATCTCTATGTATACTATTCTGCACTGTGGACTCGGAGTCTCGTTATTATTCCTGTTGTATTCTTAGTAAGCCCTAGGTTCACATATGTTTTCCCCACTTTCTTAGGTTGTTTTCATAGTTTGGCTATTTTAAATAGTGCTGCAATGAACATGGGAATGTAACAACAGTGTGGCCCCCAGGAAAAGGGGAGGTTCCCACCCAAGGGAAGAGTAGATAAAAGAAGAAGCTGGAGAGCTGATTGAGATGAAGGAAGGAAGGAGGGACAGCAAGGAGGAAACCTAGAGAAGGCACATGGAGCAGAGAGACATGAAGAAACATCAGGCACTTCTTGGTCATGGACTGGTTGAAACAGATGTGGGTGAGACACCCATGCAGGGTTAGCAATGGCAGTTTTCATCTTGATTTTGCTCCTCTGCCCCTTTGCATAGCTCCCCCTCTCCCCCCAACCCCCAACCCCCACCCCGCCACACACACCCCCCAAGGAGGTGACTCAAACTTCTGGCAGGCTTTCCAGCCTCAGCGGCCCTGCTTGGGCCATCCCTGTTTGGCTGGACATTTACCTACAGGGGATGGGTCACTTCCGGTGCTTGATTTGGAGACTTCGTTCTTTATCTTTCCCTTCCCATCTCTGCATTTCACACTAATTGTGTTAAATTTCCTTTCCACTGAAGGCCTTACACACTGGAGCATGTTCTGTCTTGATGCAGCAAGTGGTAGAGCCTATGTAGCATGGGGATGCTCCTCACCCTGCCCTGTGACAGGAATGCAAGTTTCTTTCAAATGAGTTTTTCCTCAAGGAGATAAGTAAGAGTGGAATTGCCGGAGGTGAGGAGCCTGCACTTCCAAAATATAAACATGTAAATCAACATTCCTTCAATTAAAAAAATTTTTTTTTAACATTTATTTACTCATACATACAGAACTGGGGTACAGGCCAGAGGCGCAGAGCAGTGAGAGGATTCACCAGAGACAGAGTGGGGAGCAGGACAGGCAGGACAGGGGACCAGCAGGCGGGTCAGGGCAGTCTGCCAGCCATGTGGGTCACCTCCAGGGTGGGGATTGAACTCACACTTAAGTGACTGCAGCTACTTTCAGTCCTGTGCTTTAACGTGTTGTGCCACCAAGGAGGACCCCCCCCCTAAAATTTTTAATTAAAAAAAATCCTGGTTTCTTTTAGTAGACTATGGCATTTCCAACCAAGACCTGGGTGCCTGGCACATTCTGCACTCTCTGCCATTAGGGTATCATTGCTTTTAGGCCTTTTCAGGGGAAACCTAACATATAATTTTCTTCTCTATAGATAAACAGATGTTAAACTAATATAAACAGATATTACATATCTATTATTTATATGCTATCAATATGGATACTTCTATCTAGATATCTGAAATTCATAAACTTATATTAATAACTGATTCATACATAATAACCACAGAGTTCTTCCTTACCCTCTTATGTTCAACTCCCTCCTCGTGAAAATTCTTATTCCCACAATATCAATTCACAAAATAGTTTTAGAGTTACAATGATACCACATCCAGAACAGGGAGGGCCGGAGAGGGGCAGAGAGAACCTGCAGGACCCTCAGCAGCAGGGAGGGAGAAGGGAGCAAGACAGAATGGCGCCAATGTGTTTGTGGCCTCCCCAGCTAGGAAAGCAAGTGGTGATGGAACTGTAACAGGATGGTTCCAGGAAAAGGGGGAGGTTCCAGATTCCGTGCCACATCCAAAGAAGGGTGGAGCTGAGAGGAGGAGAAGCTGGAGAGGAGACTGAGGAAGGAGGATGGAGAGCCAGAAGGAGACCTGAGGGAGATACATGGAGCAGAGAGACATGTGAAGAAAAGTTTGCTTGCTTCTTCATCCTGGGCTGGTTGAAACAGATGTGGGTGAGAGACCCTTGGGGAGGTTCACTATGAGTGTTTTCTTGATTTTGATTTGCTCTTTTCCTGACAGACTTGTCTGCCCATCTCTCTGACCCTTTTCTATGGGTCCTGGCCAGAAGGTGCTTTAGGCTTTCAGGCCTTGCTTTGGAACAATCCCTTTTGGGTGGACTTTTAGCTACAAGGGGATGGGTAACTTTGGGCATTTCATTTAGAAACTATATTCTTCATCTTTCTGTATTGCACTAATTATACTAAATTTCCTTTCCATTTAAGGTCTTACATGGTTGGTCTTGATGTGGTGGATGGCAGAACCAATTTAGAGCAGGCAAATTTGGGGATTTAGAGGTGTCTCTCTCCCTGCCCTGTAACAGAACCAACAACCAAAGTGGCAACATGCCAGCTAGATGTGCCAGGGATGTCTGCCAGAAGGAGATCCAGAACAAGAGGCAGAATCCCAGGGTTAGGAGGATCGCTGAAAGACAAACAGGAGGAAATAACATTTTGCTCTTGTTATTATTGTTGTAAACCCCAAATCATGAAGCCATGGATGGGATGTTAACTGGATTAGGCTGCTGTTATCAGGCAGAATGCAGGTTTGAGACAGATTGATTTCAGATACAGGTAAACAAAGGTAGTTACATTTTTGCACAACCAGTGGTAACCTCTGAGGATAGTACCTATGGGCATTTTTTCCCCCAGAGAAAGCCTATGATTTTAACTATTTTCAAAAGGCTTCTGGACCAAAGCAAATGAAGAGCCACTGTTTGTCTAGCAGAAACAAGGTAAGGGCAAGAGAAAAATAAGCTGCGGAGCTCATTTCACCACAGCTGCAGTTTACATTGATGTGATCGCTGGCCCCTTAGCTCTCTTCTTAAGAACTTACTGGCTGTTCTCACCTTCACTCATCACAATTCTGTTCACTCTGCCATAAGGATTTTGTAGCCTCTTCTTTTTTGTTTCCATCTAATTTCCTATGGTCTCTCACATGTTTTCAGTTGTATGATAAATGATATTTCATCTATTCTAATGATTGGTAATCATTCAATAAATGCTTATTGTGGGTAGCATCTTCCAAGTCACAAGTCTAAGCAAGTTGTCAGGTTTACACTGTTTTCTTTACATATATTTATTTTCAAAAAGCCAATTTCTGTTTTAACGAATGAAGTGTGTGTATGTCCATTTTGAAGAATTTCCATGAAGGAAGCAGTGCACCATGGAAGAACAGGAGCTGAGGTTGGCACTCGGTGACCTGGGTTCTAATCTAAGGCTGTTGAAGATTTAGCAGTGTGAGGCCCAGGGAGTTCAGGCTGTCACACCCTCAGAAGTGAAGTCAGTTTGTTAAAGTAACTATGAGGCACCTGTGCGACAGGGTTCTGAGCCAGGTTATGGGGAGAACAAATAGAAACATCCTTTTATTGCTTTTCTCTATATGAAAATCTTGCTTTCACACAGATTCTTCTAATATATTTACATGGCCTCAATAATTTTCATATATAGTGTGTTTGCAAATACACAAACTATGGGGTCTGTGAACTAATGTTCACTATCTTTTCTTCTGGCCAGTTCAGCACTTAGGTCTATTTCTAGCAAAAAAAGGACATAAACCATACTTGTCCCCTTTCTTTCTAATTCCCTGCACAGGGATAGAGAGTTAATATACCTAGGGATGAAGGAGAGGGAACTTTAAGCAATTCTTCAAAATAAAAAAGCTTTTAAATTTCAAGAACAGTTTTTAAAATCTCTCAAAAGTGAAGCTTATCTGAGACTTTTCTGTTTCACTCCTCTGACCCCTCCCCCCACAGGGGGGTGAAAAAACACTGATAACCATAATATTTTAGGTACAAAATTACATTATCCCTGAGAAACATGTTGTCCTGTTATTCTAAATCAGTGGCTTTCAAATAGTATTTTTTGCATATATTTTTTTCCTAACAAAATCTTCCTGAAACCTCTCATGGAGGGAGACCTGAGCTGTTCTGTCTGAATGGGGAAGGGATAGCTAATACTTCTATTTCTTCAGTTTCCCCCTCACTGTCTGTGGCAGAGAACTACAGAACTTCAAAGTGACACAAAACGAACTAAAAGTTAACGAGAGTGGAACTCTCAAATATCTGGGTCCATGGACTTAGGGCTACTAACAAGCCACACTCATTCAGTCACATGTATTATTGAGCATGTACTATATAACAGGCTCTCTTTTCAATGCTGGCTATAGTAGTGAATGAAACTTCTACCCACTTTAAAAATATATTATCTTGGTAGATATCTACAATAAGCAAAAATAATAATACCCTAGCTATATAGTATAGTAATGGCTTCTAGAGGGAAAAATAAAGCAGAGAATGGGATAGAACATGAGTGTATTGAAATTTTGAACATGAAAGCAAAGAAAGGCTTCTCATAAAATAGTTGAAGAAAATGAGACTGGGAGCAGCTATCTGAAAGACATAGAATTAGAAAATTTGAAGGTTCTCAGACAAGATGATACTATGCGATGACAGAGAGGAGGCAAATGTGGCTGAGTGAGGGGAATGCAGAAAGAGATGAGCTCAAGCTCTTGATGATAATAAAGGAGACACAGCATTGAACAAAGTAGACTTGGTGGTTCTGTCCTGACAATGTCATACAATGAAGACCATGAGGGAAAGTTTATACATCTGTAGTACAGAAATGACATGTGTCCTGATGATCTCTTCAAATTCTGTAAAATCATTTAAGACAATGAGTCACATCCCCAGAGACCATTGATTGCAATTCTTGATCCTCAACCAGTCACTTAGCACTGAACGTTCCTAAGCATGATGGTATACTCACAACCATAGGGAAGGCAAAAGCTCCCTTTTGTTGCTAAAAGCATTTACCTCAAGTCCCAGCAACAAATCTCTAGTCATGATAATTAGGACTGGATTGTGTACAGGCCAAAAGACTCCTTTGGTGCCTCTGACCAAACCTATACCAAAAGCAAGTCCCTGGGGCCTCCCTGGTGATTCAAGGGGTTAAGTCTTAATACTATGAAGCTATCGGCAGCCACTCCAACATGAATCAATCCCCAGCAAAGGAGCTGGCCCACAGGGCCCAGCAGACACCCTATCTCACCTGCTGCTCCCCACAGCGGTATATTTCAGTCAATCTGCCTGTTTTGCTCCCTACTTTGTCTCTGGTGAATCCTCTCACCCCCTTCTCTCTGGCCTATACCCCAGTTCTTGTATGCATAAGTAAATAAAATAAATCTTTACATTAAAAAAAGCAATTCCAGTGGCCTTTTCTGCCTCTCTCATAGCAATCTCCAAAGAAGGCCTTTGCTTCAGTCTTGAGATAAGCCAGCCGAGACGCCCGTGGGGAGAATATCAATCCAAAAAGTTATAATAAGAGCAGACGAGTCAGCCGAGACTCCCAACAGAAGCACCAGGACACAGTTTAATTTCATCAGAACAAGAGAGATATAAAGTACATCACAGAATCCTTAGCAAAAGAATTAGTAGAGCTCTGAGGGTCTGAGAACAGCATGTCAGGGAGAATCACAATTGTACATTAACTATATTTTCCAAAAAGTTATACCCTACCTAGTTTGAGACGTGACTTCATCCCATTGACTTCATACCTGAAAGAAGTAAATGACATAAAACAAGTATGAAGATAACTCAAGTAAATACAGATCAAGCATATAAATGCCCACATCTCTTGATATGTACCCAAATGCCTATGATTTTAATAATAAAAAATTGTTCACAACAACTTGATTTTTTCCTAAATTCCTCCTCTATTGACCCACAGAAAATGAAAATCCAAAAATATATATAAAAGAATATTTCTTCCCCCTATCTTTGTATTTCTTATTCTGCTCAGTTCCATTCAAAACTATTTAACCTGGGTAACTTGCAAGAATCTGGATTCTCCTTTCAGCAGATAAAAAGGTAAGGACATTTTCTGCCAGAAAAAAAGTTTCTCAGGGCCCTCCCTGGTGACGCAGCAGGTATAAAGCACAGCACTAAGAAGCTAAAGCCACTTTAGCAGGATTTCAATCCCCACCCTGGAGGTGATCACATGGCGCAGTAGACCTCTCCTTACCCGCCGCTGCTCCCCTCAGCAGTGTACTTCATCGCTCTGCCTGTTCTGCTCCCCACTCTGTCTCTGGTGAATCCTCTCACCCCCTGCACCTCTAGCCTATACCCCAGTTCTGTATGCATAAATAAATCTTTTTAAAAAAAAAAAATTTCAGCTGCCCCCAAGAGCTGTGATTTTTCTGAGCCCAAGTCTTACATGACACACCCAACAAAAAAACAAAAACAAGTTTGTCACAAGTTTGACTCCACTCTTGCAAAGTTTACCAAAATCAAGCAAAACCCTAGCATGCTCACATATTTAAAGACAGAAAAAAATTGCAAATTGGGGCTCAATGAACATATTCAAAATCAATTCTCAACCAGAAACACACATTAGACTCTAGTTCCATATTGGAGTTAAGAACCAGGGGCCAGATCCAAGTCAATGCAGCGTTACCAAGAAAAAAGTCTGGAATTCAGAATGTGCCAATTTAATTTCCTATCAACAAGTTTATTGTGACATTATGAATCTCATATCCTGAAAGAAAAAAATCCAGAAGCCATTCAGACTCCTCATTCTCTCAAACAGTAGCTTCTGTGCCTTCTTAAATAGATGACGAATATAATTAGTGGGCTTTCCAAATTCCAAGTCTTTCCTTAAAGACCTCTTTTCTTGAGGGCCCATTCAATGTCATAAAATTCTTTATCTAACTTTAGTTCTCCAGCGCTTAACACTCTTGATTTTAATTAAGTATGAGATATTTTACCCCATTATCAGTTCCACAGAGAGCGTTTTCCTTTTCCCGAGGCTAAATTAGATCTCTCTGGAACACAATTTTATGTTTTTCTTTCATAACACTTGTCATAATTTGTAATTTAATAGCATGTGATTTTAGACAAATGTCTCCCTGCCCCTCCATATTTTGATTCCATAAAGGCAGGAACACTGAACCTTGTCCAGTCTGCCACCACTGTGGTATCAGAAAACTCAGTGCCTAGCAAGAACCAGGCACTATACACATCTGCTGAATGGTTAAATAAACCATATCAGAACCCCTTTTCTTCAGAACTTGAGTTTTCTCCAGAGACCAGTAGATAAGCACATACTTGAAGGGGAAAATGTCACAAAAAGGATAAAAGACAATAATCATTTGACCTAGTAGGTCCTTGGAAGCAACATTCTCTCCAATGATGCTAGGTTTCGTTACAAGTAACACATAATGTTCAGCCTCTCCAAGTGGGAAATAATATTGGATACATTCAAACTCAAAGTAATGATAGTATATTTGTTCCTTGCCACCTAGTCAATAGTTTTATAAATTGTTAAACTGTACTGTAAAGAGATATTAACTATTAAATGGAGCTGGAGCTGGAAAAATAAATTTGAGTTTCTTTGCCAATGCCTTTTACAGAACATGGATCTCGCTTACTTTGAATAAAAGCAGCATTTAAAAGTACTGGCAGCCCTTCCCTGGTGGCAGGACAGATTAAAGCACAGCACAGAAAGCCAACCGCAACTGCTTCAGCGTGAGTTCAATCCCCAGCCCTGAGGGGAGGTGACCACAAGGCGCAGCAGACCTCTCCTGACCTGCCCACTGTACCCCTCAGCCATGTACTTTGTCCATCTGCCTGTTCTGCTCCCCACCATTTCTAGTGAATCCTCTCACCACCCCTGCACCTCTGGCCTGTACCTCAATTCTGTGTGCATAAATAAATAAATCTTAAAAAAGAAAATGAATATTTCCAATCCAATAATGTATATTTTCAAAATAGGAGGCTGAGAGCATGTGAAGTCTTTTGTGTCTTACCTTTTCAATGTCATAGTCAAAATTTACGACAAGCTAAACCATATGTTTATTAAATGTGCTTCCAGTTCCTCCTTCAGGAGGGATAGGATATCTCTAAAAGGGAGGAAGTCTAAGCAACACAAACTTCCTGTGGTGCCTTGCTCACCATAGCACCAGCTAACTAGTTGGTATTTTACCAGTTAGGTTTCTCCAGAAGGTTTCTTTGAAGAAAGGATGTGAGGAAATTTTGAAAACAATTGGGTTAAACCAACACATCACATTGTTTGTCTGTCTGTCTGTCTATCTATCTAATGTGAAGAAAAAAGATGGCAGCGCTCAGTTGGTTAAGTATGATTTGATCACAAGTACTTAATTCTTTGTCATTATTTTCACCTATCAGTTCCTACATTTCATAGCTATCCTTCAAATCACCTGGTGAGGATGGATGGGAAATCAAGACCTCTTACAAACCCAATACGCCTCAACTTGAAATAATTCAATCCATGCTACTGAACTAAAGCCTCTCCACTGCTTTACTGTGACCTAGTAGTATTTTTAAAACATACTTCAACTTAAACATACACTTTAAACTCTTCTAAAAGTGTCACTTTAAAAGGAAATGTTCTTTGTGAGAGTATTTGCAGTTTTAGTCTAAGAGTTTGAAGGGTTTTACAAAACTAACTTCTAAAGAGAGCACTAGGGGGGAAAGGTAAAAATTCCATGAAATTTTCCAGATATCACATATTAATATTTGGCTTAAAGCAGCTACCATCTCCTTGATATTCCATTTTTGCCTATCTATAGCTAAATAGTTGGAGTATTAAGTGATATTTGTGCTGATCCCTATTGCATCTTATCTAATTTTTTTTTAGTTATTTTGTCCTTTATCAATGATCTATCCTGGACAGTTTTCTCCTTGCCTTCTGGTCAAATTACTGCTTTATGTGAATCACTACAATTCCTCTCACAGAAATTACAGTGTAGACTGTAGAGTAGAAAACCACAGTCCTTGTGATTCAAACACAGATCTTCCCCTCACTGACAGTACCCCCTTGAGTAAGTTAACATCTCTGTACCTAAGCATCTCCATTTGTGAAATGGAGGGTTTGCCATTAGAGTTGTTGTGAAGTAATATTAAGATAGGGTATATGGCCTTGAACAGCTACCTTAATATTAACCGCTCATGGTATCACTAATGATAGCTGGCAAAGGGGCTAGGAATTCAATATGGCCTCCACGCATCTCTCAATTTAATCCCATAATCAGGAAACCTGTGATCAGGCAATGAGAAATCTCCAAAGTAGCTTAACATTGTATTTGTCATTATTTTCACCTATCAGTTCCTACATTTCATAGCTATCCTTCAAATCACCTGGTGAGGATGGGTTTTTCTCTTCAGTAGTGATAAAAGGAGAATATTTACAAATGTATGGGATGGTAATTGGAAATAAAGCAAAGACTTCTACTCAGATTACCAACATCAGGACAGTGAAAAAGGGATCTCCTTATTCAGATCCACATTTGACCCAAACAGCCTGTGTTGCATTTCCAGTGAAAATCCCAGAAAGGAAAATTAGGTCTCGTCTTACTATTTCTGGAGTCATTTGTAACTCTGTGAATCCTAAACAAGTATGTTCCAACCGTTTTCATTCCTACCTACAGTACTTGTTGACATATAACAACAGGTTTTCCTAAACTAATCAATTAATGCTTCTCTGCATTTATATTAATGCCCCTCTCAAGTTCCTAAAGGATTTTCTATCTTAGTTCTTCAAGATTATTTGATCAAAACCCTTCTTTCTCTTGCTTAAATAATTTGTGACTTTACTGAAGTTAACCAGGTTCCTGCCAACTCTTTGGTTTTCCAAGTACAGGTCTAATATTTGCAGTGTATTTTCTGGAAGCTCGATTCTCATTCCCGCTTCCCCACTTCTATCCCATGTCTATTCTCCACTTGCACACGCAAAGGTGCGCTCTTTCGTTCTTCCTTCTCATGCTCTGCCTCTTCAGCTTTTTATTCTAGATTTCTCTAACTCAGATATCTTTCTGATGCTAAGTGAGAAAAACCACCCACCATTACCAAATACATTAGCGTTTATAGAAGATAACAGCTCTTCTTCAGTGTCTCCCTTGATGGTGCCCAGTATTTTGTTTGACATTTTGATCTCAGCTGCATATTGAGTTAACATGCTCAAAATCTTTTAAAATGATTCCCGAGTCATTTCTCTGCCTTCTTAACATCAACGGTTTTACAGAATATAGAAATTTCCAAAACTTGTGGCTAACACAGTGCCACTGCTTGCAGAGCTAACTTCCATGAGTCCCAATAGGAAAAACAGAAAAATCCCAGTGAAGAAAAATATAGTGTCTTGGTGTTGTTTAGAGTTGCTCATTATGGTTTTGATATTTCAGAAACTTGTATCATATCAAATAAAAATACAAAAGAATATTATTTTTAAGTAATATAATAGTTCATTTTTACATCATTTTGTGCCTTTTTCCATCTCAGTTGTAATCCCCGGGGGCTTCCCATCACCAAATCACCCATTTGCCATCACCATAGTCCAGTGCATTTTCCTCCTCCTCCCCATTTTTTATCTCATTCCCCATTCCACCCCCATAGAATGTCTCTGGTATATAGTTGTTCATGATTATTATTATTTTCTCTCCTAGTCTTTTATACTCCTGCTATGAAGGAAACCATCAGTACTTTTCCTTTTCTTTCTGGTTTATTTCACTAAGCATGAGACCTTCCAGCTCCAACCATGCAAAAGGCTGCTGCAAAAGGCATGAGCTTATCTTTTTTGGTTGCTGTGTAATATTCCATTATGTATATGTACCACATAGAAAAGACAAAACAATATTATTTATACTTTGTGGAACATGGATCTAAGTTCAGTCAACTAGAAGCAAACTGAGGCCTGTTCCAAGATGGGAATAAAGATTTTGAATATTAAGACCAACCTATTTAGTTGAGTCACCCCAGTTTGAAGTTCTGCATTTTCAAATGGACATCCATCCTAATTTACTTACCCCTTTTAACTACTGCATAGACATTCACCAGAGGTTTTAAAACCCACTATAGAGGAGGTGCTAACAAATGTTTTATTGAACTGAATGCTGTTTTCAAATACACAGGCTAGAGATATGGATGTCCAAATTTGAATTTTGTATACCTCTGTTCCCTGAGAGCATAAGTGAAATTTTAACTGCACCTGTATAATTTTCTATATATTCCAAACTCTTTTATATCGAACTTAAATAAAAAAGTAAATACCTAAAATGTGCACATATCACAGTGAACTGCAACTGAAGATTTAAATTTAAGATTTCACTGTTATTATTCTGAATATAAGTACTTTGGTAGTATTTTCCAAAATAGTCTCAAAAAAATAATTTGGACTTAGGTAAAGAGAGACTTTATTCAAAAGGAAATTTTATCAGTAAAATGGTTATTATCAAAAATAGTGAAGAATGCAAAGAAATTGAGACTCCATGAATTATTGGTGGGAATATAAAAAGCACACTTCTTTGGAAAACAGGCAGTTCCTCAAAAAATTAAAAGTAGAATTTCCATGTGATGCATTAATCTCACTTCTGGGTACACATCCAGAGAAACCTGAAGCACAGTCTGGAACACAAATTTGCAGGCTCATGTTTATAAGCAGTTTGACTCACAGTAGCCAGAAGGAGAAAGCAGTCCATATGCCCTTCAGCAGGTGAGCAGAGGAGCAAAATGTGGCATCTACAGACAATGGGCTATTATTTAGCTTTGAAAAGGATGGAAATTATCACATCTGCTACAATATGGTTGAACCTCGAGGACATTATGCTAAGTGAAATAAGCCAGCCACAAAAAGTCTAAACCACAAATCCAGCAGGCAAACTATAAAGGAGATACTCAGCAGGGTGGGGGAGGGAGAGGGATCAGAACAGGGCCAGGAAGAGCACAAGAGACTATGCTGATGGTGCACCCCAGTTCCTTGTATGCATAAAAATATAAGTCTTTTTTTAAAAAGAGAGAGATTCATGGTGATGATGTTGTTCAGGGGTGACTTGGTGGTGGGAATTCTGTGGGGACTCAAATACTGCAAAAATTGAACAATGATATAAAAAAGACACATGCAAACAAATGTATTAAATAAAAAAGTCAAAACTGCAGGATTCCAATTGCCAGATTTGCAAAATGTAAAAGTTCTGAAATCTGCTCAAATATGTAAATACAAACATTACTATTTACTTTAAAATGTACACTTAAAAATGTTTAGGATGGTAACTTTATGTCAATTCTACCCCAACTAAAGATAAAGATTTCTTTCAAAGTGATATATAGTGCAATGAGGACTGGGGGAGTGGGGCTGTTATGAATAAGCCTTCTATAAGCATTCTTGCCAAATCCTTTTGTGGCCCTATTTTCAACTCTTGGGAGTGGGGGTTGTTGTTTTAAACTGCATCTTTATGATTACTAGTGAAACAGAACACATTTTCTTATTAGCCATATTTTGATAGTAGTTTATGTTACACAGGTGTGCATGGATTTATTAGAACTCAAAAATAATATAGTTATTGCTGTGTTATTTCACTGTGTATAAATTTTACCTTAATAATCTGTAAGCCCTGGTGGCGTAATCGGTTAAAGGGTAGCACTTTGAAGTTGTCCAAAGCCACTACCGCATTGAGTTCCATCCCCCGCCAGGGAGATGAACCACATGGGGTGGCAGACCTCTCCTGACTGCCCCCCTCAGCAGTGAATTTCACTTGATCTGCCTGTTCTGCTTCCCATTCTGTCTCTGGTGAATCCTCTCACCCCCTCCCTTCACCTCTAACCTGTACCCCAGTTCTTATATACATAAATAAATGAATCTTTAAAAGAAATCTGTGAGCACTTAGGTTTCTGAAGCTTGGCTATAACAGTCAGTAATGTATGTAATGAACATGGGTTTATAGGTATCTCTTTGAATTAGTATTTTTATATTCATTGAATAAATACTCAGAAGTGAAATCACTGGATCATAAAAAAAAAAATGAGAGAGAGAGGGGACTGTTATAAAAAGAGGAGGAGAGCTATTACAATAGGGGAAAAGATCCAAGCACATCTTAAAAGTATCACAGGGTGACCCCAATGTGATAGGAGTGGCCTGACCAAGGGTCCTCACCTGCACATTTAAAGGGGATTCAGCCAAAGGCACACACAGAAAGAAAGGGTAATAAAGGGTTTCTGTGAAAACCAGAAAAATGATAAAAGGGAATAGCCCAAGGAGAAAAACATAGAGATACATTGGTGAATGTGTCCTACCAGTTCTGCTGAGCTGGGACCCCCAATATCTGGCTGGAGGCTGGCCAAAAACCAACCACCCCATCCTGCAAAGCCCACATGTCCTTGGTTATACACTAAGCCTGGCTGCTTAACTCTACCTTCAGTTCCCATCATCCTCCCTTCTGTGATGATGACATGGGACTTGCAGTCTTTGGTGCCTTGGATGTCTTTTGTCTGGGGGTGCAGGGGCCATAAAACCCGAGTTTGTAAAGTTTGTTCAGGACATCCTCCCATGACCCCCAACAAAAGGACACCGGCCCCATTAGATTAGGGCCCTATCTGTTTGTCTTCATTTAACCTCAATCCCTAAATCCAAATGCACTCATATTTTGAGGTAGAGATTCAACATAGCAGTTTGGTAAATGATTCACTCTATAGCGGTATCCCTAGGAAGTGAGTTCAGTAGCTAGAGAGAAGGCTTGGCTATAAGGCCCTGGGTGATGGAGCTTAAATGTGATATGGCATTGAGGCTAGGGTCATTGAAAGCTTTGCAGTTGGTGACAGATTCAACATGAGGTTTATGGGAAATATGTTTGGTTTACTCATTACAACTGTTCATTAAAGACATGATATTGAAGACATTAATACAGGTCAACCCCAATGCCCTCTTTTAGATGCTCAATTATTTGCAGATCATAGCAAAGTAGCTGGTATGCCTAAAACCCTTTAAGAAATGAGTGAAACTTATAGGAGGAATATTAAAAAAAAAGCAGAATCAGGAAAAAAAAGTAACTATAATAAATATCGAAGTCATCAGGCAACTATAGATGAGAGCCATTCTGTAGGGGAGGAGGTGGAAGAGGACCAGGACAGGATGAGAAGAGCACAAGGGATTATGGTGATGGTGCACAGTGGGTGGGGACTTCATGGGGAAATCACACACTATACCAAAATGAAGGATAATGTAATGCATGTATATATATTTTAAAGTGAGTCAAGAATGAATCCTTAAACAGGCAAGGATTACTTACCAAAACAGTTTTGTCCTTTCCACCTTGGAAAACCTGAGGGAAGCTATCCGTGCGATAATTCTGAAAGTAAGTACTGCTGAGGCTATGGAGAGGGAAAGAGAAAAGGAAGGCTTTCTGCACTTTGAAACGCCGGCAGAGGGAAGAGGAATGTACATGCAAGACAGCTGTTTGACCTAGATGCATCAACACCCATAGCTGGATTCCTCTTAGTGCACAAACCATTTACCATCTTGACTAGAAGAAAAACTGCTTGTTTGGAAGGAGGAAAAAGCAAAGTCTGGCTTTTTTTTTTGTTCCTGCTAGTCTCAGGAAAAATATGGCTTCTGGATATAATGATTACTTGAGCCATAAGCTTGAAAACACCAAAACAGGAACTTTAAAATTAAAAAATGAAGGGTATGTCTATAGTTTTGGGAGGAAGATAATAGAATGCTACTGAGTATTTCTAATGCCCACAAAAGAGAGTAATTACATGAGGCACATCTTCATTGTTCTCTTTTTGGAATCTTCCACCCACCAAGAGCCCTATAGCCATTTAGACAGTAGTTTCTTCCCTGGGAAATTTTGATTCCCAGAGAACAAATGGGACATGTTTGAGAGTTATGTGTCTGGGGGTTGGAGTGGCTACTGGCAACTCATAGTTAGAGACCAGATAGGCTGCTCAACATCTCCTGGTATACAAGAGTAACTTCCCACAACAAGAAAGTATCCGCCCAAAATGTCAATTATAGCCAACACCGAGAAATCCTGCAATTAGAGAAGAAGAAGAGAACTGAGACATAAAGGCTGACACAGAGACCTGATTGCTGGGGCAGAGTCTCCACAGGAAAGCTGGTGATGCTCTCACACCTCCAGGAAACTCTAAGCGCAGGAAGAATCGACCAAGGCTGAAAAATACAGTTTTGGTTTTTTGTTTTGTTTTTCTACTTTTCTTCCTTTCCACATAAAGTACCATTTCCTTCTATCCGTGTTAATTTTTTGACAGTATGGATTTCTCCCCTCAGCTGTGGTCATCACAGTTCTCCCATCACAGAAGCACCTCCAGTCCTCCTCCAGTCTTCCTTGCTCTCCCCTCCTTTCCTTTCACCCCTTACCTTCTCCTCTTTTCCTGCCCCCAGCGAGAGACTCTTAAAATACAGTCTTACAATAAAGAATACAGAGCTCAATGAAGCTGATTCAGAGACTGCTGTGAGGAACTGAGGCCATATCCAAAGGCCCTCATCACACAGACCAGACCTGCCCTATCTTAACCTGCCCAGAGGGGTCCCAGGAGCTTGACACCAGCCATGCTCAAGAGTCACTTCAGTACTACCAATTCCTGGGCACTGTCCACTCTATAGAAAAATGGTATGTGGATGAGTAAGAATTACCCACAACCACCAAGTCTTATGAAGTCAAAAACCTTGCTGGCAAGGAAATAACACAGCAGGGACCTCCCTGGTGGCACAGCAGTTAAAATCTCAGCATCTCAAGCTCTCGCCAGTCACTGCGGCACAGTTCACCCCCTGGCCAGGGAGCTGATCCACATGGTGCAGCAGACCTCTCCTGTCTTACCCATGGCTCCCCTCAGCAGTGTATTTCAGTCAGTCTTCCTGTTCTGCTCCCCACTCTGTCTCTGGTGAATCCTCCCAACCAGCATCTCTGGCCTAGACCCAGGTTCCTGGATGCTTAAATAAATAAATCTTTAAAAATAAAGTAGTACAGCAGTGGGAAGGTCCAATGGTGAAAGAATATTGTTTGTGTTTCTCTGAATTCACGATACAACTGTATCTTTGACCCCCTCTCATTCTCCTCCAGCCACCACTGCACTTGAACGTGTCAAGCACGGGTCAAATACTCCAGCATAAGCTTCGGTGTTTACAAATTCCCTAGTATTCTTTGCCTACAAACCCTGTACTTCATTCAGATATATGCTCAAATGATACACTAACTGACCACCTATTTCTGTACCTCCCCTCCAAAATTCTCTAGATCCTTAGTCCAGTTTGCTTTTCTTATAGAACTTACCAAATCCACCATTTTACATACATATCTGCTTATTGTTTTACTCCTCTCTTCCCAGTAGAATCCAGACCGAGAGACCTTCTCAAATCGTTCAAGGTAGTATCCCAGAGCCTAGAACACAGCCAGACGCACTGCAGGCGCTCGAGATACATTTGTTCACCATTTTAAATGCCTGGCTATGTCTCGCTCTCTCTATTTTCCTCCAGTAAGCCTTCCCTAATTTCTCAAATACAGCATTTTCTGATTTTTTTAATCCCTCTTTATTTCTGTGACTGAGCAACAAACTAGTTGTTATTACTAATCGTCCTTTGGAGCTAAAAAGTTTGCTGACCTTTCATAAACAGCTCGTGAACACCTGCTGGCCGTGCTTCTGAGTGCCACAGGAAACACGAAGAACTGAGGTTACCCTGGCTAGACCTACACCCCTGGTGAGAGGAGAGAAAGTGTTCACAACAGCAATTTAATATAAGGCCAGATGAGAGCTATTCCTTAATGAAGAATAATGTTACAGGAGGTCACAGATGACTCTGTTTTTTGGAAATTAAAGAAAGGCTTCTGGAGAAAACTGATGTTTAAAAAGAAATTTTAAAAATGGGCAAGTGTGAAGCATAAGGTATTAGATAGAAAAGACAGTCTAGGTAGAATGATGAGAAATTGAATGGCAGCTGCATTAGACGGACAGGGCTTCCTGCCAAGGGAGACAGAGAAATGAAATGAACTGACCAACTTGAATCTTAATGACTCAACTGTAAAGTGGTAAAATGATAGCTTCAAGACTTGGTGACTGTATGACTCTGATAATAGTGATAATTTTTTGTCATTTACAAAAATCAAGAAGGGCACCTTTAAGATGAGAAACAGTTACTTTGGTTTCTATCATCTTGAGTTTGAATTTCCAGATCAACCTCCAGAATGTGATGGAGCCATATTTCTGGTGATGTTGCTTCATGGCTTTGTTCTGTGGCCCTCCTAGAAATTCTACATGCCAAATACTGTTCATCATATCACTTCACCTCACAGAGTGGATTCTGTTGTTTGCTAATATCACTTCTAGTTAATACAAAAGCAATCAAGCAAAAGTTTTCTACTTTATTTCTTATAATTCAAATAGGTTGGATCAATTGAAATTGCATTTTTATAAGTTAAAAAGAGTTATTAGCAATTTCAAGCTAGTGATGGCTTGATATGAACATACTCTTGAATCAAAGAAACTTGGTTTAAAATCTGGCTCAGAATTTTTCAGTTGTGTGATTCTTACTCTGAAATTCAGTCTCCTCAGCTATAAAATAACAACAATAACTGGAGTAATTAACATATGATGTGAGGATTACGTAGAAAGACAAATGTAAAGCACATACCAGGTGCACCTTATCCTTCCCTGTCCTCTCCTTATCTTTGAGTTTAGCTTTGTCTTTTCTCTGCTTTCATGCTTACTGCTTCCTTGATAGCCCCTCCTTCCCATGCATTTTCTCATTTTCTCTCCTTTTTCTGCAACCATGCTCAGTTTTTTTAATATCAGGGCAAAACTTTACTTGGCTTATGCTACAGCCTGAAGATTTGTATCTCCCAAAACTTGTATGCTCAAACCTAATCCCCCACGGGATGGTAGTTAGTGAAGTGATCTTTGGGACCTGACTAGGTGTGAGTTGTAGATGAAGCCCTACTACACAGGAGATTAGTGACTTCACCAAAGTGATCCCAGGAAACTTTCTCTTCCCTTCTCCCAAGGGAGGACACCTACAAAGAGAGCTGCCTGTGGACCATGAGCACTGGTATTGACCTGGAACATCCCCATAGCTCAGCTGTGAGAATAAGTTTCCGTTATTTATAAGCCACCCTGTCCACAGTGATCAGTTACAGCATCCCAAACCAACTCCTTCAGTCCTGCTGGCCACACTGATATTGTCCTCATTTTTTTTTTAAGATTTATTTATTTATGCATATAGAGCTGGAGTAACAGGCCAAAGGTGCAGGGGCAGTGAGAGGATTCACCACAGACAGGGTGAGGAGCAGAAGAGGCAGATCAACAAAGTACAATGCTGAATGGAGCCATGGGCAGGTCAGGAGCGGTCTGCTGTGACATGTGGATCACCTCGGGGGTGGAGATCGAACTCATGCTGAAGTGGCTTTAGCTTCTTAGTGCTGTGCCACCAGGGAGGGCCCTGTCCTTGTTGTTTTAACAAACTTTTCTAACTATGTAATTTGTAGATTCTAATTCTTCTTTCTTAGAGTTCATCATATCGACAGCTCCTTGAACTACTAAAATGTCATCTCAAACATCTATGACTGCTAAGTGAGCAAATTCCATGATCCCTTCTAAACTGTAGTCTTTGAATTATTTGAAACTGGCAGTCGCCTGCTCTATCATAAAATCCCTTCAGAATTTTAACACTTGAAATCCTTCAAAGTAGCTGTTCCATGCTTACCTCACGTCAATCACCAATTCATACTATTCTTCCTTTTCAATGTCTCTCATATCTTATTCTCCATATTCTTACAGCTTTTTTTTAACTTCATCTAAAAACTCAATACAGTCTTTACATATATCCAAAGGAAGATTATATATATGTGTATATACATATGTTGTGTATATATAAGTGTATAAACATACACACACATATATATAAGTATATATAAGCAAATTTTTCTCAGTTTCCAGTTAAACCAGTGAGCAGAAGACAGTTATGACTAACCCAATGACAAAAAGAATTATTTCCTCTTACTGATCTGGAGTTGGTAGAAGCTAGTTATTTCAACTTGGAATTGTACCATTCATTTCAAAGTAGGCAGAGTTAATCTATCTGACTCAGGATCCATGACTGTGAAGCTTGTTCTGGACATGTGCCTGACCATCAGAGATTGTAGGAAGAGCATAGGCAAGAAAGAAACCTGTTTTGGGGGAAAAAAAGGAGAACTACAAAAGAGAGGTGATTAATTGGCTTCTCCAGCAAAAAGCCTTATCAGTGACATCCACAAAGCCCCACTGATCTCCACGCAGCACATGTTTAAAAATATCAATCTTTAGGCACTTGGATAAAGCTTAGGAGCTAGGATAATGACTTCTGCCTTTTCTTCTTAAACTTAATCTCACTAAGTAATCTCCTTTGAGTCTCTCATATAAGACATGTTTTGTCCCAAAATATGTCCTCCATAAAAATCTTTAAAAAATGTAGTCTTCTTATGAAAGTCTTTATTATCCTGTGCTTGTATCTGATTCTGTCTCTAAATATAGCCAAAAATCATCACCAAAGGAAAATGATTAACAGAACTAACTGCCTAATTCTTTAATTCCCAATTAAACTCAGTTCATAAATTCATTCTTGTGTAACTACATTTTTTACAATAAATATGACTGGGACATATAAAAAACATGTTTTTTTTTTTTTTCAGAATCTAATTCTCGTACACACAATCCTCAAGTGTAATTTATTTCAAAGCTTTTATCAAAAGCACAGGACTATTTCATTTTTAATTTTTGTTTTTAGAAAATCAGATAAATATTACTACAAATTCAGGCAGAGATATCTATTTTAAAATTGTTGGGTGTTTGAATTTGAAAATAATATATTCTGACATGCTTTTGGTGACAATGGTTCTAACTGGGGCATCTATCTTTTTTTCTTTCTTTTAATAAAATCGATCTCCTTTTTCCTATGTTTAAGAACCTATCTACTTTTCCTGATATACTAACAACAAAATTTTTGTCCAGTCTGCAAGAATGAAGATTTTTGAAGTACTACATTCTTTTCTACAGTTTAAAGTAGAATTTTTATCTCTTGAAAGAAAATGAAATAAGAACCAATAGAAAATGAGGCTAAAATCACCTTGTCAGGAATGACGGAAAGTTACAGAGAAAACGACCAAGGAAAAGGAGAAACAAACATTCAAATGAATATAAATGGATGGAGCCAGCCTGCTAGAGAAGCAAATAAGTCTCTGAGGAAAACAGCAAGGGAGCAAATGATTAAAAAGTACAAAAAAAAAAAAAACCTCTGCTCAGCTATTCTTACTTCACTGCAATTCCTACCATGGTCTTATCCCTTTCACATTATGTAAATTTTGTTTTATCCCCAGAGTTCCATTCTACCTTTCTAGAAGCAAATGAAATTGATAAATACTTGGCATTGCCTACTCCAGAATGAGGGCCTATAAGGAAACAGGAAGGCAGTGTCTTAAATCCTAGTCCCAGATTATTTCCCAATAAGTTTCTTTGTAAAAAATAAAAAATTAAGCTGGAAAAGATCATGCTTGGTGAAATAAATCAGAAGAAAAAGGAAAAATACCGGATGGTTTCTCTCATAGCAGGAATATAACAGAACAGGCGAGAAAATGATAATAATGAACAGCCATATACCAGAGATATTTTGTGGGGGTGAAGTGGGGAATGGGATCAAAAACAATGGAGGAAGGGAAATGCACTGGACTGAGGTGAGAGCACATGGGTGATGTGGTGATGGGAAACCCAAGGGGATTGCAACTGAGATGGAAAAATGCACAAAAGTATGTAAAAATAAATTATTATAATAAAATATTAAAAAGAAAAAAATAAAGAAAAATTAAGAAAAAAATAATATATAGTCACCATCACATCCCACATAGTAATATCTACACAAATGAGATGCATGAGAACACGTGATAGATGTTAAATGTCAGCATGCATGGTTCATAGGGTTATGAATTCAGTGTGGAGAGTTTAAACCCAACACAGAATAGGGTATAGTGTTTTATAAATATTTATAAAATGAGCAAGTGAATGAATTAATGAATCAATCTGTTGTCAGACAATGTCAACCTGCCCAGTGGAATGAAGAAAGAGATTGAAATTTTTAAAGTGGATGGGTGGATGAATAGTTATAACTCCCAAACAAACATAGAATGGATGTGTGGAAGATTTTTAATATATATCCAGTAAGACAGATAAAGCCAGTTCAAAGGCAAATCTAAAGAACATACATATTTAAGAAATCAAGAATCCTGAGCTGAATTTTGCTAACAGATGTAAAATTAATATATCTCAACATAAGTGTCAGTTACATCTCCACTGAGCTACATATTTTTGCTCCTTTATGGACAAACGTAATTTGCATTACCATCAAGTTTCCTACAATTTATGTAATTGTAAAGTAACTTAAAAACAATGAAAAATACAGACCCACTAATGGAGTAGACTCCCAGAAGTTACGCTAGACATGTAGTTTTCATTGAAAGGATACCGTCTCTTTTCTTGATACAGTAGAGATATCCTCTTCTGCCTCTTTGCTTTGTATTCAAGTCTTATGGCAAGTCTTATGGAAGTATCTGCTTTTTGCCTGACCTGAGTAAATCTCATGATGATGATGACTACAAATTAAGAATGACTACCCATAACTGTGAAAGCCTATAAGAACTCTACTGAATTTCTGTGCTCATGTTACTGACCCACTCTATGAACACCTAGGTCAAATGATTTTCTTCCTCAAAAATTCTGCTCATGGGCCCTCCCTGGTGGCACAGCAGGTTAAAGCACAACACTACGAAGCTAAAGCCACTTCAGCATGAGTTCGATCCCCACCTGCCCCAGAGGTGACCCACATGGTGCCGCAGACCTCTCCTGACCTGCCTGCTGCTCCCCTCAGCAGTGTATTTTGACTATCTGCCTGTTCTGCTCCCTACTCTGTCTCTGGTGAATCCTCTCACCACCCCTGCACCTCTGGCCTGTACCTCAGTTCTGTATGCACAAATAAATAAATCTTTTAAAAAAAAAATTCTGCTCATGATAATCTTCAAGATATTTCCAAACAGGAAGGAAGGGATATACACTGATCAGAGCTGGGTTGTCTGTGGCTGTGGTGCCAGACATTACCATTCTCTAGAAGGTGCTTCATGGGAAGATCTGTGTGTCTTGGGTAGAGGTAGGGCATAGAAATTAAGACAATAGGAACTTACAGCATGGCTGAGGAGCAAAGCCGTATTTTAACAATCAGTGTAGCCATATTGTCCCATGTCTCCACTTCAGCCACTTACCCTAAATGTCAAGATGACCTCCCCACTTACTCCACAGGGAAAATGAAAGCCATTAGAAATCCCTATTTTTAACTAAAACAACCAATCCTGCACTACATTTCCCCTCTTCTCATCCTCTTCTCATTCCGAGCCATAGAAAGAGGTCTGTAATATACATAGAGAGCATATCTGCTATCTGCTACTAAAAGGAGAAAAGAAAGACAGACAAGATTGGGTGAAAATAATGCAGTAATATGAAGGAAAGAAAGGAACACTGAAAGGAAGTTGGTACTACTAGTTATTCTATTTTATGTTTCATGAAAACTACAGGACAATGTAAATAAAATGATCAGATATATGCAGCTTCTTAAGAGGAGTCCTTTAAGGGAAATTTGTTTGAGTCACTTCAAAAGGTTGAGAGAGTTGCTTCCCGGCATGAGTGAGTTAGGGAGCCTGGTTATAAATTCAATTGAAATGAACTCGGGGACATCTGTAATATATGAAATTCCTAAAAACGAGAATATTATTTGTGCTTCAGACCAGTAGAAAAATCAAATGTATTTTGAGGACAGCCCTGAAATACCAAAGAGCAGAAATGCTAGGAAAACTTTGTACTTCCATTTAGCAGACAAGGATGAAATTCTGTTTATCACTTCAGGAGAAAGAGATTCATGTAGTGGGAGTGAGTCTAGATAAGACTGACAAGTAGCAAACAAAGCACTATGCAAGGCACCCTCTAATAGGAACTCAGGAAATACAGTATTTGGAATAAAATACTGGAAGTTGGTATTCTTAAGGACTTTTATTTTAACCAGTAGTTCTTAAACTTCAATTTGCACCAGAATTTTCTGGAGGGCTTGATGAAACAGATGACTGAACCCCAGCCCCAAAGCTCCTAATCTTATTGGATCTAGCCTGAGAATCTGCATAGTATAGGTTTCCAGATGACACTGTTTCAGCTTGTCCAGGGACCACACTTTGAGCGTCACTGGTCTAAAATATACCTAAAAATAAAATGACAATGGGAAATACTTATTTCAGTGAACAGAGGGGAACTAGATTAATGATGAATTTCTAAAAAATAAATAAATGAAAACTATTCTAAGAAAATAATTCCTAGGAGTATTTACTAAATTTAATGTTAATGAACTCTGAGTCACAGTTGAAGAAAATCAACTACCGTCATCACATTTTTTTCAGACATCTCATCATTCATCTTATAGTTTGTTCCCACTTGCTAGGCTTTCGTGACTTTTGCCACTTTGCTAAGACTTCTTTTCTTACACCAGATCCTTTATTGAATCCCTGACACTGTGTTAACCCTCTTTTCTCTGAATTCTTGGAAACCTTCTTTTCCAAGTAGCATTCTGTTCTGACAGACATCACTAGATCCCAAATTCTTTATAGTATTTTTATCTCACCCTCTGTGGATTTAAAATTTCTGAAGACCAGGCTAACTAAAAATGAACATTCTTCATGAAAATTAGACACCTAAAGCAATATATGGGATAGTCACTGCTCAGAAAGTGTCCAGTCTTATTTTTGTAGGGTCAGCAGTATTTACCCAGACAGCATAAAAGGATTACTTACTTAACTGGCTGTGCAGACTGCTGGAGGCCCCTGACAGACAGTATACCCTGACCAGTCTTCCAGGGCTCAATGGATATGGTGCATAGCACACAGGAGCCCATTTATGGATCCAAAATCGCTGGCGAGGGGGAGGGGACAGCCGAGGGGAATATACTGTAGCTGCTGCTGTCTTTCAGAAGAGTTAACAAAGAATGGGGATGGATGGGCTTGTGATTTTATTTAGCTGGCAAAACAAAGCTTTTAGAAGTCTGTACAACCAAAATTTAATGACTACCACTGTCTCCTGATTTAGAATGTGGTAAATTATTTAGGGAAGGGCACAGTGGAAGGTAGAAGGGTAGTAAGTTACTATATCATAAATACATCTGAAATAGCAATTTTGTTACTTTTAAAATTCAAACAGTAAACTTCAAAGGGTAGTAACATAAAAAAGGTTTCCAGTCATTTTTTTCTCAGACTGTATTTCTGGACCTTATATTCTTCCCTCCAAAACAAATTTAATTTCTAAGTGACGTTAAGTTTTTATTTGTTTGTTTGTTTGTTTCTATGATAGTTTTTGTGTCAACTTGACTAAGTTATAGTCCCCAGTTATTCACTCAAACACCAACCTAGGTGTTTCTGAAGATATTTGTAACTGTGACTGTAGGATGATATGAGTGTCTCTGACTCAATCAGCTCATCAACTCAAGACCTTAAAAATGTGATACACCAAAAATGACACCTTGAGACTAATGCTTCTTTGAAGCATCAGAGAAATTCTGCCTGTGGACTGCACCTTCACCTTGGGCCCAACAGTTCCAGCCTGCCCTTCCTTATAACCTGCCCTGTGAGTTTCAGCCTTGTCCAGCTTAACCCTCACAATCACATAAACCACTGTCACCCAATAAATCTCTTAATGTACATCTCCCACTGGTTCTTTTTCTCTGGATGGTCTTGACTGATACATATTTCTCTTCTAACTACTCATGATGCATTTACCTCCTGCTATTGTCCACAGATCATTTCTTAGAAACACTACATCAGCTCTCTACCTCTGAGAAATGAATATGCCAAAACGTGGCCTGCTAACACTGTTAGAGGAGAACTTCTACTTAAGGTCATAGCCCAATTAAGTAAATGGACTTTTTGATATGGGAAAAACACTAGGTACCACTCACAAAGCCAAAAAAAAAAAATTTTTTAAATGATGCAATCGATGGCATATGTGGAACCATGCTAGAGAAAAGAGTCCCTGCAAAAATGGAATTGTCAGGAAAGTGTGTGATAATGCTCCCCAGCAGATTCCCCAGGTACCACATTATAAGAATAGTCAATGATTGTGATTAACACTAGAGCACTGACAATGTCCCAGGCACTGTTCTGAGTTCATTATAAATAGTAACTCAAGCCACACAACACCCACTGATGAAATAGATACTGAATTATTCCCACCTTATAGGTATGAAAACTGAGACAAGAATAATTAAGCAATTTTCCCAAAACCACTCTGACAGTAAATAGCAGAACAAACACTCAACTCCAGTTTAATTCTACAATCTGTCCTCTCAATCCCGTATTACTTCAGGTATCCTGCTAGGAGGTAGTGGGTGACCATTAAGGACACTTAAGAGTCCACCATTAACTCCTTAGGTTGAACACTATGATCAAGTGCAGCATTTAGAAAAGCCCAGCCTGAGACTGATACAATCCAGAGCAGACAGAGGCTATGGCAGGTGAGGCCATGGCTCCTTATGTCAGGGAGAGATGGTGCTAACAGATTATTCCATGTGCAAATACAAGAAACTAAGTCCTTTCTCATCCTCATGATGAATCAATCATCTCATCCTGTTCTCAGAAATCTTCAGAAGTCACTGGGATTAAAGAGCAACACAGGTAGAGAACTGAATGTGGAAACCCTAACTCCTTGGGCTCAACACAACATAGAAGCACACAGACTACCTTTGTAACCTCTTTAGATGAACCACCAAAAGAAGAACCAAAAAAACAGGGGATTTTTGTTCTGTTTATTCTCAGACACAAGTGTATCTCCTGTGATGAATCAGCTTATCCAGATGAGTTAGGCCTTCAAGAGGAAAAGCAGGGCTTGTGGATCAACAGATATTTCATAAATCAAGGTTCCCCCATCTTCTTGGAATTACCCTCCAGTTACTACATCCCCTGAAGCATGTTGAAGAAAACTATCCAGAGTGACCACCATTTTGTCTATCAATGAGCCTCTGTCTAGAATGACTTTCAAAGCAACACCCAATTAATGCACTATCTTCAACCCAGTTATCACAACTTAAAAATGAAAAAAAATGACCAACCTAAAAATACTCATGATACCCTTGCAATTTTGAGAGCTTAGTTCTCATATTATCAAATTAATACAACTTGCTTATAAATTCAAATCTATTTGAAAGTAATTTGCCTTTGATAGGAAGAGATTTTTATCAGATGCTCTCTGAGTTTGAGTGAATTTTTTTTTAAAGGTTTATTTATGCATACAGAACTGGGGTACAGGCTAGAAGTGCAGGAAGTGAGAGGATTCACTAGAGACAAAGTGGGGAACAAAACAGACAGAATGATGAAGTACACTGCTGAGGGGAGCAGCAGGCAGATCAGGAGAGGTCTGCAGTGCCATGTGGATCACCTCCAGGGCGGGGATCGAACTCATGCTGCAGTGGCTGCAATAGCTTCATAGTGCTGTGCTTTATGTAACCCAATGCGCCACCAGGGAGGGCCCACTTTGAGCAAATTTGAAGAAAATCAATGTCCCACATAGAGTACATCACTCATTCTACTCCTTCACTTCATGCTTCTACCCTCGGCCCTTTTTCTGTATATGCCTCATTGTCCTTCAAGGACCTTCAAGTCAGTCCCTGTAACTTTCTAACTTCTTCAACGTATGTAAATTTACCTGAATCTTGCTGTTCTCATGAATTCCAATTTAATACTTGGTTATTTCTTATATAACATAAGGGCCATGTCTTGTCATCTTTAATAAGTTTCATAAAGGCAAAAATGATGTTATACAGAACTATAGAGAATGTAATTAAAGTTTACTTAATACATTCCTGAATCTAAGCTTGAAATATTTTGCCATTCCCTATTACAATTCTTTTCAAGGTGCTTTAAGATTTATGATTCTACTAAGATAATTTTGTTATTAGTTACCTGATTTCTGCTGTAAAACTAATTCACTGTTGCTTCAAAATTTTACAATGAAATGATTTTAATTATGCCATTTTAATGGGATAGTTTATGCCAAAAAAGGTAACGTAATTTTCATTTGAAACTGGAGCTAAGGATTAATTAAAAGTAATCTACTGTTGTTTTAACATCTGTTGTTAAGATTCTGAAATACTTTCCAGCAACTGTAAATCCCTAAAAAATGTATTTAACAGGTATATCTGCTTAATTTATAAAATGTAGCAGTTTAAGAAAATTCAAGTCTAAAGGCTGTGATTAGAGAGACTGCATCACGTCGAGACTGCATCACATCAGCAGAACAATACAAAAGCAAAGTGCTATTTGTATAAAAAAAATGAAAACCCCTTTACTTGAAGAATTGCACTAAAATCTACTTGAACAATGTCATTCTTTTGATTTGACTATGGGAAAGACTAAAATAGGAAAAGAAGATTGAAATAATAAAAGGTTTTGTAACAAAAATTCAAAATCCATTCCTGTTTAGTTGTTTTGGGGTACCTTCAGATATACTCTTTCTAATCATATTACCTTCACCCCTTTTAGCACCTTACGATGGAGGACATCAAAAAACATCAGTTGGCGTCCCTAATAGGAGGAATATAGGGGAACTAAAGAAGGAATCAGGGAAAAACTAAACAAAAACAAAAATAGCAGGCAAAAGATAAATCAGAGACATTCAGCAGGGGATGGGGAAGGAGAGGGAGAGGGAGCAGAACAGAGGAGGGAAGAGCACACACAAAAAGCATTTAAATAGCAACAAAACTTAAATAACCTGAAGGCATTAGCAAGTTCGGTTTGCACAGCAGCAAGGCTGTAAAATTTCAAAATACCTCCCTTAGCATCAGGAACTTCAGAAACTGATACATGCCTGGATCCGAGAGAGGTAGAATCCTCTCTGTTTTAGAATACATCACCTTTTTCTCACCTTCACACAAATAAGTTCTTCCTTTGATCTAGTATTTCACACTATCTTCAAAGAGAAATTGAACTATGCTTCTCTGCTTAAGTAGAAGCAGATATTAAGAAACAGGAATAACTATATAAAAAACTTCAAACCATTGTAGAGCCATAACATGAGTTTCTCTTGTAAGCCTTTCGAAGACGAGATCAGAGAAAACAATCTGTAAAAAATTGGTCTTGAAATTTGTTGGTACATGCTTTAAGGTTTAGTACCATTAATTTTTGTAAATATTCCATGAGCTAGGAAAAAAATGTATTTATCAAGACTTCTTTTCTCTGATTTTTGGGATAATGTAATTGTAGAAATGAATGTCTTTAAAAGAAACAAACAAAAGACTCATTGCTGAAGCAAGTAATAAGGTTAAGAATAAATCTGGTCATTTTTTTCAAGACTTTCACAAATGCTCTTGAATTTACGAGCAACAGCACATCAGCTACTTGAGACCTCTCTGTCTTGAAATTGGCACAGATTCCTACCAGTGTTCACTGCAACAGACTGATAATATCTTCTATGGGTTTGTTTGTCTTAACTAAATCACAAGTAAACTGGGGGTTGGAAAAGAACACATTTGAATCAATGTTGAATGGTCACACTTTGAGAAAATGGCAGCACCAAGAAAAAGCAAAAATTAGTGAGTTTCTCCTTGAAATATCAAGGATGTACCCAAAGGCTCCTGTCATTCTCATATTATTTCCTTCCCAGCATGTTCTCAGCTAGTAACAGGGTGGTCCCCAGGAAAAGAGAAAGTTCCAGGTTCCCTGCCCCACCCAGGAGGAGGGTGGAGGTAGCAGAGAAGGATCTGAAGAAGGAAGCAGCAAATGGGCTCTCAGATAAGCATTTGCAGATTTGCCTTCTTTGACAAATTTATGACAAAATTGGTTCTCCCAGAGCTCTTAATTGATTGTGTTTTCCTTGCACTTCCTCTTCCTTGACAGGTTTAGGGTCAAGGAAAGGAATCCCAAACAAAAGTAAATGATGGGAAAGCTTGCTGGCACCGACTTCTCTTTCTCTCTGTGCTTCCCCCTGCTCCCTCCCCATTACTCTTGCTGATTCCCCCATTTTTGTTTGTCTTTGTGTAAATAAAGGCTGGTGCCCACTGGTCTCCATCCCAGCATCAACTTTTACTCCCTCCCCTTTGCGGACAGTCGCCCACCTCCCCTTTCCTTTGTTGAACATTGTATAAATAGCCCTGTAACCTGCCAAAGAGCAGGACGGTGGTCTTTCGGACATGAGTCCTCTGCCCTCCTCATTTGTCGACAAATAAAACCACTTTCCTTTTCCTCAATCTCTGTTTCCTTTTATTGGCTGAGGAAAACTGAGACCAGCGTTCGGTAACAGCAGGATGGAGAGCCAGAAGGAAACCTGAGGAAGCCACATGGAGCAGGGAGCATGTGATGAAGAAACCGGGCTTGTTTCTTGGCCCTGTGCTGGTTGAAACAGATGTGGGAGAGAGACTTGTGGGGAGGTGACTATGGCCGTGTTTATACTGATTTTGATTTTGCTCTTTTCCTTCCAGACTTGTCTGGCCATGTCTGACCTTTTACTATGGGTCCCTACCAGAAAGTGCTTTAGGTTGTGGCGGGCTTTCAGACATTGCTTTGGACCAATCCCTTTGGGGTGGACTTTTACCCACAAGGGGATGGGTAACTTCATGTGTTTGGTTTGGAATTTATATTCTTTATCTTCTGTGTTGCATACTTACTGTGTTAAAGTTCCTTATTTCATTAAAGTCTTATGCTTTGTCTTGATGTAGCAGATGGCAGAACTAGTTAGAGCAGGCCGGTTTGGGGGTTCAGTGGTGCTGTTATAGGGCAGAGAATCTATATCAGGGCAGAATCTGCTCCAGGACAGGGAGAGAGGGGCATCCCTCAAGGAAACCAGCACAGTTTCTTCCTCACATGCCTGCTGCTCCATGTGGCTTCCTCAGGTCTCCTTCTTGTTCTCCATCCAGCTTCCTTCCTTTCTTCTCTTCTGATTCCTTCTCTCCTTTTTGTCTGCTCAGCTCCACCCACCTTCTGGGTGGGGCAGGGAACCTGGAACTTCCCCTTTTCCTAGGGACCACCCTATTATAGTGCCCCTCTCTCCCTGCCCTGTGACATTAGGGATTTGGGTGCCTTGGGAAAGGTAGCAAAACCAGGTGGGGGCTCTGTCAGAGACAAAGGTAGCAGGAGTCTTCTGTTCACAATTTTGCAAAATTTACCTCACCGACCACACCATCCCTTCCAGGGATCAGCTGGAAATCTGACCTCATGCATTTGGGAAGCTCTCAACTTCTGAAATGAATTAAAATTCCCAGCTGCTCTTGCCTGGTGTCTTGAGAGGTACAACTACCCACAGAGATTTGCATTTGTTCTTGTTAAATGTCTACTTCTTTCCTACATCCCATCATTCCACCAGACATTTAAGAGTGAGAACAGCTTGAATATTTGCAAATGCCTAGGCAGATTTGACAAAACTGCCCAAAAGCATCTGGTACTGTCCACACAGAGGAGCTGTGGGTCTCGTGCTGTGCAGTCTGAGAAGCTGTAACAGGTCTTACTTGAGAAAAGATTCCATAAGACAACAAGGAAAAATAGAGATTCTACAAAAAATGAACAACTTCATTGATGAGTAAAGACTTCATTGATGGAGGGAAGAAGGAGGCAGAGAATGAAAAGAATGGGGTGTGTTTTCTGAAATTCTAATCAACTTATTTTTTAAAATTACATGACTGCTTTCAGAACATTTTAAAAAGGGAGAAAACAGTCATTCACAAGAGCAAAGCTGACCAAAATCTTCTTGCTGAATTCTAACACTTTAGGATTTGTCCGTATCCATCTTGTTTCTTAGTGACTATCACTGGGGAGTTGCTATGTCTCAGTCTTACTGTCATTTCTTCTACACATGATCTTGCCTTCCCTACTTGCTGACTTCTAAAACCCTCTTTCAGGGCTATTTTCTTCAGATACAGGACACCCGGGAGACACAGGACACTTGTTTCATGACAAAGTCTCCTCTAAACTGAAGTTCTCCAATTCAAAAGGGTGTTGGCAAATCACAAAACATGCAGCACCCACTCTTGTTATAGCTTCCCCCATCTTTGTTCCCTGCATCTTCATGCCTCTAAGCCTACATTCTGTGCTAAACCATTACTGCTCCTACTAAGAGGAAAACAAGGATTCTCATTTCTCAATGGTAGGAGCATGAACTACTTTTGTTAGGCTTTTGTGAAAATCATGTGATCTCTCCTTAGCTTCCAGGTATACTGTTGAAAGACTTCCTCCCTCCCCTGGAAGAAGGGTGCTCTAAATTGTCCTTCCTGTTTTCGTTTCAAATACCTTGGAGCAATTGTTTAGCAGGCCAAGAGAACTTCCTGCTCTAAAGGTCATGCCCACATTTGTTAGACACCACAACATAAAAATTAGTCACATCTTCCTTGTCAGTACCTTCAGTTTACACTTGTAAAGACACAATTTAAAAAAATAAGGATTCAATTTAAGGACTATTAAAGCAGCTTGCTTTAGTCACAAAGAAGAGGAGTAATCAAGAAAAGTACACTGAGCGTACATGAGTCACGTCATCATTGAATAGTATTTTCATTTAATAAAATAGCATCTAACTTACAGTCATTAGAATTATAAGATCTTTTATTTCAGCTGTATGATTTGCTTGTTTTATCTGGAGGAGCGGAATGTGTTTCTCTTTTTCTGGGGCAAAAACAAATTGAAAACCCCATGGGGAACCCAAAATCTAAGGGAAAAAATCAGAGCTTTAGTCCATTGTGATTACTGTGTTAATTCCTTACTGCTGCCACAATAAGGGCCACATAGTCAGTGACTTGAAACAACACAAATTTACCATCTTGCAGTTCTGGAGCTAGAAGTCTGCCATAGGTCTCACAGGGCAAAAGTCAAGATGGCGGCAGAGTTACCTTTGTTCTATGATTCTATGTCAGAACTCATATCCTTGCCTTTGCCAGGTTCTTGACCCTGCCCGCTTCCTTCACTCACGTGACTCTTTTATCTCCAAAGCCTCAGTCACATCACTGTGTCCACTGCTTCTGTCCCCAAATCTCCTCCCCTACTCCTACCTTTCGTTCATTAAGGTCCTGTGAATACACTGGGCCCACCCAGGTCAGTCCCAGGTCAGTCCAGAACAGCCTTGTCCTTTTAAGAACCTTAGTGAACTACATCTACAAGATTCTTTCTGCCATTTAAAACACAGTCCTGGGTTTCTGGGGTTGGGATGTGGATAACTTGGAGAAACTACTATTCTCGCTAACCCTGTTTTGCAATGTTTTTCAAATTTAATGTATTCAAGAAAACACCCTACCCTTAACCTTCAATGTTAATAGTTTCCCCTATTGTTTTTATCCTTGATCATTTTGATGGGAGTTTGACAGAAGTGGTGTTAAACACATGAACTCCTAGTGTACAGAACTCACTAACACAAGTTTATTTCAAATTTCCATCAGTGTTTTGAACTTTGGAAGATTTTTTTTTTAGTTGGTCACCTCTTGCCTTCCAATCTGAAGATTAGCCTATTCATTTAAAAATGGATCATTTTTGCTTGATCATCATAAAATTAAAATTTATAGAGTCAGTCATTTTATTTCTCTTTTGAGGCTGCCTAACTTAATCATTTTTCATGGAAACTACAGAATAATTCTATCAAGTATCAAAAAGTCCTGCTGTTTGTTTATTGAATTCAACATATAGGTTACTATGGGAAAGAGAATCTTTTCTATATTGAATTTTTTTTATATCACTGTGATATATCCTCTACTTTCTCCCCCTGCCCATTTTTAATTTAGTTTAATTTTATTTTATATAGCATATCTAGGATAATTAAGAAAACAAGTAGCCAAGAATCCTGGAATAACACCTCTGTTCAAGTCATACCCATTTACTATGTGATCTAGATGATGTCACAATAATCGAAACTCTACCCGTATCTTATGTCTTTATTTCCTAAAAACATATCAGTTTAGATACACTTAAAGAAATAGTCCTTATTGCTAAAAGGAAGCAGAAACTCTGGAAATGACTGAATGAATACTTAAGGGATAATTTATTAGGTAAATCATTTGTTATAAGACATTAAAAAGAAAATGCTTTACTATTGTTAGTATTATGAAAAGAATATGCTTCCCCTTACAATTTTTAATAAGCTATTACAAATACTATGCTATGAAAACTAGGAGAATAGATCTATGCCAAAATAAATTTATAAACCATAGCATAGGGCCTCGCTGGTGGTCTAATCTGGTAGATTAAAGTCTCAGTGCTATCAAATTATCATCAACCACTGCGGCCTGAGTTTTATCCCTGGCAAGGGAGCTTAATACCTCTCCTGTTTCGCCCACTGCTCCCCTCAGCAGTGCATTTCAGTAGGTACACCTGTCCTGCTCCCCAGTGACGCTGGTGATCCTCTCACCACCACTCCCACACATACCCCTAGCCTACACTCCATTTCTTATATGCATAAATAACATCTTTTTAAAAAACAAATCATAGCATATTCATAGAATCTACTGAACGCTCCAGTGAAAATACTATACATGAACTTGTCTCTTTACATGTCTCTTTAGCATGAGGATATTTCGAGCTAATTGTTTTTAAGAAATAGCAGACTTCTAAAAGTTTTTCCTTACCATTCCCTTAATTGCCTAAAAGAATCTAGACAAGGGGCCTAGACTATCCCAAGGTATTACCATAGGTACTACAAAGAACATAAACTAGGAATGGTAGAGTGGGCTGGGGGGGGGGGGGGGGCAGACGTGTGAATTAGCGAGGTCACTTCATGCATTCCTTCCAATTCCTCTCGGGGCTTCCCTCTGTCTCTGCCTGGCATGGAATACATTTGTTTACCAAACATTTAACTTTCTCCATATTTCCATATATTCCTCCTCTTAAGTTCTAAGCCCCTATGTCCTAGCTTAAGATGGCATATAACCCTAGAATACCAAGGAACCAAGTGTTTTTTTTGTGGTCTCCATATATACATAATGAAATTGCTTTTCTCTTGTTAATTTGTCTCATATCAACTGATTAGACCAGTCGAAAGAAACTGGCAGGTGGGATGGATTTCTTCTCTTACAAAGTACATAGACCAGCATAGGTAACTGTCAAAAATAAGATCAGAGTGCTCAAAAGCAAACTGTAAAATGACAGTGATTAATACATGTAAAGATTTTCCATTCCAGAGCAGTGCTATGTATTGTTCAGGAGCTAATACACTTAAACTGCAAGTATAAAAGAATATACTAGAAAGATAAAAACTCATAAGGCATATAAGGAGAACTTGAACCATAAATGTTTATGTGACACAAACCTAGAAAATGTTAGAACAAAAAGATACTGAGTAAAAGTTTTATGACCATTTATTATGTATTCAAACATCTTAGCAATTCATTAAAATAATAATTCAGAACACTGACTTCTGTTAATGTTAATGTCCCTGTTTTATCTGGAATACAATGCTCATCTTCTCTGTTCTCCAATTCTTTTGTGAGGAAAATGATGACATTAATATTTGTCTTCCTTAATTTACAAAGGTGGTACTGAACTAAAAGCAACAATACTACAGAAACAATCAAGTCCTGTGTAGTATTAGAACAGTTAAGTCAAGAAAAAGAAATTTTCCCCCAAAATAAAAAAAAAAAACTAATCTGCAGGAGCAAAAAAAATCAATTCAAGGCCACATACGTTAAAAGTAATTTAATTTAGTTTTTTTGGTGGTTCTCTTTATTACAGTAAAACAAACATTTTACTATTGATTTTTTTTAATTAACAAGAAACATAAAATGGTATTCAATAAGAATAACAAATAAAAAGTAAAGTTCCATTTTGTGTTACTTTATGTAAGGGAAACAGAGTGAGGGAGGCGATGACAGATCAGGAGGGAGGTATACGCGAGCAACACAGATGAAAGGACACAAAGAACATCAAGAGACACTGGCCCTGGCAGGGAACTTGCCGAGAAGGCTCACCCATCCAGACACATCTGTCCCTACAAACAAACGGCACAGTAAATCCTGAGAAAGCATGCAGAGAGGCCTTCAGTAATGAAGTAGAAAGCAATGGAATCACAATAAACATTCAGATTTGTTAGTTTCCTCCTGTCTTTCCATGGCATCTACCAGCCCAGACCAGCTCCCAGAACCAATCCTGGCTTGAAGTCGGAAAGAGTGAGCAGTTTTTTGTTTTTTACTATATTTTTTATTTTATTTTCTTACATCGTTCTTTATTTTGTGTATTTTTTTTTCCATCTCAGTGTAATCCCCATGGAAGAGTGAGCAGTTTTTATGATTGTGTTTAATACAGATGATCAGTCATGTTGGCTCTACCTTTATCTTGCCTTCATTTTAATCCATGAGTACCTGTCTGTCCTATGAGCAAGTTTAATTTTTAACGTGGTTTTGCTCTGACACTTCTCCTGAATACATATTATGATGACTTTTCTGTTTCATTTTTTTATTATTTTTTTCCCTACTTCATTGTAACCCCCATAATTCTCCCACCACTGCACCACTGGAGCAGGAAGTTTCCCAAGTCTGCTTAGATTCTGCTGCTTTCCCAGGCCTGCTGCTTGCATTCTGCCGCTTGCTGGAGCAGTAAGTCCCTGCAGTGTGCTCTGGCCCACAGTGGTAGCTGTGGCTAATCTTCCCAACAATAAAGACTTTTGCTGTGATGGATGGGATGACAAGGTTCCTCACACAAACTGTATAAAACCTCACCATTCCTATAATTTGGGGCTCAGCCTTTTGGGCTTGATCCCATTGAACCTACTGGTGTGACAAGTAAATCTCTTTCTCCACCTCTGAGTGCCATCTGACTTCTCTGGGAAAATGCAGTAATGTAACAGGGTGGTCCCTAGGAAAAGGGGAAGTTCCAGGTTCCCTGCTCTACCCAGAGTTGAGCAGAGAAGAGAAGGACTCTGAAGAAGGAGGAAGCAGGATGAAGAGCCAGGAGGAGACCTGAGGAAGCCATATGGAGCAGCAAGCATGTGATGAAGAAGCCATGTTTGTTTATTGGCTCTGGACTGGTTGAAAGAAATGTGGGTGAGAGACCCGTGGGGAGGTTGACTATGGCAGTGTTTATATTGATTTTGAGTGTACTCTTCTCCTCCCAGACTTGTAACATCACCTGTGATGCATTACCACACTCTGTGTTCCCCTCTCTCCTGTTAGGTCCCACTCCTGTCTCTTCCTTTACTGTATGCCTCAATTCTGCTATCAGATTGTTAGTTTTGAATTTTTCTTGACCTTTTGTTTAGTTTCTCTATATTCCACATATAAGTAAGATCATCCCGTATTTATCGCTTTCCTTCTAATTTCAGCTAGTATGATCACTTTCAGCTCCATCCCTGTTGTACAAATGAGGTAAATATAGCTAGAACACATCTACATATTGTATAATGAAGAGTCCTATACCCATTTATGAAGGTGAACCTGTGATTTAAAGTTATCCACAGGCCCCAAGTTTCAATTGTGCAAAACAACTAAGTTCGTTGTAAACATATGCTGTAAAACATAGTAGCTATGGTTAAAAATCCAAAATTGTAGGCTTGACTTGTCAAGTAAGGAGCTCTCATGTTAAATACGTCTATCACCCAAAAAACAGGGCAAGAGGAGGGAACTCTTTGGCTGATGAATTACTTTAATTGCGGTGTTGGTTTCATAAGTGTATGCATATCTACAAACCCATCAAACTGCAAACATTAAAAAATGTCTAGTTTTTTGTCTACCAATATATTTCAATAAAACATTTTTAAAAATGTATGTAAAATATATAATGCAATGGATCACAAGTACAAAAGGAAACATAAAATTATAAAACTTTCAGAAGAAACTGTCTATGGGTAAGACAGAGGTTTTAGACATGATTCTAAAAGAATAAACTAAAAAGGAAAAGAATTATGAAATTCATTATAATAAAAAACTTTGGCACCATAAATACTACTTTGTTTTAAAGATTTATTTATTTATGCCTACAGAGCTGGGGTACAGGCCAGAGGTTCAGGGGCGGTGAAAGGATTCACCAGACACAGAGTAGGGAACAGAACACTGCTGAGGGGAGCAGCGGACAGGTCAGCAGAGGCCTACTACGCCATGTGAATCACATGGCGGGCAGGGATTGAACTCATGCTGAAGTAGCTTTAGCTTCTTAGTGCTATGTTTTACCCCGCTGAGCCACCAGGAAAGGCCAAATGCTACTTTTAAAAGTATTAAAAGGCAAGCTCAAATCTGGAAGAAAGTACTTCCAGATTTGTATGTAGAATATATAAAGAATTTGTACACCTCAAAGTAAATAATACAATTAAGGCCTCCTTGGTAGCTCAGGAGTTAAAGTCTCAACACTATCAAGCTATCACCAGCCACTCAGCATGAGGTTGTTACCAGCCTGGGAGCTAACCCACATGGTATAGCAGTCCTCTCCTATCTCCCACTGCTGCCCTCAGCAGTGTATTTCAGTATTATCTGCCTGTTTTGCTCCCCACGTCTCTGGTGAATGCTTTCACCACCCACCCCCACACGTCTGGCCTATATCTCTGTTCTTGTATGTATAAATAAATATATCTTTAAAAAAAAATAAAAGAATCCAATAATATGTAACAAAGCCAATAAGTGGGTAACAGATAATTAACCAAAGACGATACACAGATATCTTCTGTTTATAAAATCTTACTAGCCATCTAAATAAAAATTTAAAATGTGGTATTATACCACCTCATATTCTTTAGAATGACTAAAATTAAAAATACAGTGATATTACCGGGTATTGGCAAATATATGGCACATCTAGAATGCTCAGTCATTACTGATGGATTATACACAATTTTATAGACACTCTGTAGACAGTTTGACAGGTTCTAGAAATTGAACATATATATTATTTATGATCCAGCAAGCCTACCCCCAAGTATTTATCCTAAAGAAATGAAAACTGATGTTCACATAAGTACCTTTACATAAATATTTACAGCACTTTATTATAGTAACAAACAACCCAAATACTTTTCAACTAGAGAAAGGAAAGACAAACTACAGTATATTCATTTAAAGGAATGCTAGTCAGCAAAGAAAAAGGAAAGAACAATTGATATAAGGAACAACCAGGGTAGCAAAGAAAGAAGCTAGCTTCAATAAATTACCTCTTATATAATTTCATATATAAAACACTATTAGCAAGACAAAACTAAAGTGATAGAGAATAGATCAGTGTACGCCAGGGGCAGGAGGAAAATGTGACCACAAATGAGTAGCAGAATGAATTTACTGGTGATCATGGTTACAACTTGTGTTAGAATTATAAATCAATTTGTTAAAATTCAGAGAATTCTATGTTGATTGCCAAATTTTAATATTTTTCTACATAATATTAAATTTTAAAATGTTTGTATTTACCTATACAGAAGCAGAAGTGGATCGAGAGAAACACCACTCTTACCCCTTTACAATCTGTTCTCCACTGAGAAATGCGGGAGATCTTTGAAGATCATCCCCCTGTTCAAAACATCCAGGACTTTTCAACAATCATAGAAGAGAAATTACAAGGCCTGTAAGGCATTGGCAATCCCATTTACGACACTCTCGCAGTCTGCAATTATCTTACAGTGTCCCTTTGACTAACCATACTGCTCTCCTTGGTGTTCTTCAATGAACATTCTGCTTCCAGTCCCTCACCCTAGCTGTTCCCTTTGCCTAGAATGAACTTCCTTTGGGTACCTTTGCTGCTTCACTGCACAGGTTTCTGTTCATATATCATCTCTTTAGGAAGGCGATTTGGGACCACCCTATGCAAGAGAGCAAGTCCTTTAATACTCCCACCCCTCTACTGTTACCAGTGCTACGACTACTAGATCATCACCATCACTAGTCTATGATATTTGCAAATCATATATCTACCTTCACTGAGAGATTCAATCTGCTCCTTTCCATCCTGTTCCTCCATCCCAGACACACCTTAGCTCTCTCTATTTAATGAGGATGGGTACTTTGTTTTTCATATTGGATGGTTTCACTCATCTGTGAAATTCAAATGCCCACAAAACAATAATATACAAATAATAGAAGAAAAAAGTAAACTCAACAAAAAGAATAATATTCCAGAAGGAATAAGGGAAAGGGTGGAGGAGGTGGGAGAGGGAGGCAGATGGGGTATGGGCATGTATGGTTTGGTGAAGGGAAAAAAAAATGATGAGACTTTTATGACCTTTTCAAAGATTTTTTTTTTAGCACATTATTTCTAAAAACAGGGACTTGCTCATGCTAAAGGGGAACAAATGATAAAAAAAAGGGAAAAAAAAAACCACTACCATTCCAGTGTCAGTGTAAAGGATAAATGGGCAAGGTGAAGACTGAATTCAGGAACACAACTGAAAGGCTGTTGTAGAAATCTGGGACATTAAGAGAGACTGGATTAAGTAAGTGAAGTGAGGATAGAGAAACAAGGACTGCAACTAATTCATCCAGGCCTGGATGTAGATGGGAAGTGAAGGTCACTGAGGAGACAGACAAATCTAGTGTGATGTCTTGCTTTCTGAGAGGTAAATCGACGGGTCATGTCACCAGGCATGAGGATAACATACCGCAGCTAGAGCTAGTGAGAGAATGACGAGTTCAGTCTGGGACATACTTAGTTTCAGCTGTCATGACAGTCAAAAATAAAAAGCAATGAGCTGAATTAACCTAGGACTCAGGGTTTACCAGGAAGTGATCAGATGAATAAGCAGCATGATGACTGAGGATGTGCAAGGATTTAACAGAAGTTGTGTTTTGGGGGGTAAAAATTTCCCCAACAAGGCTGGAGAAGATTCAAAGTAGAACGGTGGGAATGGAAATTGGTGAGATTTTCTAAATGGACCAGGACTTGCCTCTTAAAAAAGGAAATAGGGGCGCTCCCTGGTGGCCCAGCAGGTTAAATCACAGCAGTAAGAAGCTAAAGCCACTTCAGCAGGAGTTCAATCCTGTCCCCAGAGGTGATCCACATGGCACTTCAGGCTTCTCCTGACCTGCTTGCTGCTCCCCTCACCAGAGTTGGCCTGTTCTGCTCCCCACTCTGTCTCTGGTGAATCCTCTGAATGCCCCTGAGCCTCTGGCCTGTACCCAGTTCTGTATGCATAAATAAATAAAATCTTTAAAAAAAAAAAGGAAATAGGCCCTCCCTGGTGGCGCAGTGGGTTAAAGCATGACACTATGAAGCTATTTACAGCCCCTGCAATATCAGTTTGATTCTCAGCCAAGAGGTGACCCACCTGGCACGACAGACCTCTCCTGACCCACCCACTGCTCCCCTCAGCAATGTATGTTGTCAGTCGGCCTGTTCTGCTCCCCACTCTGTCTCTGGTGAATCCTCTCAGTGCCCCTACACCTCTGGCCTACACCCCAATTCTGTATGCATAGAAAAATAAATCTTAAAAAAAGTAGAAATATATGACCCATAACTCCTACTTTAAAAAAAGGAAGAGTGGAGGTAAAGGAATAAGGATGCTTAGGTGCAGTGGATGGCGTGGCAAAACACATCTGAGGTCTGGTCCTGTTCCTCTATGGTAGTATTGTAAACCAATGTTTTTTCTCAAAAATTAGAACATGAAACAGAAGTCCTGAATCCTTTCTGCCTAGCCCTGGTCGTGCCAACTTGGCACTCTGTCCAGTGAAAATCAAGTATTAATTATAGGAATGGGCTTTCTTGTTTGACTTCATGAATGATTATTTTTCACGTGTTTTAATATAAACATATTTATATATCATAGTATTCATGTATTTTAGTATTTATGTCTTAAGTATTTTAATACTGTAATGTATTAATTTAATACAAATGAATTGATGGTGACTAGAACAATCTTCTTCAAGAGATGTGTAATAAAAGTGAATTTTGCTATAAAAATAGTGCCCAAAAAAGACCTATCTATAAAAAAGTTCAGCATAGTAATCTAAATAATTTTTTTAAAGATTTATTTATTTGTGCATACAGATTGGGGTACAAGCCAGAGGTGCAGGGGCAGTGAGAGGACTCACCAGAGACAGAGTGGGGAGCAGAACAGGCAAGTTGAGGAAGTACACTGCTGAGGGCAACAGCTGGGGAGACAGGAGAGGTCTGTCACGCCATGTGGATCACCTCCAGGGCTAGGGATGGAACTCACACTGAAGCGACTGCAGCTAGCTTGCAGTGCTGTGCCCTAACCCATTGTACCACCAGGGAGGGCCATAATCTCAATAATTTTTTAATAGGGCTGATGTTCAAAAATTTTTTTTCCTTCACTCTGCCACCATTCTAATAAGCCAGTGAATCTTAAAAAATAAACAGACATCAAAATCATATAAAGAGCTTATTGACAAGACCCAGTCCCAGAATTTCCTAGCAGCTCTGGATTAAGATCCAAGAATTTTAATTTCTAGTATGTTCTTAGATGATGGTGATGCTACTAGATGGGAATGAAAATTTGTGAATCCTTGTTATAACAACTGTTTTCATATAATAAGTTGAGTAAATGCCACAAAAGAAAAATTTCCCATTAAAAATATTATTTATCTCCAATGTATGCACTTTTTAAATATGACATGATAGATTGCCTACACTGACATCTCAGTAGAATGCCCATTCATCACAGCACAAGATGCTGCAGGAGATTCTAATCATTTCCAGAATTACTCTATGTCTGTGTGAAGTCCCAGCCCGAGGCACATGGACAGACTGGATTTTTCATGTTAGCAATTCTCTATTACAAATGGTACATAGAATTTTGATAAAATCATATGCTGCTTCCCAAGTTTATAAATGAATAAAACAAAACAGAATAGCAATTGGTCTAAGAGTATGAACCACTGCTTGAAAGTGCTCTATTCCATGTTGCCCTGAAACATATCAAAACAGAAATTTGCTTTTATTTCTAAGGTTACATTAAAGTTCTCTGTAATCTCGTCATTTGTTTCCTTGAGGTGATTTATAGGAAAGAGATGTTAAAAAAAAAAAAACTGCTGATATTTGCAAACAAGATGTAAAGATAACACTAACATGTGGGCCTAGCACACACATATAGCATGGGTTTTAAAGAGAAAACAAAGGTTTAACATGTAATATTTTCTTAACATTTATCCTGACAGAATTAAAAAGAAATTATCTGGGAATATGCAAATCACAAATCGACACCCTGGTATGCTAAATTTCTGTTTTCCCTTTGTTAATGAGGTTAGCAGTCAAGCATCTCAGCACAGACCCTGACAATCTCTCCAACTTCTCCAAGATTAAGAGCATGTCATCATAACATGTCTCAGTTCGGACAACTTGACTAGCTTTGCTTTTCCAGTTGGGAGTAACCTAAAAGAAGCAACTAACGTTTTAATCATCTCAACGAGCCTAACGTCACGCGAGGTGTTAAGGTGAGATTCTGAATAATATAAATATATGGTCTATGCAGTGTGGAACAGGGTGTGAGGGCTGGGAGCTGGCATGGAGCCTGCAGAGAAAAGGTGGCTACGTGCAGAGTTCAGCCAACTTAGGCAGGGATTGTCATGCTCTATCTAACATGTCCTGGGAAATATATTCAGATATCTTTAGCAATGCTCAGAATGGACTCGGCATTTTTGTGACTGAAGGAAACATGTAATGGGCTGGGCCCAGTCTTTTGGAGACATTCCATCATATTTACTACATGAACTGCCAGAAAACTTACTCATATGATTATGATTTCCTCATAAATTCCACATTTTCCAGAAAAGAATTTCAGATGCCAAATTTCATAAAAATTTGCCACATTCCTTCATGATCCAAGATACATTTCCTCTAATATAAAATATAGTTTTCAGCCCTCCCTGGTGGCGCAGCGGGTTAAAGCACAGCACTGAGAATCTAAAGCCACTCCGCATGAGTTCGATTCCCGCCTGCCCTGGAGGTGACCACATGGTGTGGCAGACCTCTCCTGACCCACCCGCTGCTCCCCTCAGCAGTGTACTTCATCAGTCTTCCTGTTCTGCTCCACTCTCTGTCTCTGGTGAAATCTCTCACCACCCCTGAGCCTCTGGCCTGTACCCCAGTTCTGTATGCACAAATAAATAAATCTTTAAAAAATATATATATAGTTTTCATGAAGATATATCCTACTTTACATATTTTTTCTCAACTATAAAAGCAATGTGACACATATTTTTAGGAAACAGAAAAAAACCAATCAGTGACTTTGGTGTTACCTGAATAAATTACCCAGTGCAATTCAGTTATAAAACTGGTCAATAATTTTAAAAGCATGCACATTTCTCTGTAGCTCCAAAAACCTCTAAGACAGGAAACCGCATATGATGGAGAGATATTTAATCTCCTTGATTCAATAAAACACACAGGTGTGAGTTGATTTTCAGGGTCCCCTTAAAGGTAAACAGAAAATGTAGCCAACATAAAACATACAACTTTCTTCTTTTAAAATATGTTTATTTTCACATCATTTTGTGCCTTTTTCCACCTCAGTTATAATCCCCGTGGGCTTCCCATCACCAAATCACCTATGTCCCATCACCATAGTCAGTGCACTTCCTGCCCCCCGCCTCCCATTTTTTTATCCCATTCCCCACTCCACCCCCATAAAATGTCTCTGGTATATAGTTGTTCATTATTAATATTCCCCCCCCCCTCTGTTCTTTTATGCTCCTGCTATGAGTGAAACCATCAGTATTTTTCTTTTACTTTCTGGCTTATTTCACTAAGCATGATCCCCTCCAGCTCCATCTATGTTGCTGCAAAAGGCATGTGTTTATCTTTTTTGATTGCTGAATAATATTCCATCGTGACATACAACTTTTTTTAACAAAATGTTGTACATTTTCTTGCTCTGAACCACTCCCTGCCAGTCAATCCTATTGATTTTTTGATGCAGTCATGCATTCAGTTGATAAAATTATTAGACACAACTTTGCCAAGCATGGAGTATGTTGCTAGGGATCTATTGGGACAGTGGAATGACACCATTCCTGCCCACTAGTCAGATAGTAAAATACCACCAAACTAATATAAAATTACATTTACAGGAGGACTACAAAGGAGAAGAGTATGCTTCTGTGAGCAGATATAATAGGGGGGAATTAGTTTTCCCAGGAATGAGATGTTGAGTTGACATTAGAAAAAATACAGACGACCAGTTATCAAAGTTGGCAAGGGAAGGTGGTTATTTCAATAATTATATCAGCTGAAAAGAAAGCTTAGTACCTTAAAGTAACATTTTAGTCTCATGTCTTTTAATTTTGTGGGTCAAGATTTTAACAGAACAATTTCCTTCTCCATGTGACACGTGGGGCTATTCCATGTATTCAGTTGGCATCTAGGCTGGTCTGGAGGGATCAAGACAGTTTCACTGACACAACGGACTGCTAGACAGGGGATAGCTAGCTTAGCTGGGCGCCTTCTCCATCTTCCATTTCTCCCTTGTCCCTTCCACATTCTATCACTGGACTTCTAACCTGGCAACTCAAAGCTCTAAAACTGTAGTAGAAACCACGAGTCTTCTTAAAGATTATCCAAAGATTAGCACAATGTCACTTCCATTATATATTCTTGATAGTAATCCAACCCAGATTCAATAAAAGGAAAACACAGATCTTTCAAGGAAAGAGTGTCAAGGAATTTATATACAGCTCTGATTCATCACACTAGTAGAAAGTGAATTCATGGTTTAGAAAATTGCACATAAGAAAGGTCCCAAGATAGTATATTGGGAATATCAACACTCAACATTTAAATTTTATGAAGTCAGTGAAGATGTCTAATATCAAAAAGTTATTTTCAAATTTCACTGTTAGAGGTCCCTCCCCAACCTCAAGAATGTTTCCAAAGATTGAGGAAAATATATGTTAAATCCTGGAAGAAAGTGAAGAAAAAGGCAGATATTTTGTATTTCTCAACCAACTCATTTTTATCGCCATGTTTCACAACACTGTATAAGTTTTAGGAACATAGGACCACACCTCTTCTGCTGTGTTATCGTACCATACCCACCACTAATGCACCACTAAAAGTTAGACAATTGTAATCAACTAAGGATGCTCTCCTTGGAAAGATGTGGAAACAACATCCAGTGTGGGGCTTTTCCCTTATTGAAGAATCAAAGAGGGAGCTTCTGTGAGAGCTTGCCAGTCAGGGAATTACAGCGTGATTACTGCAAGAATAGCCAAATACTGTGTTAGAAAACACAAAAACTAACAAAAATTGATTTGACTTCTTTAAACTTAAGGATAGGCCCTCCCTGGTGGCGCAGCGGGCTAAAGCACAGCACTGAGAAGCTAAAGCCACTTCCGTATGAGTTCGATCCCCGCCTGCCCCGGAGGTGACCACATGGCGCGGCAGACCTCTCCTGACCCGTCCGCTGCTCCCCTCAGCAGTGTACTTTGTAGATCTGCCTGTTCTGCTCCCCACTCTGTCTCTGGTGAAGCCTCTCGCTGCCCCTGAGCCTCTGGCCTGTTCCCCAGTTCTGTATGAACAAATAAATAAATCTAAAAAAAAAAAAAAAAAAAAAAAAAAACTTAAGGATAAACGTTATTTTTTTAATTCAAAAAGTCATTTAATTAGAACTTCAAGCTACATCCTTCTTTTGGGCTAAAACTGAACATATCTGATATGAGAGTGCCTGAAAAATGGCCTACTATTCTCTGAAAACATGTGCAAAGAACAGAGATCATGTTTTTGCAATAACAAAGCATATGAATTATAAAGATATATTTTCAGGACATGTCAACCCAGTTCTGAACTCCATTGAGTAAGCATCTCAAAAAAAGAAAAGTTTTAACTTGTTTAAAAAAGAGAGAGAGAGAAATCAGCTTCAGGCTCCACTGATAGGTGTACATTTTTAATGGTATGTCAAGAACCCAAACAGAGGTAATTTAGATGAAAGAAAACGTTTAAAAATTCAGAACTGTGTACTTACTTCTTCTAGAGGTGCTATGTAACAAGGATAATACTCAGCTAGTAAGGATGACTATGATTAATAATGGGAACCACAATTCCCTAAGCCTGCCTGCTGGAAACTAGAACTGGGCTGGGCTGGGCTGGGCTGCCTCCCCGGCTTGTAGCAAATGGTAAGTGGGGACCACTGCCTAGGCATAGGACAGCCTGGAGAGACAGAAGCCAAATCAGCTTCCCAGCCTGGACTTAGCCCTAGGTCTGGACTCACTGATACTGATCATTAGAGTAAGGCAAAAAACTCAAACGTAAGACCTTGAGGTACCAGAAAGTTGCTAGATAGGAAGGAGTGATTTCAAAAAGAGAAGAAAAAAATGCAAATGAGTCTGGAAAGTAAAATTCCAATGTATTTTTTGCAAAGACAGTTAACCAAATCAATAATTTGAAAGATGAATTGGCTCCAAGGAAATTTAAGTGAGAAAACAGGACAATCTGAGTTTAGGATTAAGTAGGGATGGAGAAAATGTATATTTTAGTTATTCTTTGGACTATATACATAGGTCCACATAGAAGAACATTTATTGCAGCATTATTTTCAGTAGGAAAGTTTTTAAAAGTACAGTAATTTGGGATTTAAAAAAAGTAAAATGTGGTACATGTGAACTGTGGAAATATATGCAATCGTCAAAAATAATACATAGCAGCATGGATTAAGTTCAATAATGTTAAGTAAAACATCAAAATTTGCATAATAGTAGATAATGTATAAATATAATTAAAACACACACACCAAACCAACCATAAATTTCCAAAAGCCTACCTAAGTACCTAAGGAAATACTGTATGTTGGAGGTTTGTGGGAAAGAATGAATGCATTTGAGGATAGTATAAAGATCAAATTACTAATTTCTTAAAAACAAAACTAAAGATTTGTATGAATTAGTGGTAATGGTGTACCATGATCTATAAATGTAATATCAGCTGGTTTCACTCTCCAAAAGCACTTGATAAAGAGAACATGAATTAGTCAATCATAGCTTATCATCAAAACATATCTCCTCTAAAATTTCAACTCAGAATAAATTAAACACACGCTTTTGGTAACATTTTTATTTCTTTTTTCTAATTCAACTACTTAACACAAAATAAAATGAAAGGATAAAAACAGTCCCCTTCCATCAGTTCCACATCAGATATCAGTGAACGGGACATATCACTCAACAAGGATTTGAGACATTAACTCCAAATAGCTGCAAATCCCACTTAAAGCTGAAAAACTAAAATTTTAGTGGACCAAAAACAGAAAAATTGTCTTCATGATAGGTATTATCCTTCTCTTCCAAAAGGTATTATCCTACTCTTTTTTTATCCTGCAAATATGAGGGAACTAACCATTGTTGCTTTCCATAAGTTTCCTTTAGAAAAAAATTTGTTTCCTTAACATAGGTTTCAAAATAATACTTGTTCACCTAAAAAGTAAAAACTGGTGTTCCTGAATAGCTAAGTGCTTTTCATTTTGAAATTATCTTTCACAGTCACTATGCTTAAAGTGATATGCTTTGCAAAACACAATCTATCTTGTGCCCTTCCTGCAGCCTACAATGTATCTAGCCCCTACATGAGAAAAAAAAACAAGTCCATTCGCTATGGTGTTAAAATTTGGCAAGCACATCATACTCCCTTTGAAAATTTCTGTTTAGAAGTAACCTCCCAAAACACTGAAGTACCTAGGTGAAGGTGTGGCTATGTAGCTGGCCAGGAAAAATAGGAATGTTCAAAAATTGTTCCTGAATTTTCCAGACAGACTGTGAATCTTACTAATAACCATAAAAAATATCTTGACAGGAAATTATCTAATAATGATGTTTTTGAACAAAGTTCTGTGATGAATTCATACACAAAATTTTAAGCAGATGATAGACTGACATCCTACTACAGATAGTAAAAGCCATTAATATAGAATGATTGTAATGGTGAGAATAGCTTACTAAAAAATAGAACTGACAGTATTCTTGACTACATTAATTTGACAGTATAGTCAAAACCACTGAACCACATAGATTCCAGTTTATGTAGTGTCCTCTTCCACCACTATCAGCATCTTTGTTTAAATTCCTTTCAAACAACAATCTCTTCAACCTGTCAATAAGTTAACGTAAGTCGAATTCTTAGGCACAATCTTCTATATCACCTAATGTTAAATTATGCTTCTAACTTGTTTTCATTTTAATCCTTCACTCCTTATGAAAGTATTATTATGAAAGTATTACTATATTATTGATTATACTTTGTATATAATAACATTAATATTAATCTATTGTGAAAGTGTTATTATGAAAGAATGCCTTTGTTCCTTCATTTGCATAAACTCCATCCTCTGTTATATCTTCTGTTATGTTTTACATTTTCAAGAGCCTTTGACCCAACTGAAAAGTATACACACACATACACAGTCATCACATGTTTAATCTTCATAATCTAGCCTGCAAAAAGTATACAACCTTACTGGCAACCTCGTAATGGCAAGCAGGTAGCATAAAACCAGTGCTCCAGAACTGGAGATGTAACTGGATGAGTTACAAACAAAAAGTTGCCTTCTTATTCCACTGCTTTATAAACAATTGAGTACATCAAACCCTCCCCAATGCCTTGGGTATATTATTTTACATTTAGCAAAGTGTGTTTATACCGACTGTCCTTTATTTTCTTAACAAGCAACTCTGAAAGTAAGTGAAATATACTTTTATTTTCACTTGTTACATAAGGAACTAGACAAGGAGATAATATATTCATTCATTCAACAAATACTGAAACCCACAAGGATCACAGGGACTATGCTAAAGCGCTAGAAATACAAATATGCACAAAACATAATCCCCAATGTCTACAGTCTTATGCTGAAGAAGGAGTAAACAGATAAGTACAGAAAAAATAAATCTACCATTAGGGAGGACCTCTATATTATGTAGCAAATGCTACACTAGGTAACTGTATGCAACACTGCCTTTAAATCCCACCACTACCAAGAGCAAGGTAATTTTACAGTTAATAAAATTAAAATTTGGAGAGGTTAGCAATATCTCCTACACTTCAAAATTACATTTGAATCCTCACTGCATGGCTCCAAAGTTTGTCTTCCAAAATAATAATCTACGCAACACTGAGCTCCAAATGCTCTAATAAAAGAATAAAGTACAATGGGAATTTGGAGTGTGATGGTAAATTAAGTAGGGCAACACCACACTGATAAGGAAAACGGGAGTTGTGGAGAAGGCTACATAATGCAGGATGTTGCTGAAGAACATCACTGGCTGAGCTCAGTCCATAACTAATGAAGCACATGTGTGCCATTTGCCTATTGCTCTGACCCCACTGGACAGAGTAATTCCAGTTTATCATGCAGCCAGAGAAATTCCACCCTGAAATCTCAGGACATAGTTTATGAATAGCAGCAGACCTAGAGAAGTCTCAGAACACATTGCAGAAATATCAACAAAGCCTTCCAAATTTTAATTATGAAATGTCCATGCCAAATTTACATTATCACTTCACAAAACCTTGTGTTTTCAAAGTCACTTCCAGGAGTGTTAATGAGACACTCAGGGACAGTGTTTGGTGGCCTCTGCATTGGTTGATAATGCCAATACCACACACATCATCTCAAGATCATTGAAAACCTTCCCTTATCAAGCTCTAAGATAGCTAATGATACTGAAAAGAAATCCCCCAACCACCACCAAAGTAAGGCAATACCTTACTACAGCTCTGAAAAGTATAAATATAGTTCTTTAGTGTCTATTGTAAAGGGGAGATTTCTAACATGGCCTCATCACCACTACAGTACAAGGGAGTAGCAAAAAGACGAATCGTGACCCCACTAAGATGACTAACAGGAAAGTTTCTTCTATGATTTATCATTAACAAATGCTATATCTCACTAACATTTGCTCAAGTTATCTTTCTGTTGCATTGTGTCATTAAGTCAAATAAATGGCTTCAAGTCATGGGTTATTTTCCTTGGTGTATTACTGTTTATGTTTCTATTACTTTAGAGAGATCTGATATATAAAGCAAGAAGGAAAAATGAACAGAGGGGCCCTGTGCCACCCAGAGTGGATATCTGAAGCTCCTGAATATTAAAAGATATTTATCAAATGTATTGTCAGTAGGTTCAGAAACATACCCATGTAAATTTGCTATCTGTTGATGTAAAAGTATTTCTCATGTGTACAAGATCATTTGTATAAATGACACTTGGAGTGATATAAACATATTTCCTGTCTGCCTCCCGTATTTATTCAATTTAGAAATCCCAACAAGCCTTTATTCCTTTCAACCTTGCACCATTAATATTGATATGAAAAGACAAACTGAAACTTGCTTTCTGCCTCAGTCTTGAGAAATTATTCCAGAGTTATACAAAAACCTCCCTTAAATTGTTACTTTTGTGACTTTAAATGGCATGAAGTAGTAATGTCAGGGTCAAATTGAACTTCTAAGGAGCTGTTGCAGCTCTAAACTAGAGAAAAGTCACTCTTAAGAGTGAACAATGATCAAATTAATGAGAAGATAAAAGGGATTCAAGAAGGGTACTCGCAAAGAAAAGTAAATCTAAAGGGTTAACTTTGTCCCAAGAATTTTCTTTTAATATGGACTTGCTTCTAAGAATAAAAAGACAAGTTTAACTATTTATCACTTCAGGAATGGGGGGAGGGTGGAGTCACTACATTTAATTATGAAATACATCCAGTTTTCAAGGAAAAATATTATGAGAAAAAAAAAACTTAACTGAAGAAATATGTTACCTGTCAGATTTTATCTTTCCTGGCTGTGCTTAATTTCAAGCACCGATGCACCCAACCTGCTCACTCAACTGCTAGCTGCTCTGGGAAGCTGTGACATTCCCATAGCCTATCCCGGAAGTCTGAAGTGCCCACTAAGCTATGGCCTTCCTCCTCCCAGCTCACTGGGCTGCTCGCACTAGATTCGCACCCTCCAGTTCCTCCATGTGACACAGAGGTTTGCTCTAGTTTCTAGCACAGTTAGTGGAGACACAATGACACCGTAGCCTTCTCCCTCTATGTGTGAACTCAGCTCTGCCCTAGGGGCTCTCAGGTGTGGTCTGCCCAACACCAGTGTTAAGTGGGCACTTATTAGAAATGCAAACACTCCCCACACCTCCCTCAACCCCACCCCATACCTGCAGAATCAAAAACCCTGAGGCTTCCAGACGATGTCCTGTGGGCTCAAGTTTGAAAAATCACTGATCTAAATCATTCAAACATTTTTCCAAAATGTTGCTAACAAATTGGAAATTCACTTTGTAAAATAAATTGGACAGGTGCACATACATAATAGCAATAGTCGCTAACGTTATTGAAGGATGGCTATCAGCCAGTGCTGTTTTAAGCTCCTTACCAGTGTTTTAACTCACTTAGCCCTCACAAATACTGCTTGAATTACAGCCTTTTATACATTGAAAACTGACATGAAGAGGTGAAGTTGTTCAAGAACACACTGATGCTACAAAGGAACAGGATTCCAAGACAGACACCTGCTCTGGAAACTGGGCTCTTGTGTGCTTTGTTGCTCAGCTTCTAACCAAGCATCCTAGCATCTCAGAGTGACATGTAAATGCTTCATAAAGGGGACTGGGCTTCTAACAGTAAGTAAGGGAGGGGCTTTAACACATGCTCCTTGAACTCTCAAGCATTAATCTGTACTTTGTTGATTCCAAATGAAATAACTTGGCTCTATTATAACTAATAAAGAATGTGAAGTAATATTCTCTCTATGAATTTCAGGCTTGCACTTGCAAGTAAGGGAACATGATCTAAAAATCAATCGCATTTTACAAGCCAAGGACCCAAAAGATAGATATTCCCTCCTTTGTGCTTTATTCCCTCCTTTGTCCTTTAAAAATAAACGTCCAGAGGTCTGTTATTCACTCTATAAAATACACTCAAAGGTGTATTAGAGGCAACAACCTACAGAACAGCGATCAGGAGAAACCACCTAGAGCCTCCACTCATGGTGAACTTGCATGCGCCAGTCGGAGGCGGATGCACACAGGGAGCTGTCCTGTCACAAAACTGACAGGGTCATTTCAGTCAAGCCTCTCTATGACATCGAAGCAAACTCTGACGATACTGGTAGCAAGACAAAGCTTGTTACACCTGTGGGAGCTCCGTGGGGGCTGCAGGAATGGAGCAGTGTGGCGGTGATGCCCCTGGACAGCGCAGCCCACAGCGCTGACTGCTGTCTGGGCAGAAGCAGCAGCCACCTGTAGGAGACAGCAGTTCCCCTGGGAAGTGGCTCCCCTGTGGGGGCCTCCCAGCAGCTTAGTGAACAGCAAGCACAGAGCAGGCATCATAGAGAAAGCCAAAGAAAGAAAAGCCTGTGCCTACACAAGTGTCCTCTATTTCTCTGTCTTTTTCTCAGTAAACCTGCTCTTTAAATATAAAGGAAAAGAAATGGCAGATATCATTCCTGAGGGGGCTGACTGGATTATTTACTCAGGAAAAGTGAGCCACTGGGCAGTTCCTAGAGATAAATTCTGGTAGGGCAGTAGGGAGGAAATCGGTTCAAAAAGACCTATGTTAGCAAAAACAGTTACGGCTCATGATATTTCAACTTAAATGTTTACACTGAACTGTTACTTCTATAGCTTATGTTTTTAGAAGAATTTGGTTTTTAATTATTCCAGTCGTTATCTTAAAATGACTGACTTAACTTTCAAGTTAGTGATTAGTTATTGAATGTTTACTATAATATATAATGGATAACATTATCCTTTATCTTGTCTGTTTGAGCTGATTTTGTAACTACATGACATTACCAATTTTCTAAAATGTTTTAAGCTTTATTTCCTAAAATGGAAATTAAGATGTTTTATTATGACTCATTTTCTTTTCCCCATCATGTTTATTCACTAAATATGCTTCCCATGCTTCAATATCTTCCTCTACTGCTGAAAAAAATATGAATCATTTAAAGCAAAGAAGAGATGTTAATTAGTAATGCACTTGACATATAGGAGACCTGTCAAGGAAATTCTAGGACCTTTTCTAAATAGCTGTTTCAATTATTTCAATAATACAAAAAAATCAATGTTAACAAATGAAAAGAGTAAAGTTAAATGACACAAAATATATAACATGATTATTACTTTGTGGCAAAGGCCCACAGAAATTAAATTCTAGCAGGAAATAAAGGGAATTCAAGTTGGAAAAGAAGTGAAACCTCACTATTTGCAGACCAGGTGACATACACATTTACATCTTTATATCCATAAATATGTCACAAAGAAGCTATTACAAAGGATAGATGAGTGCAACACAGCAGCAGTTTACAAAATCAACACACAAAAATTTGTAGTATCTTTATATACAATAAACGAGAAGAAAATAATTCCATTTACAATTGTCTTAAGAAGAATAAAGGTAAATCTAACTAAGGAGGTGAATGACCTATACAATGAGGCATTATTAAAGGATTTAGACAGTAAATAAGAAGATGGAAGAACATCCTACTCACAGTGGAAGAATCAATAAAATCAAAATGGCTACTCTACCTAAAGCAATATGTAAATATAGTGTGACCCTAATCAAAATACCAAAAATAATTTTTTTAAATATTGAACAAAAAATGAAACTACCAAAGGCTTCAAACAGCAAAAGTAATCCTGAGTAGGAAAAAGACACTTCACATTATGTCACTTTACATTACAGCACCTCAAGCTTTACTGTAATGCAACAGTAGTAAAAATAATAAGGCATTGGCACAAAAACAATAATGGAGAGCTCAGAAATAAATCTACAAACATATCAGTACCTAAGCTGTGAAAAACAACCAGTGTTATACAATGGGGGAAAGAGTATTGCACAAAAAAAATAGTGCTGGGAAAACTAGAAGATCATGCTAAAAGAATGAAGTTGGATCACACTCTAACTCCATATGCAAAAATTAATCCCAATGGATTGAAAATTCAGCTGTAAGACCTGCAATAGTAACATATATAGAAGAAGAAATTGGTGCGATATTCTATGACATCAATAATAAAAATGTTTTTGGAGACTTGACTCCTGTAGTAAGAGAAATAAAAACATCTGGGATTACCCCAGTTAACAAACTTTTTACCTAGAGAAAAAAATATATAGGAAGATTAAGAAGACATCCTATTCAATGAGAGAAAATATTCACAAATATATACAATTAGGGTTATGTCACCAAGATATAGGAAAACTTCTGTAATGAAATAATAAAAAGACAAACTCAATTGGTAAATGAACAGACAATTCACCAAACAGGATACCCAGGAGCCCAACAGATATACACAAAAAAGTTCATCATCACCTCCCAGGAGAGACATGGAAGCAGCCTAAATGTTATCAGTGGATTACTGGATCAAGAAGATGTGGTATATCCACTCTGGGGAATACTGTTAGTCACAAAGAAGAACGAATACAGCCATTTACCACAAAATGGAGGCTGTTCCAGAGAATGACAAAATCAAATACTGGATATTTTCATGACATATCATTTGACAAAGTAAAATACTTACAAAAACTAGTAAACACTAATAAATGTAGTGAGGGCTCAAGTTAAAACAGAAAGAAGAAGAGACAAAGGAACAGAATGGATGTGGAGATATTTTTTTCTGAAATGATTAAAAAAATTAAAAGAAAATCAAGTGACAACCAACACCTAAACAGCTCCCTGGTTCAAGCGTCACATATATTCAGCAAATACATTGCCATCCACCTCCCTTTGTACAGGAGATTGTGATAAGAGAGGAACACTGCTGTCTAGAGTCACAACTTCTGGTCACTTATGTCTCTCCTACCTACACTGGAAATCCTCTAAAAATATTCCATGTGTGGACATGAGTTGTTTGTTTTAAGACTAATACCACAGAAGTCACCATTTTCAAGATTGTTCCCTTTAGACCCTTCTTCGGGACTGTTCAAAGTTCTCACTTATATTTAGCTGAAATTTACTTCCCTGAAATGTCCACAATCTGCCCGGTTAGGTTGGCTGGTGGAAAACAACCACCGCATGGTGATGACCTGACACATATCCTGATGGGTGAAAATCTTTTCCTCCTCCTCAGGGGAGGAGGTCCCACGATGCCCCTCATTCTGCCCACAAACATTTCAGAAAATTACACTGCAGTATTTAATAAAGATTATCCATTAACAATTATGAAATCTAAGCACTAGGTAACCAACAAACTGAAGGTTCACCCAAATGCAGTGTCTACCTAGTCCAATTTGCCTCACCCCCATTTACTCTTCCCCACAGCTACAGAACAAGCTGCTAAATATATGCTGAAATCAACTGTCTTCTATCTTCCGTTTCCCTTCTCACCTTCTGTGCTGAAAAGTCACTTCTACAAATATTCTCTATGCAAGATAGCAAAGAATTGAAAATGGCATTTCATAGCAGTGAATCAGCATCTCCTCTCATTGAAACTGCCAGTAAACTCTTCTGAAATATAAGAGCTGCCATATATGGGGAAAGACAAGAATTTGGGAACTGGGGAGCCAGAATATGGGAAAGACCAGTTGACAGCCTCCCTTTACTGTCCTTGAGTGCTTCAGGGGGCTTCCATATGAACAAAATTCTTGAGTCAGTCTCGATATAATATAAATAGAATGTTTGCTAACAGTGAGAAAGAATCCTCAGGCATTTGAGAGGATTACCAGTCATCAGTCCAATTGCTTTCCTTCTGAAGGTTTCTACATTAATGAAATAGTTTGACCACACAAAACAATAGCAACAACAAAAAAGAGCACAGCCTAGGCAAAATACCTAAGTAGACACTTCTTTAAAGACATTCAGATGCTAAATATGCATGTAAAAAATGTTCAACATCACTTATTAGAAGAGAAATGCAACTCCAAATCACTATGACCTATCACCTTATACCAGTAAGAATGGCCTACATCAAAAAGACTGGAAACAAAAATTGGCATGAATATGGAGAAAAAGAAAAACTAATACACCATTGGTAAGAATGCAGTGTGGTACTGCCTCTGTGGAAAACAGCAGAGATAGTCCTCAAAATATTAAGTATAGAAATACTGTATAAGCCAGTAATACAGCTCTAGGTATGTACCCAAAGAACATAAAAATTCCAATATGAAAAGATTTATGCCTAATTATGTTAGCAGAAGTATGGAAACAACCAAAATGTCCACTGATAGACAACTGGGTAAGGAAATGGTGGAATATGTACTAAAAGGAATATTACTTACCTACTATAAAAGATGAAATAATATCCTTTAGGAAATAAATGGAAGGATCTTGAGGTGATTGTGCTGAGTGAATTAAGCCAGAAAGTGAAAGACAGTTAACAGATGGTTTCACGTATTTGTTCAAGACAAATAATAGAAGAAAACAAATGGGCAAAGCACAGCAAGAGTAACTTAGACTGGGGCGGGGGGGGGGGGGGGGGGAGCATATACTGGTTACCAGGCACAGGTAGGAGAAGGCAGGGGTAGGGGTGTGAAGGTGATAAGTATTGATACTGAAGCCCTGGCAGGAGGTAAGTGAAGCATAAACCCATAGAAGGGGTGCATCCCCAAAATTAGTTATATAAATGACTGGCCAATCAAAAGTTGTTGTTTTTCTTTTTTTAAAGGATAATTCAAATCAGCCCACTTAAAAAAAAAAAAAAAGAATGATGGGATGATTATGGTATTTGACTGAATAAAGTGGATGATTAAAATAACGATTGTGTACTGACTACCAGGTCCCAGGCATGGTGTAGGATGTAGGCACTAAGGATGTTGGGGTGAGCGATCAATAAAGTTCTCCCTGTCCAGGCAGCATACATTTGTGCAACGGGAGCCTTCAGGCATTCCATAATACTGTCACGGTGTTGGAGAAACATAAACCTAGCTAAGGGTATTAAGAAGGTTTCTTTGAGCAAGTTAATAGTCAAGCTGAAACTTGTAGTGACTAGTAGAGCGGGAGCAGAGAGGCCATTCTAGACAGAGGAAAATGTGTGTGGACCTTCCGGAGGAGGAAGGCTCCCATACGCAAGGAAATGAGAGATCAGCCAGGTTTGGGCATGGAGTTCAGGACAAGGTGACTTAACAATGGCTTTGAAGGTCATGTTGTTTTTTAAACAAGCTCAAACTAAACTCCCTCTCCAATTTGTTCTCTTTATTGACTCTTCCTTTTCAGTAAAGGGCAACTCGAGCTATTTCCTTTCATGCCCTATTTGAGTTCAGAAATAAAACTCATTCTATTTTCAAAATACATATTTCACTGGACACTCAATTCTCCTCATTTTCACTACACAACCCTGGCCCAAGCCACTGTCACCTCTCTCCTAGATTAGCTTAAATGCCTCATAATTGGTCTTCCTATTTCTACCTTTGTCCCCAGGTTTTAGATCACATCGCTGTTCTTCCAGTCTCCAAGTAGCCTGCCAAGTCCCCTGTCTAGTTCAAAGTGAAAATCAGTGTCATTCCTCTGGCCCATGGTCTGGTGTGCTATTAAATCTGTGACTTCATGCCCTCATTCTCATAGAGGTTCAACATGCCCTGGACACAATGTCCTGGTTTTCCTTGACTGGCAAATTCACTTCTCTCTTAGGGTTTCGTACTTGCTGTTCCCTCTGCCCACGGTCCCATTTTTCAAGCGGCCACATGACTCACTCTCACCCATGTCAAGCATTTGACCAAATGTTGATTTTTCAGTGAGGCTTTCCTTAACCTGTTTAAAAATGGTGAGCCATCCTTTCCCTCGTTTATTTTTACCTCTAACAAGTCACAGTATTTTCACTTATTTGCTTCATCCCACATACAATGATCTGTAAGTTCCCCGAAGACAGAGAGACTTTTGTCAGTTTTATTACCATGGTATCCCTGGTACCTGAGTTATATTTTGGTACAGAGTAGAACACTCAGCAAGTATTTTAAGCCACTGAAAAGATTTTACTTCAAAGAAGCATGATTTGATAAAGAAAAATTTAAGATTTCTCCAGGTGCCCATGAATAGAAAGCTGGGGAGAAAGCAATTACATCCAGTGGGAAAAAGTGGATACCTGGGATAAAATTAGCTGGTGTCCCTTTCTCAGAAGAGTTGATATACAGTGAACTGAAGTAGTAGTTAGTGCATTAGTGTTGGTAGCTTGCCTCCAAGATACTCCCAAGTCCTCACCCAATCAATCACCCATACCTCCCAGTGTTTACACCCATACAGCCCCTTCCATGCCAAATGGGGCTGACCATGGGAAGCCAACTGAACAAGATAGAATGATACCTGCATGACTTCAAAGAACAGGTCACAAAGGGTGTCTTAAGTCCTACCATAGTGTTTGAATACTCACTCTCATGATCCTGAGTCACTGTGTAAGAAAGTTCTGCTAACCTAACACCTGCAGCCTGGGTCACCCAGGAAAGTGTGTGAGAGGCTCTGACACTACATAAGGAGAAGGTTTCCTGCCAGCCTCCCGCTGCTCCAGTCCCCAGCCATTGGAGTCACCCTGACTGAAGTCCAAGACCCTAAGGCCAGAAAGAGGACTCCCACAGTCCTGTGACTGAATTCCTGATCCCTACAATTCAAATAAAAGTAGGTAAGCAACTATATTTAGGGGCAGTAAGCTAAGCAGTATTAGAGAACCAGAACATTCTGTGTAAAGGATACCTTATACATGGGAGTTCACCAACCAGGAACAGGTCCAGGGTTTACTAGTTTGAAGGACAGACTATCTCAAAGTGCCTTCTTTATTTAAAAGTTTAGTTAGGATAAACAAAATATATCATTTGAATAAAGTAAAATGTAGCTACTTCCAAGTTACCCTTAATCTAAACTATCAAAATTTTGCCTGCCTGATTTTGCTCCAGACTGCTTTTTATTATACCCCAGGCCCTCTAAAAAACTGATGATTTTCTTAATAGACTGAAGGAACTGAATGAGCATGACACATCCTCTCCCAACTCTCTGAAGTTTAGAACACCATCTCCGGTGAGAGCATAAAAGTGGAATCAACATGATATTTTCTCAGGGACAATGAGTTGCTTGCTCTGAAGTTCACCAAAGAACTAATTGGAATTGTTATTTAAAGAATATTTGATGCCTGAACTTTTTTATGCTTTTCTATACAAATCAAAGACTAAGTAATGATATTGGAGACTATAAAATGTAAATAGAAACATTAGCAAATAAAGTTCCTTTTTTTAAAGTCATGAGTGGGTTGTATGAAATAAGTAACTTAAAGTGACAAAAAAAATAGATTTGTACTGAAATGTGAAAACAGAAAGGACAAAAGAGTTCTACAAGGACATATCAAGTCCTTGCATAAAACCCAAGCAGAGGTAATCTTGAAGCAGCCTCTTGGAAAACTTATGTATCTGCAGCAATTCCTCTCCATGATAGTTTACGCCAGATGATTGTCCTGTCCCATTCACTTGCCCTCTGAAACAAGAAACCTGTAAAAATTCTCAAAGCCCAAACATGAGCTACCTAAGCCCCAGAGAGTAACCCTGACACATGCACACATGCAGGTGCGGAGGGGTGCTGGGGCCATGACAGAAGTCCAGGTCATGGATAGGTCAACATCACATCAAAAGCCCTCCCTCTAGCACCCACAGAATAAAGTCCCATTTTATTAGGAAGACGCACGAAGCCATCTGCTATCTCACCCTTGTTCATCTCCCAACATTATTTCTTGTAACTTCTTTTCTCATCACCCTTATCCTGCATCCTGTGTGGGTGGATGTGCCACATACTCAAACACACACTGCCCCCCAGCACTCCAGAATGGTGGCCTTTCCTGAGTGTATCTAGGCTACTTCAGAATGCCCGGCTTGATTCAGCTCCCTCTCCCTGACTACCATGCCTGTCCTCCTCTTTGGTAAGGCTTAGACCTCATCTCTTCGATGAAGTGCTTTCTCACATATTCCCTCCAGGCAGATGGGCTATTCTCTCACTGGGGGCTTCCAGAGGGCTCACATGATTTTTTTTCTTTTATCTCCCTACTTTTACTTGACTGAGTCATTTGGAAGCACAAATATTATTTCTATATCAGAATCCCCTAAAAGACAGGCCCGGTCTTATACATGGAAAGAATGGGGAAAAGAACAAAATCCCTCCCAAATAGAATGGAAAGATATATAACTTTAGCTTTCTCCGACAGTGCTATTGACCCCATCCTTCAGATGGGGCAGAATAAATTATTTTCCATTTCCTGTCATCAATGTCACTTTTTTTTTTCAGTGCTACTTTTTAAATGGAATAATCTAAAGTGCTGCCAGGGTTACCATCAAATCATGAGATGACATTTATTTGACATAATTTTAATTGACAAGTAAATAAAATGCCACAAAAGTTTGAGGACTACAGAAATAAGCAGTCTGCTTTACAAAGACTCTCACAGAATCATAAGAGTCCCCAAAAGAGCAATTAACCATGGTGCATAATTCTACTCAGCAGGCTTTCGATGACACACAGAACATTGTTCCTAGATATCCTGGGGGCACAGGCACAGACATGGCATTTTAGTGAGGAAATGTCCTTGAATTATTAAGAATTGTTAAGGTGGTCAGAACATCTGAAAGGGATTAGAAACCAAGCACACCAATCTTACTGGAGCAGGTGCACCTCTAAAAAGAAGAAATGGGTGGCAGTCATTCACCTCTACTTCTGAGAGCAAGACCGAGCCTAAAGCAAAAGAAGGCAACGTAACACGTGCTTAAGACGACTTAGTTTTCGTTCATTTCTGGCAGGTGCTATTATCCCAATGCCCTGGGGATTCTAAAATTTGAACATTTATAAGAGACTGGCTCCCAAGTAGAAAAATGCCATAAGTGGTGACATTCACTGAAATTTCCAAAGGACTATTATGGTCTTCCAACTGGCAGCTCAGCCTTTAAATTCTGACTATGACAATCACTACATAGGAATTATAGCTTAGCTTATAATCTATTCAAGTTTTTAATAACTAGCCTCTATTTTGATGGCCACATAACCTTGAAGTGAATGAGGCAGAAAATAAAGTTTTAAATTGATAACTATTGGGGAGCTTTATCATTTTAAAGAGCTCCTATCCTATAAAAACCACATTAAGAAGATATTGAAGAGAAGGTTCTGGAAACTATGGGACAAACCTTTGGGAAACAGAACTATCCCTGTTTTCACTGGTTAGGAAGAGAAATGAGTGACTGTCTCTCCCTCTTTAAATAGTGGGGAATGTTTTGTCCTCCTACTGAGGAGGATAAATAATATGAAACAAAAGTAATATTATCCTTTTTAAAGCTGTTTGTTCTAGAACGTTTCAAATACACTCAAAAGAAAATGATCACCTAGCTTTAAGAATTAGCAACATTCTTCACTTTTGTTTCATCTAGTCACCATCCAAACTTTTTTCCCACAGTAAATATTAGTCATCATATCATTCCATCCATAAATACTTCAGAATATATCTCTAACAGATAAGAACACTTTAAAAGAATAGTACAACTTTCATAACAGAATTTATAATTCTGTTGTCTTCAAACTCCAACTCCTTCTCAATTCTTTGACTCTCTCAAAAATGTCTTTTGACATTTTTAAATTAGAATCCCCAAAATTTCACACACTGTGTTTGTTTGATATGTAGTCTCTTTTAATCTATAACATCCTCCCTTTCTTTTCTTATATGTGTTTGTGGCAGTTTCTAGATTAAGCTGATTATACCTTCATGGTATTAAGAGGCTGTTCTCTCCCTTATACTTGTCATATACGGCAATTATGTTGAAGTATATTCCTTCCACACCCATTTTATTGATTTTTATCATACTGTTGATTCTTGTCATATACTTTTCCTGCATCTATTGAAATGGACATATGCTTTTACCCTTCCCTTTGTTGATACAGTGTGCCATATTAATTGACATGGATATGCTGAACTACGCTTATCCTTAGAATAAACCCCACTTGATCAGTTTGTGATCCTCTAAAGGATTTCACTCTTTTCTTGGAAGATAAGAAAACAAATGAATAAACAAATGTCATCTATAGTTGTTCATTGTTTTCATTTTTTTTTACTCTATTACATTTGTTTCTCTCCCCGCCCCCAACCCAATCCCTTAAGCTCCTGCTATGAGTGAAACCATCCAGTATTTTTCTTTTTCCATATACACAATGAAATATTGTGTTTATGGAATATTGTGTATATCAGCAATCATAAAAGGTAAACTCATGCCTTCTACAGCAACATGGATGCTGCAAAATGTCAAAATCACCCATTCTTAGGCGTCAGGGAACGTGGCCTTCAAGTGACTAGACGAGGCCCATTCAAGGCTGGAGGCTAGCGCTAAATGATTCAGGAATTTCCTTAAAATGCCACCTAAAGATAATCTGGAGAATGTAATTCTTGTGGCTTGATTTGAATAGTTCCTCTCTGTGGACTTCTAGTGAGTCCAGGACCTGGGATGTGGTGGTGAAGGAAATCAGACACCAGGGACTGCTATGTCCAAGTACAATGAAACTTTATTTTTAAGCATCCTATTTGTTCTTGGCTCTCACACTTCTGGTTTCCCAGGGTTTTCCCTTGATCATGTGTGTTTTCATATGTACCAGGCGGACTGTCGCCAGACATCAAACAAGGTTCACACCAACGTCTCTCCACCTGACACTATAGAAAGATTAACCCCTCTCTACTCCATCTCCCAAAATTCTGCTAAAGCTGATTCAGTGCCTCTAAAATCAGAAAAGCGGCTGGGAGTTGGGTCTGGCCATTGTTCCTTTATGCTACAAAAACCTCTCAGGGCAGAAATTCAAAAGGAACCCCCCTACTCTTCTTCCAGAAAGCTTGATCCTTCTTCCTACAATTTATTGGGATCATTCTTGTAACCAGGGGTGAGAACAGTAGCAAAAAAAAAAAAAAAAGGTGTGTTTAGTAATTGTAGATACTGACAAATGCCAAATGTAGTCTGCAGAATAAGCAGGTCCCTGTCTCATCTAAAGCTGAATTAGGCAGACTAGATATAAACATGAAAACAGTGCTTCTAACAGGAAATAGCTCTGGGATTTTTTTGTCATCCCAGAAGAGAAAGTTATTAACAGAACTCTTAGAATAATTGCTCTCCTTTAATTTAATAGGTGGGACTTGGGAGTTGGGTGGCTGAAGGAAAAAGCACTGACAAGATTAAGTCTACCTAAGAGTAGGATTTCCTCAAGAAAGGTTGCCTCAAGGATAGTAATACAACTACACTTTAGTGAGTTAAGAGGGAAGGATGAGGAAATTTCACAAAGAACACACAATGTGGCAGAGGAAATAACCCCAACTGCCTTATAAAGCTACAAATATTTTTCCTCTCATCCCTCTCTAAGTCCAGAAGCTACTTTCTATTTTTATACACTTTCTTTTTTGATTGACAAGAAAGGACAGCAAGGTAAAAACAGGATGTTTTTTTAATAAATTGACTATACTTCCCAGAGCCTGTAATAGATGGAAAATACCTACATAGTCCCATGGTATCTATTGCTTCCATTCTGGATAGATAAGTATTCACAAAGAAGAAAACAGACTTGGTTCAAATGCATTCTCATTACACAAAGAAAACGATGCAATTAATGCTATTTCTCAGTGAGACTATGAGACTACATATTTAAGATCTCATAAATCCTTGTGATGAGATACTCAGGCAAAATCTTGAATCCAACACTTTATCCTCTTTATTCTTTAGAAAATTATGTAAGGGGGAAAAGTGCTAAAAATATCTAAGTGTCTGTCTATACTATGCTGAATGGTGGCCTTCCAAAATCTATACACACATCTTAATCTCTAGATCCTGTGAATATTACCTTATATGACACATAAGTTAAAGACCTTGATTTTCCAAAGAGTCCCTACATATAATCATAGGGCAGGCTCCCTATTCATAAGGGAGAGTCCTGGAGCCCTGGATGGATTTCTCAGGCTTTAATGCTCTCCCAGGAAACCAGGTAGACAGGTACACCAGGCAGGGAGGCTGGCATGCAAGTAGGCAGAAAGGCGTCAGGCAGGGATGAGACTGGGCGGCGCCAGCCCCTCCACAAATCTTCACACTTTCTCTAGGGTTCTCTGCAAGCTCACTTCTTCCATAGTCATGTAGCTCATCCTCTCACGGCTTTTCTTCTGTCTCTGTGCGACACCCATATAGCCCTGCTCACTGGCACAGGTATACACACTTATGCACATGTGCACACCCATGCTCCCCGCATCCACAATCAGGCATGTATACCTCACACCCTCCTCCATTAGCACAATCAAGGCTGCAGGTGATGGCCACAGAGGCTAGTAGCATAAAAAGCCTGAGTACTTCAGTTACCCTATACCTTTATAAGGTAGAGATGGAGATATAAAGTTCTCTGCCTCTTTATAAGGACAGAGAAGAGACCCACGAGGAATAAGAAGGAGATGTTGAGGCAGAGTCAAAGACTGGAATGATATTGCCACAAGCCAAGAAATGTCAGGACAGGCCAGCAGCTACTCAAAGTTGAAGAGGCAAGAAATAAATTCTCCTCAAGGGCTTCAGGAGGGAGGCCCTGTGAATACCTTACTTTAGACTTCTGACCTCCAAAACTGTGAAAGAAAAAATTTGCATTGGTTTGAGTCACTAAGTCTGTGGTGATTTTTCACAGCTGCCACAGGAAATTAATGCATCTTTTCTTCTTTTGCATAGCTGTGAACAAAGGACTAGCCCTAAACTCTATGCTGGTACCAGGAAATTAAGGACCCAGCTATTGTTGTTAATGGGACACAATTAGGCACTGACCCAAAGTGAATAAAAAGCAGGGGCCAGTCAGATTCTCCTTCTCAAGCAACTGAACTAAGAGATATAAAAACTATTATAAGACCAGTTGGTGGGGACTCCTGATGGTCTAGAGATTTAGTTTCAGTGCTACTACTGCAGAGTCCTGAGTTTGATCCCTGGGCAGGGAGCTGACCCACATGGTACAGACAACCTCTCCTGTCTTGCCCGCTGCTCCCTTCAGCAGTGTATTTCAGGAAATCTACCTGCCCTGCTCCCCACTCTTGTCTCTGGTGAATCTTCTCATCACCACCCCCATCTCTAGCCTGTATCCTAGTTCTTCTACACAAAAATAAATAAATCTTTTTAAAAAAGAGATAAAAAAAAAAAAAAAGACCAATTTGGTCACCAGAGCTGTAGGGTCATATAGTTATCATGATGAGGCCAGAGGTCACCAAAATCCAATGTCATTTGCAAGCCAACATTGCAGAAGAACTGAAGTTATTATCTCAGGAATCTGAGACATGAGAAAATGATGAGGATCAAATACCACACTTCACTTCGTACTTCACAGAAAAACTAAATGCAATCAGATGTGAATCATCTCATTTCCCAGCATCAAATTATCATCCTAACTGGATCTGTACATTGGTCCTTTCTTTCCTCACAAAGAAAGAATAGTTGCTAAGGAAATCTCACCAGCTGGCATGGAGGAGGCTCATGCCTCCTGAAGGACCTCAGTCCTTCCATTACATTATCCCAGCTAGATTCTCTTTCCTTTGTCTGCAGATGATTCACACTGGTGTTCACAAAATCATTCCTTGGAACCCACAATCTCCTCCAATGTCCCATCCCCCCCCCCATTATCTCTGCTCCCTTTCAACTCTTCAAAGGCATCTTCTGTCCAGTGTCGGCATTTTCTTATCTCCAATATTCTCCTCAATGTGCTTCACTGAAACAGCCTTTATTAAAGTCACAAAAGTTCAGAGGCTCTCAGTTTACTTTACCTCTCATTTGGTTGAGCTGATACTTCTTGAAATAATTTTTCACATTTTCATGACATCAGACTTCCCCATATCTCTCTAGTCTAGCTCCTTTGCTGACTTATCTTCTATTATCTTGCCTCCAGGATGCTGCCTTTGATTCTCTTCTAATCTATTATCTTCCTAGATAATCTCCTCCAGTCTCTTGGTTATAAACAGCGTAAATACATTCTGATAATTTTGTATTCACAATTTTAATTTGTCCCTGAACTCCACACTCAAATATCCAACCAACATCTCCCTACGTTATATGATAATTACCTCACTCTTGCTCTCAGAGGGGAAAAGGGATAGTAGGGGAGGGATAAAAAGGGAGGGAGTCCAATGGACTGTGATGGAGGGCTACTGGTGCCTCAGTGGTGGGTGTGGTGTGACAACATATACCTGGAGAGGTGGAATAATGCTTTCATCCTATACAGTGATATAAAACAGTATTACCTAAATTGGTAACTTTTTATTTAAAAAAATACTTTTAAGGGTTTTTTTTTTTAAAGGATCTGTTTAAAGATAAGGGGTACTAATTAAGAATGGGTGATGTCAAGCTTGTAGCAATATGAACTAAATAGAAGTTTGTGAGGGAAAAAATTATTATGGCACTTAATGTAACTGAAAGAATTGTTTCCCCAGCCCACACCTCCCAAGACTGCCTCTTTTCAACATTTACACTAACATCTACTCAGTTGTTTAGGACAAAAACCCTGCAAGTCATTCTTAATTCCTCTCCCTTCTTACACTGCATAACTAATCCATCAGCAAGTCCCGTAAGCGCTATCTCCAAAGTTGATCCTGACTCTCCACTCACCAATCCTTCACCTCTGCCACCTCATCACCATCTCTCACTACATTTCTGCAACATCCATCTACTATAGTTTTACAGATAGCAGCTGCTATCAAGTTACCAGTACTATCTTGATTATCATTTTCTGATGAATGTTTACTGCCCCCAAATTCATACTCATTTCTTAACAAAATCTCAAAGGCCCTATGTATTCTGTTCTCTTCTTTAATATCATCTCCTGTTAGCCTTTTCAATTCTTGCATTTGGAACATACCAGTCTTATTTGTGTCACTGGTATATTTCATACTAAGCTTAGTTTTGTTTCAGGACCTTTGGCATGTCGTCTCCTTAGAAATGTCTACACATGTCCACCTCATAATGCAAAAGTCACCCCCTCAGAAAGGCCTCTTCTAACTACCTCAGCCAAAGCAGAGCCTTCTGCTCCCATTGCTATTGATCACATTTCCTTACTTTATTTTCTTCACAGCATTTATCAGTATCTGAAATCATGCTATTGGTTTATTTGCATGTTTACTGTTGGAACTGCCCCATTACAATGTCAGCTCCAAAGGTAAAAATAGAATTTTTCTCTCATGTGTCCCTAGAGCAGATATTTAGTAAAATTTTGTTGACTTACTATAGGATTCTCTAAGGTTCTTTTAAGCCCAGTCTCTCTCAGACTTAATGGTACATGGTATATAACTTCCTTCCCTTGACTATACAACACTAAATGTAATATTCTTTAATAATCTCCTTTACACTGTCAGCCTTGAGTTTCTCATCTTTGCAGGCAAAGTCTTGACAAAATTATTGAAATGATGCTATATTCTGGATCTGCACAGTTATAAAAGATCCTTGATATTAAGTCTAAGAACAGATGCGAAAACAATTTTCAGTGCTACTAAACCACCCCCCCACACACACACACCCCTATGCTGACTCTTGACTTCCTGATGCAGAGTTAAATATGATTTTCAAAACATGTTTAAGGGGCTTTACACAATATGTCCATAAACTATAGTGTGTTATACTGCTAGGGTAACCTGGACATTCTTTTCACCAGGACAATGAAAGAAATCTAGAGGTAAATAACTCACTTCGTGACTTGTCAATGACCCTGAGCATAAGCCAGGTATAAGAGTTTATCTAATTACTAAATACAAGGCAGCATAAAAAACAGTACCAGCTTGGCCCTCCCTGGTGGCGCAACGAGTTAAAGCACAGCAAGCACTCCGAAGCTAGGCTCAGCCAGTTCAGCACAAGTTCTATCTCTGGCCAAGGAGCTGACTCATAGCAGACCTTTCCTGTCTCGCCTGCTGCTTCCCTCAGCAGTGCACTTCGTCCGTCGATCTTCTGTTCTGCTCCCCACTCCGTCTCTGGTGAAGCCTCTCACTGCCCCCTGCACCTCTGGCCTGTACCCCAGTTCTGTCGACATAAATAAATCTTTAAAAATAGCACCAGCCTAGGAGACAGATCTGAACAGCAGTCATGGTAGCTCCTATTGAATCTGATAAACTTGGCAAGGGATTTAGCATCTTCAAGACTGTTTTTCCTTGGAAATAAGGAGACTGGATCAGCTGATGATAACACTCTCTTCCATGGCTAATCATCTACAATTATTATCCGGTTTGTGCACCAGCTTATTTTGTGGTTGATCTATTTTAGAAGCTGAGTTTTCCTCTCACTTTCCTGAGAGAATTACATCTCTAGAAAAGCAGCTGACTCAGTTTCACTTACAGCACACTCATGAAAACACAGAAACTCACACTGCTGCCCCAGCAGAGAAACGTGCTGTGGTTGATTTGCATCTTGCTGGTTGTGTACATGCAATGTCAAGTGGGAACTTTACTGGGCTCAAGGAACTGACAAGTAGCAGGCATTCTATTCCTTTTAGCTCACGGGTGGTGTGCTGTTTGCTTTTTAGTTTGATGGGGAAAATAAAACACATTTATTCAGGCGCTTGGTAATGAAGTGAAATGTGGCTCCCCAGAACTAAAACGTGCAGTGAAATTCAAACTGCAAGCTCTAACTCCCCAAATACGTAGAAATGGGCAAGGCAATTTTCTACTAGAGTTTCAAAGGTGAGGTGAAATGCAGGTTTGAAATGCCAGGCGAGGCATATATTCCGGAAACTGGACATCTTTGAATTAGCTTACCATGACAACAAGTAAAACTACAGTGCCCTGCAAATGAATTGCTGAACCTTACTGAGCAAGAACCTAAGCCAGTTTTCCCTGTCAGTGACCCCTTTCCGCAATTTTCAGGTCCCCATGAAGTGGAGACAGTAAAGGCCACCCCTGCCCACACTGACTTGTGCATAGTTTGTACACATCAACCCCTTGGGAATGATAACACATTGTCTCCCCTGCCCAGAAAAGATGGCGCTGCTTTTCGAGATGATTGGTGGCTATAGTCTATGCCAGTGGTTCTCAACATGTATGTAACTATCTGACAGACAGCAGTTGCACTACCTAGAAAACAATTGAGAAATGAAAAATCTCATGCCTCAACCCAGACCAACTGAATCAGAATACCCCAAGGGCAGGGCCAAGCAACTGCATTTTAACAAATCATCCAGTAACTCAGGCAATGCATGTTAAGTCTGAGAACCATCCCCCAACAATGGCACTATCTGCAGAAGTGAAAACACTAGATTGCACTCCATGAGCTGATGTCTGCGATGAGCGACCGCAGCGGTTCTCCTTAGAATACAGTCTGTAACAACTCAGAGTCTGAGAATGCTTTTCCATTCTTCCATGTATGTTCTTCAAACACATGGGAGTTCTTCCCAGTACCAACTCAAGGTCACTAGCTGAGCCCCTCATGTGTCAGAAACAAGCACTGTGTCAGAAACAAGAAAATGATGAAGGAACATAATGTTTGTTTTTTCCTTCATGCAACTTGCAACCTTGTGTGAAATACAAATGTTAAGATCAAAATTACATCATTAATTATTTGTGAACATGGATCTGGAAAGTACAAAGAAGGGGAAATATATAAGGAAAGCACAAAATGCCTAGATCTGCTTAGTTCTAGGGAAGGTTTCCTTGACATTTAAACCAAGTAAGAGGGGTTACCAGAGAAAAGAGCACCCCAGGTAGAGTAAATGACATAAAGAAAGTTGTTAAATCAAGAAAAGAACTAATGGGCCTTTTTGAGGGACAAATGAGGAAGCAAAGAGGAATGCAGTATTATATGAGGCTAGAAATTAAGCAAACTGAGAAAAATGTATGCCTCTGCCCTAAGAACAAAAGAAACCATGGAGATATTTTAAGCGAAACACGATAAAATTAAATTTGCATGTTTAAAGGGTATTCTATATTATGAAAATAAATTGGGTCAAGAATAGATGTGAAGAAAAAACAGAGCAAGATAGCACATCATCAAGAGTGAAAAAGCAATACCCACGGTTGCACTCCGTGGTGAGAAGAAGCAGTCGCCAGGGACACATGGAAGGCAGAAGGGCAGTGATCACACACCTGCAGAAAGGTGCAGGGGCGAGAAGACAGTGGTCCTGTGTTCCTGGAGGAGGCCTGACCCACTTCTTAAATTCACTGAAGGCTTTCTAGGTGTAGGATACAGGTCTGAATGCTGGATATCACCTGCAGGTGTCAGGTCAAGATTTGTCTCAAAGCTCTTAGATTTACATCAGCCTTTAAGAGCCACAGGTCCACAATGCAGCCGTGTACAAATAACCACCATTTGGTCTCATTAACTGCCCAAGGTATGGGGGGATGTGCAGAGGGGGGGTATCCAAGGCCCATTTTCAATTCCACTTATCTGTTTAAAGCTTCCTACCCGTGTGCAAGACAAGGAGGAGACTGACCTTTTAACACTATAAATGCCAACATCACCTCTACAGAGAGGACAAAAACCAAATCTAGGGACATGTGATGGAGTTCAAACACTTCTGTAGCTATTCCTACTGAACCTGGATCGTAGAGATGTCTCTACCTAACTGATTATCATGTCTGGAAAGTAGAAAAAGGGGAGAAAGCAAAAGAAGCTGTGCAGAGAATGATTGGCCAAACTGCCTGCTGTGTGACTGCACCAGCAAGGCCCAGCTGAGAGAGGCCTGATGCCCTCAGCTTGTGAGCGTGACTCAGAGGAGGCACTGTGGCTCCCAGAGCCTCATCTGGAGGTATGAAAGCCAGACATGGGAGCCTGGGCCTCACTTGCAGAGGTGGCTCTCCAGTAGCTGTTCCTGGTCTTTGCTGCATCCTGTGCTGTGGCCTCCAACTCAGCCTGGTATGCAGCCTGGATCTGTCTTATTCAGAAACCACACAGCCTCCCCCTGGACACAGGACCACACCCAGTTTAGACCTTTGTGGGGACATGACCTTGGCACCTGCCTGTAGCCCCATAAGCCAACCAGATCCTCCCTAGACAATGGCAGGACCCTCTAAGGTAGCCTGGGGTTCCGGGCCAAATTGCTTACCTGCCTGTTTCCACCTTTAAAGCGCCACAGGCACAGTGGGAAGGGGAATGCCAGTGCTCTAACCTGTCTGGGTAACAGATGCCCAAACCGCTGTGCTCACAGCCCTGCGGCACCCCTGGAGGACCCTGCATTTCCCCCGGAGGCAGGCAGGCATGGGAAACATGTCTAGCACCCTGAGAGGGACACACCCTCGCCACAGGCTCCTGCCAGTCCCTGCTCAGACTCCCCACCCAGGAACTCCACCAGACCCACGTCCCAGAGCTTTAAGTCCCGCTGTGGCGGCCAGTAGCCACACAGATCGCAGCCCATCAGTTCTGTGGGATACCACCTCCTAGAGCTGTACCTGGAAACTTGCACTCAACCAGCCATGACAGTGACATCAGAGATTGACCCTTTAACCCTCCTATGAATGCCAACATCTCCCTGTCTCAGAGAGGACAATGACAAATCTGGGCTGCAGATCAAACACTTTTGTAGTGGGTTCATGCTGAATTTGGATCGTAGAGATGTCCCTGCCTAAATGATTGTCATGTCTGGAAAGCAGGAAAAGGGGAGAAAACAAAAGAAGCAGGCCCAGGTGAGAACCTTGCGGAGAATGGCTGGCCAAACTGCCCTCTGCATGGCTTCCCCAGCAAGGCCCAGCTTAGACAAGGAACAGCCTGACCTTTGAACCCGGGAAACTCCACTAAGTGGGGAAAGTGGGTTTCTAGGTCAAATTCAGGAAAGTTGAAGCCCCCAACACAGGGAGCAATCCCTCTCCCCTTGGCCCCTATTGCACGGCCCGGACACCACCACCCTATAAAACAGGGAGGCCTATGAGTGGGCAAGACAAACAAGAAACAGGAAAGGTGGGGCACCACCAGTGAGATGTAGGAAGCTGAAAACACAACCCCAGGGAGAAGTTCTTCTCCCAGGAGAGGTGGCTGGTCAGCCATAGGTGGCTGGACTCAGAATGGCGATGGCTTCTTGCAAGAGGAAGGGGCCTGGACTGGCTGGCCCTTAAGTCATTCAGAGCACAGATGCCTGGGGGCATCACTGTGCACTCACCCCCAGACCTCTACCCAGTAATCTAGCCCGCCCTGACAGCCTGTCCTCAGGACTGGCTAGTGCAGTGCAAACTGTGGCCACTGGCAAAGGAGCAGTCAACACTCCGCAGCCCAGGCTACCTAGGGTCATCATGGAAAACACTGGGTAGAGCTGACTTGGGTCAGAAAGAGGAGGGACATCACATGAAATAGCGAGTCCCTGCCACGGCACAGATCCCAGAGTCCTGGGAGCCCGGGGTAGGGTTACTCTGCTTGGGCAGGTCACAGCCCCGGGGGAGCGTAGCAGTCAAGGACAGAGTGAGACCCTCTACCGTGAGCCACATGGCACCAACAGATGAGCCTGGCACTTGGCTGCCTTGAGCAGCCTGTGGCACAGAGGCAGCCCCCAGACAGCTCTCAGACATTGGTGACCAAGGACTTGCGCCATCACCACTGACACGAGCTGCACCTTGAACATGGTGCTTCTGTCAGTCGCCTCTCAGACGCCCACTAGACTACACCTGGCTGACCCCTGCTCATCTGGGACCTGTGCTGCCACCAGCTGCCTCTGGGACACGAAGCTGAGCAGCTCTGCCAGACTTCCCACCTGCAGCAGTTCCTTAGATGGCAACTGAACATAAAACCCCCACACGCCAGTGCCAACAGTGCCTTGGCTGCCCCTCACCTTGGCAAACCTAAATCCCAACCCTCTCTCTGCTTTGGTTTCTCCACAAGAAAAAGAGCAACCTTCACAGCCCTCCCTGGTTTGCAACGCGTTAGGACGCAGCACTGCAAGCTGGCTGCAGCTGCTTCAGTGCAAGTTCTATCCCGCCCCGGAGGTGACCAATGGCCCAGCAGACCTCTCCTGACCCGCCTGCTGCTCCCCTCAGCAGTGTACTCTGTAGATTTGCCTGTTCTGCTCCCCACTCTTCTCTGGTGAAGCTTCTCACTGCTCTTCCGCCTCTGGCTTGTATCCCAGTTATGTATGCATAAATAAAGATTTTAAAAAAAAGAAAAAAGAAAGGAGAGCTCCAGGCCCCTCACCCACCTCCACCCAAGTCACCTGCACTCAAGCCCCCAAGCAGCCAAGGGAGACCCAGGCTGCCCTTCCACAGGCCACAGACCTCTGTCCTCACTTGGACACTAAAGCCACTTGTTAAGCCACTTGCTTGTCAGGTAATGCCTCCTGCAGCCCCTCCCACCTGCAAAGCCTCTACCCAGTCTTCTCCTTTGCCCAGGGCAAAGGGCAGTCTTGACACACTCCTAGGTAGACTGTGTCTCTGGGCAGCAGGTAGCTTCCGTGTAATCTTGAAGGTAGTAATCTACTTTCTGAGAAAATACAAACTGCTGTTTGTATTTGAGCTGCTGTCACTTTGAGCAAATTTAGGCAATCCAAAGTGGGGAATTAGTCCTTCTGTTGTTTGGCAAGCTCTGAAGCTTTTTATTTTCCCCAAGTGGGAAAAGTTTTTTTTCCCCCCAATCATCTAGAGATGGTACCCACAAAAACAGAGAGATACTTATAAATGCCAGGGTTTGGGGACATTTGAGTAGAAACTCTGACAAGTTTGGGATTTGCCAGAGTTTAAACAGGCATATGCCCTAATACTGAACCCAATGATATTAGCAGAGTCATTTTTTTTTTTTGCTGATTATATCTATTTTTTAATATAATAGTTTATTTTTACATCATTTTGTACATTTTTTTTCCATCTCAATTGTAATTCCCACGGGTTTCCCATCACCAAGTCACCTATGTGCCATCACCACAGCCCAGTACACTTCCCTCCCCCCACCCCCTGTTTTTGATCCCATTCCCCACTCCACCCCCACAAAATGTCTCTGGTATATGGCTGTTCATTATTCTCATTATTTTCTCGCCTGGTCCATTATACTCCTGCTATGAGCGAAACCATCCGGTATTTTTCTTTTTCTTTCTGGTTTATCTCACTAAATATTAGCTGAGTCATTCTTAGGGTGACTGGTGGCACATAAATGTCAACATGGGGTGACTGGCTGGGCCTCTTTGGACAAGTGTGTGCCATGTATATACGGGTACACTCGCTGTATTGGGCATGGCTCCCAGAGTGGGGTCCCTCATGTAGATGTTCCAAGGCCGACTAGATAAGGGCCTCTGGGTGGAGTGTGCCCCCAGGGGCATTCCAACTCAGGTGGAGGTGAAAAGGTCGTGCAGGAGGCAGCATGAAAGCTACCATGCTGGGAAAGGGCAGATATCTACCCAGGAGGCTCAGGTGCTGTCTAGGACCAGTGCCCCATCCCCTCAGATCAACAGTGTGCCTCTGCTTCCGGGTCCTCAAGTCAGGGTGTAAGGGGAACAGTGAGGAGCAACCTAAGAGCCAGCTGGTGACACTCAGCCACCTTGATGGTCCCAATGGAGTCCTTCATCCACCCCCTCAGCTGGGGGCTGACGGGGATATGGTGTTAGGCCCCTAAGCCCCTCTGTCTGGGTCTCAGATTCACCCTGAGCCCAGAAAGGAGGGCAGGCAGATAGCATTCCTGGTGCCAGCTCCTGGAACTGGCTGAAACTAGACCCTGATATCAGCTCCTGACTCATGACTGAGACATCTGTTCTTAGAAACCTGTCCTTGAGTGCTGTGAAGCTTGTTACTCTTTGAATTTGCACTGGCTATGACATATGTAACGGCCAATAAGGGCCTATATATTCTCTGGCACTCCTATGGTCTGGGACTTGCTCTCCCTGTGTGGCCTGTGTGCCTGCGGGAAGGCTTGACCCCAGCTAGCTGGCTTAATAAACTCTGCTTGCTTGTGCATCTCTGGTCCTGTTCTTTGTTGCGGGAGACAACCGGGTGATTTCAGACCCTAACAATGGCTAAACTGAGGCTCTGACAGCTAAGTTGCTGGGGGTTAATCCAGTTAAGAATGCAGCCTCTTAGATGTTAACACCACTGGCCTTTAGGTCCCTCCCTGGTGCCGCAGCAGGTTAAAGCACAGCACTAAGAAGATAAAGCCACTTCAGCATGAGTTCAATCCCTGCCCCGGAGGTGACCCACATGGCACAGCAGACTTCTCCTGACACGCCCACTGCTCCCCTCAGCAGTGTACTTCATCAACTGGCCTGTGCTGCTCCCCACTGTCTCTGGTGAATCCTTTCACCACCCCTGCACCTCTGGCCTGTATACATAAATAAATCTTTTAAAAAAAACTGGGCTTTGGGCAGTTAAGCTGCTGGGCTTTGACAGTTAAACTGCTGGGCTTTGGCAATTAAACCACTGGTGAGGAGGGTGTCTATGGAGACCATGCCAGTTTGCCAGCACAGCTATGGTCTCTGCTCAGCAGTCTTGGTGGGGTAGCACAGGTGCCACGGGCCAGCATGTAACTTCTACCCCACCCCCCCATCTCAGTCTCTCTCCCTCTCACTGTTTAAACAAGTCCTGTTTTCATTGCTTCACACTGTAACTGCTTCTGGGTTGTGTCCTTCCCTAATAAGCGTGTGGGTGGCACCCAGGCATTCCCCCAGCTCCTCAGGTTCAAGGACACTTCCCCCTCGGAGTCACCCATTGGCCAGACCTCCTACAGCCCTCCATCCTGCCCTCCAGCTCCCTTTCCAAGATCCTGCCCTCAACTGCAGGCAGGAAACTGGCAGTTAGCAAAAGAGCTGTTAAAAACCTCAGCATCCAAAGTTCCATTATGGTCACCATGGAAACCCTGGGCAGAGCATAGGTGGGGGAAGGGCAAAGAGGGGGTACCACTGGACTAATAGCAAGTTCCCTGCCAGGTTACAGATCCCTGGGGACCTGGAAGCACAGAATGGGGCTACCTGCTTGGGCAGGTCTCAGCCCCAGTGGGAGCCTGGATGCCAGCAGCCAGGACCCACCTGACCACAGGCCCACACTGTGGGGTGATTGGGCTGGAAGGGAAGTCAGGAAGGCTAGAAGAGAGCTGCCTGGTGACTAGCTGGCCAAGCTGCCTATTGATTGGTTGTACCAGCAAGACTCCAGATAAGAAAGGTCTGACAATTGGCCTGTGAGGATGACTTGGAGGAAGCATTGTGATGCACAAGATCCCCCAGGATGCTACATAAAGCTGGGTGCCAGGCCTACCCTCCACCTTGGAGAACTGGTTCTCCTGTAGCAGCCATAGTGCCACAGCGCCATAGCGTCTAACTCAGCCTGGGCCTCCAGCCCGGACTTTGTCCTGCTCCAGGCCCACGCCCCCTGTCCTGGGTCACCAGCCCAAACCCTGAGCTCAACCTTTGTTTGCGCCAACATTTGAAACTCTCTGCAGCCCAGTGAATCCCCAGACCCTCACTAGATGACTGCAGGTGTTCAGTCACCCTCTAGGTGTTGCAAGGACCCTGGCTAAACTGGTTAGCTACCTGGTTACATCTTCACAGGGCCAGTGGCTGGGTGGGAAGGGGAATGCCAGTGGCCAAGCTGGTAGGGGGAAAGGATGTCCTGAACGACCTCTGCAGATACAGGTTTTGTGGACTCCACCCCCTAATCCTGTCACTGAAACTACAACTCCCAGCAATACCAAAGGGAGGACTAGAAGACCTGAAGGCAGAAATAAGCAGGTTATTTTGGGCACGCAGGCCACACAGGGAGAATAAGACCCAGACAGGCAGGGTAGCTGGGTGGAGGGTGACACAGAGTAGGGTGCAGGTGGCCCTAGGATAGTGTCATGGGCATGGGAGGTAGAGCGTGGCAGAGGCTGTGACTGGGTCTGGCTCTCGGAGCTCAGGTGAAGGAGACACAGGCCAAGCCTTCCCACAGCTCACAGGCAGGGAGGGAGGAGGGATGCATGGCTGGTGGCTGAGGGGCATGTCAGGCTGGCCCTGATGCGGGACTGGGCGCTAAGAGCACTTGTGAAATTCTGTCACCTAGAAAGAGGTGACTTAAGGGCATCTGGCCCCTGGGAGGTTCTTCTTCGGGGACTGAGTCTACACTGCAGGTGCAGTGTAGGGAGGGTGCTCACAGTTGCAGCTTTAGGGGGAATCTGGGAAAGGTCTGAGGTCAGAGGGCACAGTGTGTACCTCTGCTCTATAGCTCAACCTCCAACTCTGTCTCTTGGAGATCAAAGGAGCTGGGATCCTATTTGGGGGTCCTCTCTCCGTTCATCTGCAAAGTGCAGACCACTTGGGTGCGGTAGGTGGGTGAGCACAGCAGGCACTCATGATGGCCCTGGAGAGGGAGGGGGTGTCTACTAGGAGCGCACCCCCAGTCCTGGTTCTTGTTCTCCTTGCCAGCAATCAGAACAGCACCAGAGAGTGGTCTTTCAGCCACACCCCCTTCCTGTCCTGAAGAGGTGATAGGGCTGCCAGCTCACACCAGGGAGTGTGACTACCCACCCAGTGTGGAAGGTGGGTTGATGTGCTGTTTCTTGGAGGTGTCTCTAGTCTAGCCAACAGCAGCTGAGATGTGCTCTCTTTTTCTCTCTGTCCCTCATATTGCTTTCCCCAGCACTTTTGTTAAGGGCAGGTCTTCATGGTGTCTCGCTCTATGCAAGGGGCTAGTCCTTGGCCTGGATTCCTTTGCCCTCATTCTAAACTTTTAACTCTGACTTCTTTTAAGTCTCAGTCATGTTTTGGTTTCTGATGTATGTTTTGATGGTCATTTTTTGCTTTCAAGCCAACTACCTATTTTAAGCACTATTCTTACAACCAAACTGTGCTCACTCTGAGAGCACGCAGCCTTCCATCTTAACTGGGAGTCCCAGACTGCTATTTGGGCACTGAAACATTCACTAAAGAAAACTGGCTTCTTACTTTTTGTTCTGATAATCTGCAGTTTCCAATAAAATACCCAAATCACACATTATTTTCTACCATTTCCTGAATATACAAATGTTACAGGGACCCCATAATAGCATGAGGGCTTAAATTATGTTCTTGCTGGGGCTTGGAAATTGTGGAGCATGCCAAATCTGGTTCTTGGAGAATGCATGTGTGAGCGATCTCTTGGAAAGGATATTCCTCTCAAAGCCGGAGAGCTTTGGGTCAGGGATGACAGGCTGGCATCATAGCAGCTGGGCAATTCTGAGTATCAGCATAAGGTCGTCTTTGGGTCTGAGCAAGACCAGGTTAGGATGAAATCTGAGAACTCAGCTTGGGAGCAATAGCTGTAAAAGCTTAGCTTTACACGGTAACTCGGTTAGGAGACAGAATGTTGCACACAAACAAGAGCTCTCCTTTCTTTTGGGGTGAAGAGCATGGCAAGGCCGGTCACATCTTGAACCCAAGGGCTGCAGCCTCTTATTACCTTGCCAGCAGCACAGCAGCAGAGAGGCAGGTAGACCCCTTCCCAGGGGGCATTAAGAAGAGAGAGGGGGAAATACTATCTCAAAGACACACCCTTTGAGATCGCATGCAGTGTGGGGAGAAGGGACTGACTAATGATTTAATTTACTATGCCTTTTTTGCTTTTTTAAAAATATCTTTCTAACTCTATAACAAATGCAGTAGGTGCTATAGAAAGCAGTACCTCCTCTTTACTACCTTAAAATTAAGCCCCTATTTTGGAAATGATACTTGGTCCCTTTCTTTTACGAGGTCTTTCTCTTGAAAACTACAATTTCTTCTGGGCCAACTGGCATGCTTGCAGGTGAGGATTTTGCCCATTATGTCCTTTGTGCTAGGCACTAGTTACATTTGAATTATACATTTAGCTATTTTAATTTAAATGAGATGAATTTCAAGTGCTCAATAGCTCCAAGTGGCTAGTGGGTACCATGTGGAGTAGTACAGATAGAAGACATTGCCACTACCACAGAAAGTCCTGCTCAGCAATACCAGGCAGACAGGACACTGGAGCCATGTGGGATTCATGCTCTAGCACTAACCATATGCATGCTGTATGCCTCATGTAAGTTTATCCTCACTACTGTCCTGGGAGATTAATACTATTTCTCTCGTTTTTTTCTATTCTGATTCTTAGTGATGCTAAAAGTAGGAGCAAACTTGACAATGGGTGAGTAACTGGCAGTATTATGTCTGAGTCTAAAGCCTGCCTCTCAGCCTCTAGCTTCCCCAGTTTTCCAATGTCAGGATGCCTCAACAACAGAAGCCATGATGGGTCATTTGGTCTGGGTAGTGCTGGAGTGACAAGGTGCAGAGCAGGAACTGCCTGATCAGGTAACAGTGGTCATCTCCAGGTTCCATAGGCAGCTCAAGGGCCCAGGAGAGGCCTGTGGTTTTATTTGGTTCAGCAGTTCCCTGACAAATCTGCTGCTATTTCAGATAAAATAATTCATTCTTGAGTTTTTTCTTGTACCTCCTATGGATTTTTTTTTGTTTGTTTGTTTTTCCTGGCAAAGCAACCTGAGCAAGGATATCTTTGTGGAAAAGCTGAGTGCATCTGAAGAAACATGATGGCCTCCTCAGTCATCTCCTTACTTTATAATTGAGATCTCAGGAAACCTGCTAATAATGACAGGCCAGGAGTTGACAGCTGAAGGGCCAGAGTGCAAATCCTGACTACAATGTGGGGGCCACAGCAGATTATATAACATGCAGTTTTTCATAGGCGATAGGAGCTAAACTAACTCTCAACACTGTTGTAAAGACTTAATATATTCTCTAGAATGCATTCAGAGAGAAAACAGTACTGAATTATGAAAGTTTATCTAGATTTACATTACAGAGAATAAAGGTGCTGGCAGAAACCAATACAACAGCCGGAGAAAATGAGAAGAGAGGTTCTACTGAGCTAGGCTTGGGGAAGAGCTGGAAGTTTATAGAAATGGAAAGTACCTGTTACTACAGAGCAAAACAGAGAAGAGATGGGAAAATGTAATTTTAGGAAGTGTTGTCTAAGAATACTCATTTGGTGATTTCAATAAGGCTATAATTTTCTGATTATTTTTCAAATGTCAGGGCTACTCTATCCTTGATTGCAAAACCATGCTGAAAATGGGTCATGGAGCTGTTTCACTGACTGTATAAAAAAACTGACATTTAATATTTAATGTAAGTCATAGTTATCAGTGGGAAAGGTTAGATTAAAAGTTAGAAACTCATAGTAACAAAGTTATGTTTCTGTTGAGGACTTAAGAAAATGAATGTCTAGCCATAAAACTTGAGCACCACTAAGTTTATCTCTAGATTTTACCTGGCATTTTCTCAACAGTAGCTTTGTTTTCCTACTCCAGCTGGCACTACTGTGCATTCTTTTAACAAGCACCTTTATTACTCCTAACAAACTAAAAGAATCTGGAAGGAAGCATGCTTAGTGAAATAAGCCAGTAAGAAAAAGAAAAGTACTGAATGACGTCACTCAGAGCAGGAGTGTAAGGGATCAAGAAAAAACAACATAATTGTAATAAAGTAAAAAATGAACATCAACTAACAACTATAAACCAGTGACATTCTACAGGGAGGAGAGGGGAACAGGATCAAAACAGGGGGGAAAGAGCACATGGGACTATGGTGATGGCCCATGTGTGAAGTGGTGATGGGAAGCCCAATGCAATTACAACTGAGGTGAAAAAGTGTACAAAATGAAAAAAGATGTAAAAAAAATATATATGAAATAAAGAAAAAACTAAATTGTCAAGACAAGCTGAGTTAGAAGCACTCTAGCTTATTTTTCTATTTTCTGTAATAAAGTTTCATTACATTATAACCAATAGTGATTTGTATAATTTGTAGGCAAACTGACTATATTATAGGTAAATGACATCTAGGAAACATTTGCTATAGGAGAAACACCTGTGTTGTAAGGGAGAAACATGTCCTGTGGTCAAAAATTTGGCACTGCTCCTTGTCCTGTGTGCCTGATTCTGGGGCCTGCCTTTTCACACTTTATGATGTCCTTCGATGAACAAGTCTTTCATTTTGGTGAAGTCTGTTTATTTATTCTTTTCTTGCCTACATATTTAGAGTCATGTCGTTCAGTCTTTTCTTCAGGTTGGAGTTATGCTAATTTTTCTTTGTAAATGACATGGAAGATTTCCATTATTGCTTTGCTTTTCCATGCCTGTATTTTGAATCATTAATGTGGTGTTTGTAACTTTCTCTAGATATGGATCCTGAATACCTTCCCTTCTAGAACCACTGTTACCTAACTTCGCTTGTGGCAGAGGTCTGATTTTGGAGCTCTAGCCAATATGAAAGGAAAAAATGTAACTATAGCTGAAAGGAATATATCTATGTGTGGATAATTAAAATGTATGTTCTTATACACACACACATATATATTTTCCAGACATGAACTAATAAAATTAAATATGCCTAAGAATAGAAAACATGGTACAAACCCCCTTACTGTCAAAGTTTACTGTGTAGGTATTTAAATATTTACTGTTACTAATGAAGTGCATAGACTACATATATTTCACTGGATTAAGGCTTACCTCTGTCCTTTTAATTGACCTATGTGATTTAAGTAAAAGTTTTACAACAAAAATAATGTTAACATTCAAGAAAATAAACTATGAGTATTTTCCATTGCCAGGTAAGGATTCCTTTAGATGATATATGTGTCACATTATTTTGACAATATTTTCAGAAAACTTACCACAAGGCTCATATGAAGTGAGAATCTCCTTTATCACCATTTGTGAAACCCAAGCAGAAAGATCCTAATTGCCTTAAAAATTATTCTGGCAACACATTCTGCTCACTTGCAGCAAGGACAAGTGGAATATCCTGGTTAGCACTCTGGGCAAGTGTTAATGACTCTGAAAAAGAATCTGCTGTGAGATAACAGAAAGCGTTCCATCTCTAAATCTTGTTGATACTTTCCAGCATGTGACTCTTGCCTTTAAAAAAAAAAAAAAAAAAAGACCTCTGGCTAAAACAGGCACAGAAAATTGGGTCAATCAGACATCTTTTGATAGAGGTCAAATTTATACAGGTGGAGGTCTGTAGGATTCTGAACCTGTATTTATTGAGCATTTTCTAAGCATTGTGTGGGGCTCTTGAAATTTTCTTTTATTCAGTTAATACCCACAACCCAATAAGGCATGTATTGTATCTCTTTCATAGGTTTAGAAACTGAAGAAGGAGGCTAAGTAATATTAAAGCAATACTTATGCAAAAATATTTTTTTAAGATTTTTTAAAAGCTTTTTAGAAAATCTCACAATTTTTAAAACTGAAGTGTATTATTACTAGATACACACAAGTATATTATCAGTACTTAAAAAGATTGAATTATGGTTATGGTATGGTTGAAGGATACTTTTAGGAATATAAAGATGGTTTTATATTAGAACATTTATTTGTGATTTATCAAAATGTTAACAAAAGTTTTAAATATCTTAGTAGCTTTCCAAAGAGAGTAGATAAATGTTGATTAAGTTTCTTAGTGGATATAGAAGAATGATCACTCAAGTAATTATCTGAATAGCCAACAGAAAGCACCAGAATAATTTCCTTGAAATTTATAAATGATACCTTTTTTTTTTTTTATGCATACAAAACTTGGGTACAGGCCAGAGGGGCAGGGGCGGTGAGAGGATTCACCAGAATCAGAGTCGGGAGCAGAACAGGCAGATTGACAAAGTACACTACTGAGGGGAGCAGAGAAGACAGGAGATTGCTGTGCCATGTGGGTCACCTCCAGGGCCGGGGATCAAACTCACATGGAAGTGGCCACCACCAGCTTCACAGTGCTGTGCTTTAACCGGCTGCACCAGCAGGAAGGTCCCATAAATGATATCTTAATGATATTCAAAGATGCCCTCTAAACTCATCTGACACAATTCTAGACATCTCAACAAGTAACTATACAAATATAACCAGGAGAAAGAAGAAAATTTTTTTCTCAAATAATATACTGCTTACTTGAAAAAAATCAAGGGCAATAACTGAAATAAAATTAAAAGTAGTGAGAGTTTATGGGAAGCCACATGCAAAAAAATGAAACTAGATCACTGCCTCACTCCAGTCACAAAAATCAACACAAAGTGGATTAAAGACCTGGACATAAGAACGGAAACCATAAAATACCTAGAAGCAAAGATGGGTCAAACACTACACGACATACACTTCAGTGACATCTTTAAAGATATAGCACCCAGTAGTGAAAGCAAGGATAAATAGATGGGACTACATCAAGTTAAAGAGCTTCTGTACAGCAAAAGAAACATTACAAAAAACAAACAGACAGCCCACATCTCACACAAAAGTAGTGATAAAGGACTGATCACAAAAATATATGGAGAGGCCCTCCCTGGTGGCGCAGCGGGTTAAAGCCAGCACTAAGAATCGAAAGCCACTTCTGCATGATTTCCATCCCTGCCTGCCACGGAGGTGACCACATGGCTTGGCAGACCTCTCCTGGCCCGCCCGCTGCTCCCCTCAGCTGTGTACTTCATTGATCTGCCTGTTCTACCCCCCACTCTGTCTCTGGTGAATCCTCTCACTACCCCTGCAACTCTGGCCTGTATCCCAGTTCTGTATGAATAAATAAATAAATCTTTAAACATATATATATGGAGAACTGACGGAACTCAACAAAAATAAATAACCCCATCAAAAAATGGACAGAAGAGCTAAAAAGACACTTCTCCAAAGAGTAAATGCAGATGGCCAACAAACATAGGAAAAAATGTTCAACATCACTCGTCATAAGGGAGATACATATTAAAACCACAATGAGATACCACCTCACCCCAGTAAGAAAGGCACATCTTCCAACAACTAGCAACAACAAATGTTGGCGAGGATGTGGAGAAAAAGGAACTCTCTTGCACTGCTGGTGGGACTGCAAACTAGTACAACCACTATGGAAAACTGTTTGGAGGTTTCTCCGACTGCTAAACATGGAGCTTCCCTATGACCCAGCAATCCCATTCCTAGGTATCTACCCAAAAGACACAAAAACACTGATTGAAAAAGATACCTGCACCCCCATGTTTATTGCTGCTTTATTTACAATTGGAAAAACATGGAAGCAGCCCGAATGCCCAAAAGTAGATGACTAGATAAAAAAGATGTGGTACATATATACAATGGAATATTACTCAGCAACCAAGAAACACATGTCTTTTGCAGCAACTTGGATGGAGCTGGAAAAGATCATGTTTGGTGAGATAAGCCAGAAGGAGAAAATGGTTTCGCTCATAGCAGGAGTATAATGGACCAGGCAAGAAAATAATAAGAATAATGAACAGTCATATACCAGAGACATTTTGTGGGGGTAGAGTGGGGAATGGGATCAAAAACGGAGGGGTGGGGGGAGGGAAGTGCATGGGACTATGGTGATGGTATACGGATGACTTGGTGATGGGAAACCCGTGGGGATTACAATTGAGATGGAAAAAAAAATGTACAAAATGATGTAAAAATAAACTGTAAAAAAAAAAAGTAGTGAGAGTTTAGCAACATAAGTGTATAAAATGTTTACAGCTTTCCTAAAATAAAATGTTTACAGTGAAAACCAGTTAGAAGGAAATGGATAGCCCATTCATTTTCATAGTTAGTTTAGCAGATATTTAGAGGCGGTCTACAAACATAATGGAAGAAGATATTAAACTGTGTTACAAAAAAACAATGTAACAACAGTTACCAAAATATTAACTGTGGTATCACCACTGAGTTGTTGAATAATGTCCCATAATAAAAAATACTATTTTAAGTTTCATGTATTATTAAACTTATTTCTCTTATTTTCTATTTTATAAGCTTTGCATATCCTATAATAAACAATGCTATAATTATTTTAATGTTATAATCTATGATTTTTAAATTAATCACCCTAGCAGTAACATTTTTATTTGTACTACTGAGAAAATATCAAAATTCACATAACATTTTCCCCAATAATAAATTATTTTTGTGTGTGCTTTTATTTATTTATTTATTTATTTATTTATTTATTTATTTATTTATTTAATTATTAAGAATCATGGGAAATACATGAACTTATATCGGCTGTAAGTACCCTTCCTTCTGCACCTCTCAGCAAAGAAAGAAAAATAGTTGTCAGTATCAGTGACACTCGGGGAACCCAAAAATTTAGGCTATGGATTGTCAGCAATTAGATCTGGATGACTTATTTTAGGATTTCACTGCTCCTTAACTCAGTTCATAGGCTCAAGGCTCTGAAAGGTTAGTGTGGCTGAAGTGATACAAGGAGCTTATTAAAGTGCTAATTCTTGGTCATTTCTCCTTTTTCCCCCACCCATTATTCATTCAGTAGGTCTGCAATAGGACATAGAGATCTGCATTTTAAATCTGATCTCTAGGTGATTCTGATGTGCTTAAGTGTACGTAATAGTGAACGGAAGGTTGAATGGAAACAAATGGAGAAATGGCAGAGGGCATTATGGACAATCTGCTTTTCTCTCCTTGTTCTCTGCTGCATTTTATTTGCTACGGAGGACCTTTAAGTTGGGGATGAGAAATCCATCAGGGAACTTGGATGAATTGTAACAAAGGCACCTTTCCTTATGGAAAGTTCCCATTTACATTGAATACAGGTGGGGAGAAAGTCAGTAAAAAGGAAAGTGCTAGTCTGAGAACAATGGTCTCAGAATCACACTTTTTCCCTTCTTACCAGTGTCTTAGAATTTACAAGACCTCAGGAAGAGAAATTTGATGCAACTTTTGGCCAGATGGCTCATACAAAGTACATTACATTATTATACTATTTTAGTATGACTGTGGGTTGAGTCAAGTATATCTCAGAAAGAAAACTTCAACATAGCTTAAATCTGATCTGAAAATTCGTAAGTGAACTATAAAATTGTAACTGTGCAAGAGGGACTCTACAGAGGATGTGTTTGTATTTGGCAAAGCCTGAAAAGCAGTCTCCAGCTTTAATCAGCCCATTTAACAATTGTGTATACTTAAGCTCCAGTACAATGGACAACTTGATATTTATTTTAACAGAACTAAAGACTTCCCAGACTCTACACAGGAGTTTACTATAGGAAGAGGTCCTTAGTGTGCAATTAGTCACTTTTTTAGCCATTAATTTTAAGCCACTTTCTAGAATTATTTGTTCTCAATTCTGCCTGCCAAGAGTACATATGTGCTAAGGTACCCTTTGTACTAATTAATAAAATGACTGGGAATGATGGAATGATCTGATTGAATGGCTCTTTTTAGGTTGTGCTCCCAACAGAGCAGCTATTTCAAAGGTGAGTTGTTCACCATCACATGCACAGTAAGACTTCAAACAGTTCAGAATAATAATGCTAACAACATTGTGAAAAGGGGTTTCAGAAGGCACTTCCCTGGCAGAAAAGGCCAAAGAGTGAAAATATAGCCAAGGTCAACCTCTACCTTGACCTCAGAAGAACTTGTCTTTAGGATCAGTGGAGTTTGAACAGAGAATTTGAACTATGACTGTGGAAGGAGAATCATATATATTAAATTTTTACTTGGGAGAAACTTATTTCATGTCTAGTTGGGAGTGATTTTGTGATGGGGAACATGGTGGATCTGTTAGACTCAGCCAGACTGTGGGCTGGGACTGTGGCAAGACCACAGCTATCTAGATATCACGTAATTGTGTTGGTATCTGTTTTGAGAATTGTTTGAGATCTGTTGAGAACTACCTTTCAAATAGTTCTAGTTCACAGGTAAATTTTGGCCAAGAGTTTTGTTCAAAAGGTTAAAGTTCAGTATGAGTTATAAAGTTGTCAAAGATTCTCTCCTAAGCCAGAACATCTGGAAGAAAATAGGTAGCTAGCTTCTCAACAATATGCTTAGTGAAGCTACAGCAATCTGCAGGGCTTAACATGATTTGTGTTTATCAACCTACACACATATTATCTTCAACTAAGATTATCAAACCAAGTGGCACCTCTGGAGTGATATAAAATTAGGTAGTAACTAGCAGTGTCCACATAAATCTGATAGGGTAGGATCTAGTTTTGATGACCTGGTAGCTAAATGTTTGAGTTTTGAGATTACAAAATTTGTGAAGCATTAGATTTGCTCTTTATGGAATCAGTCTAATGAAAGACAAATTTGGTTCTATGAAATACAGTCAAAGGAAAAGCAGTAGAAATCAAACTGAATTATCATTAGTATTTCATCTTAGTACTTTCATACTCTATAAGCATGTTATGTTTATTTCCCAGTACTAATTTAAAAGAAAGTTTCTCTGAGAACTAATAATTAGGATTGGTGTTAGCAGCAACCCTACAATGTGAAACTGAATGTTTCAGGTATTCTGATCATGAGCATTTTCATAGCACAAGATATTCCTTCTATGTCCCTTTTCTTTTTACTCGTTCCTTTTCTTTTTACTCCCTAAAACTAAACAAAGGCTCAGTGCTGTTCATGTAATCTGAGAGAAACCAGCATGATATCATAAAGATGATAAACCAAGAAAAAGGAGAACCTCTGTCGATGCTCTAAAAACAGTCTCTTCCATATGCTTTAATGTCATACATTTTCCAAGGAACACTCATATTTTCTTAACACATCCTTTTGCTAGACTCAATATTTTGTTCTGGATAAAAAAAAAATAATTAGTAGACTTAATCATTATGTAAGTTTCTCTTTATGTTTACTGGTGATTCATAATTGAGTTTAAGTGTTATGAAAAATCAAAGAATTGAACCATTATTATCCAAATGAGTTTGTCCATTTATTCCTGTAACTACAGTCCTCAGCATCATACCTTGAAGCTTTCAGATTTGCTACTGTTTAAAGAATAACTCATGAGTGATTCTAAAATTGTATATCTGCCTCAGAGAATACTGTACAGTGAAAACTCCCAGATGGTATTTTTCAAAATCTTAAATATGAGTCACTCTAATTATATAAATATGTACATATTGTAGTGGATAGTGTAAATATACCATATTTAAACACATAGTATTTTCTGTGGTATCTGAGTTTTTGTTTTGTTTTTTTTTTTTTAAGATTGTGAGACCTTTAACAAGAGGAGTATCTGGTGCAGCAGAGAGAGCAATGAACTGAGCATTGGTCTGTGAGAGCTCTGGGTGGGGGGTGAAAATGGGATTTGCTTCACTTCCCTGAGCATAATCAATCCCCAGTATGTTACTCTAGAAATAAGGACGTGAAATGATTGGAAGGGGGCTTCTCAGGTGCTGGTAATATTCTGTTTCTTGATTTTGGTGTCAATTTTATAGATGTATTCATTTTTGAAAATGACATATTTTTCTGTATGTGTTCAATACTTCAATTAAAAGCAAAACAGTTTTTAATATTGTCTAACTTTAATAATAACAGGAGAAATATAGTGGTGACTTGGATAACAGCTGCAACAACAAAATCATTGGCATCCTATTCCCACTGCATCCTGTGCATTTTTTAGCATCACAGCTGCTTTTTCCACACTGTATTCTAATTATCTGTTAAATGACTGTCACCATTAGCTTATTAGCATCACTGGAATAGGGAAGAAAATAGTTTTCCAAGAAATGAAGAGTGCAGTGTCTGGCTTGGTTCCCTATATGATCACTTGGTACACTGGTAATTTACTAGAAAGAGAAGTGACTCTGCTGGTACTTTGCCCCTGGGTAACTATGTTATATTCTACAAAAACATCTTTCTTCATCTTCTTATTATGTAGAAAAATAAGAGATTACACTACAGGAGAAATAATGTTTTTTCCAGCTTGAAAAGTCTATAGTAGATTTAAAATATAAACATACCAGAAATATTTTAATATGTTAAACACTTTCCCAGAGTGATTGGAATTAGAGAAAATAAGTTTAACTCAGAAATAGAAGTACAAAATAACAGATGGCTTCAAAATATAACTAGGGCTTCCAACTTATGAAAATAAAGTTTTCTATGAATTAAATTTACCAATTTAATTTTATCTTTCATTTTCTGTAAAAGCATTGTATGTAACTTGAATTTGTGTAGATGAAGCAAAAACAAAAACAAGGACCAAATCTATCTTTTAAAAATGTTGTTCTAAAACGATTCAACATCTGAAAAATCTATTAATATAATTCAAACATCAACACAAAGAAAAATAAAAACCATATGATCCTATCAACAAATGCTCAAAAAGCATTTGATAAAAGTTCAACATCCATTTATGATGAAGGCTCTTGAAATTCCCCTGATAGAAGGAACATACTTTACTATAATAAAAGCCATCTACAAGAAGCCCACAGCCAATATCATTCTCATGTTGAAAAGCTGAAAGCTTTCCCTTTAAGATTGGGAACAAGACAAGAAGGTACACTCTCACCACTGCTTTTCAATACAATACTGGAAATGCTAGCCAGATCAGTAAGTCAAGAGAAAGAACAGGAATCCAAATAGGGAAAGAAGAAGAAAAACTATTACTATTTGCAGACAATATGATAATATACATAGAGAACCCTAAAAATTCTACAGAAAAACTAAAACAATAAGCCAGTTTAGTAAAGTAGCAGAACACAAAATCAACACACAAAAATCAGTAGCCTTCCTATTGTAAACAATCAGTCTAAAGAAGAAATTAAAAAATACATCTCACTGGGCCCTCCCTGATGGTACAACGGTTAAAGCACAGCAGTATGAACTAGCCACAGCCGTCCAGCACAAGTTCAATCCCTAGCCAGGGAGGTGACCCACGGGGCAGGACAGGCCTCTCCTGCCTCACCCACTGCTCCCCTTATTAGTGTACTTTGTCAATCTGCCTGTTCTGTTTCCCACTCTGTCTCTAGTGAATCCTCTCACTGCCCTTGCACCTCTGGCCTGCCTCCCAATTCTATATGCATAAATAAATAAATCTTTAAAAAAGAAATCCCACTTACAATTTTATCAAAAAAAAAAAAAATAAATACCTGGGAATAAACCTAACAAAGAAGACCAAAAATTTATAAAGCCTAATTAAAACAAAAAAAGATACAAAAAATGGAGATATCCCTGGCTCATGGATTAGAATAATTAGCATTAGCAAAATGATAATCTTACCAAAGCAATTTACAGAGTCAGTGCAGTTCCAATAAAAATTTCTAGGGCATTCTTCAAAAAATAGAACAAATATTGCTAAACTCATTTGGCATCACAAAAAAACTTCCAATAGCCAAAGTGCTTCTGACTAAAAAGAAGAATGGAGGTATCACACTCCCAAACTTCAAACTATCCTATAAAGCCTTAATAATAAAAACAGTATGGTGCTGGAACAAAACACACACATGCAGACCAATGAAAATGACAAAAACCCAGAAATAAAGCCACACACATAAACACATATAAACAAATTATCCATGACAAAGAAGCAAAGAATATGAAATGGAACAAGGATAATCTGTTCAATAAATGGTGCTGGGAAAACTAGACCGCCATGTACAAAAGAATGAAACTAGACTACTACCTCACACCATCCGCAAAAAAATTTAAAAATGGATAGAAGACAACATAATATCTGAAGCCATAAAATATGTAGAAAAAAACATAGGCAAAACATTCCATGACAAACATCTCAGAAACATTTTCAAAGACTCATCCCCCAAAGTGAAGAAAGCAAAGAAAATGATAAATAGCTGATGCTATATCAAACTAAAAAGCTTCTGTACAGCCAGAGTTAACAACCAAAACAAATAGATACCCTATTGATTGGAAGAAAATATCTTCACTCTATACAACTACAATTGTTTGACTACAAAGAGCTCACACAACTCAACAAAACCAAGCTGACAATCCAGTCCCCCGAAAAAAGGCAGAAGAGCTAAAAAGACACTTTGACAAAGAGGAGATGCAAATGGCCAACAGGTATTGTAAAAAATGTTCAACATTGTCAGGGAAATATAAATCAAAACCACTATGAGATACCACCTCACACCAGTGAAAATAGTCCATATTAAAAAAAGAAAGAAAAAAAAAACTCAACAACAAACGTTGGTGAGACATGCAAAATGGTCCAGCCACCATGGAAAGCTATTTGGAGGGTCCTCAAATGACTAAAAATGGAAATACCATATCATCCAGCAAATCCACTCTTTAGACTCCACCTAAATAACACAAAAACATTAATTAGAAAGGAAACCTTCACTCCTATGCTTACTGCAGTAATGTGTTCAATAGCTAAAATATGGAAACAACCTAAATGCCCAAAAACAAATGACTGGATAAAAAAAGATGTGATACAAATATACAATGGGAATATTATTCCACAGTCAAAAAAAGATAAACTGGGTCCTCCCTGCTGGTACAGCAGGTTAAAACACAGCACTGAGAAGTAAAAGCCACTTCAGCATGAGTTCGATCCCCGCCTGCCTTGGGGGTGACTCACATGGCACGGCAGACCTCTCCTGACCCGTCCGCTGCTCCCCTCTGCAGTGTACTTCATCAGTTGGCCTGTCCTGCTCCCCACTGTCTCTGGTGAATCCTCTCACCCCCTGCACCTCTGGCCTGTACCCCAGCTCTATATGCATAAATAAATAAATCTTTAAAAAAAGGTAAACTTATGCCAATTGCAGCAACATGATAAAGCTGGAAGGGATCATGCTCAGTGAAATAAGACACAAGGAAAAAGAAAAATATCAGATGCTTTTACTTATAGAAGGAATATAGGAACCAAACAAGTAATCAAAGCAATACTAGCAAAAGATAAGTAAAGAGACATTCAGCAGGATAGGAGTAAGGAGAGGTTTCAGAACAGGGGATGGAAGAGGACAAGAGACTATGGTGACAGTTTATGGGTGACTTGGTGGTGGGATTTCTATCAAGACTATACCTGAGGGAAGAGTAATATGAAAAAAAATACATATATAAAATTTAAAAATATTAATATTCAAATTTACAAACCTAAATAAAACTTTGTATTAAAAAAATGTCCTTCTACACAAGGAATTTATCTTCCTATTTAGAAACTGGATAAAATATGTGAAATAACTATTTTCAGACATTATGCATTAGGCAATACAGGGTGCTGTATTTGGGAGTGAAAAAACAAAGATGTGAACAATAAAATGTCACCAGCTTAATATGAAAAGTGTTTTCAGGTTGCAGTATAGGGAAAAGGAACCAAGGGCACCCGGGAATCTCTCTGATTTGAAGAGCTAGATCTAAACTCTGGGGAAGCCAAAGTGTTTCAGTTTGCAGGATAAAGCACCAGTGAAGACAGCTTGACAGAGAGAAAGTTCTAGCAATCTTTAGAGGAGTTTCTTTAAGTCTTCATCTGCAGTCTTTCATTATCACAGCTGAGCTGACTATGAAACACTAATTTGCATAATTATCACAACTTTCTGAAGTAATCCTATTCTATTCACTCTCTATAAATAAAAAAAAAGTGAGGCATGAAAAATTGTCTTGACTGAGGTCACAGGGAGATTCCAGATCAAGCCGTGACACTCACTCCAAGCCCACACTCCTACCCACCCACCCAGCGTGCAACACTCAAGGGCACAAGTATGAATCCTGAGTTATCAGCCTTCAGTTTGACAGACCTGCTCTTCAGGAGCACAGTGGGGTACTTCCTATGCCACTCTGGGGCTGCTCATGGGTACAAGGTATACTACAGGTGGTGTAGACATTTATTTGCTCACTTATAAGTAGAAAACAGCAATGGCTATGTTGTTTTGAGCCCAAAGGCAAGGTCTCCGTTTGGGGTGTGAGTTGGGAGATCACGAGACAAAACACTCAATTTTCTCTTTAAAAATGAGATGGATGTGAAGAGCCTGAACATGAGTTCTTTGCACCCCAGTGTGGGAAGCTGTGAGAACTACCAACAATTGTGCTGTGACCTTGAAGTCAGAGTTGTCTGGACACTCATCTGTGTATCTGAGAGACCCAAGCCTGCTGGATAATTGTGTATGCAATGGTTCCTTCATTCTATTTCTAAATGCAAAGTTGGTATTTGTGTAGACATAATGCTAATGGCATTTTTTCCCCTGCATAGAGATGGAGCATACAAATGACTCAGATGGATTTATAGTAACTTGACGACAAGTTTTCACTGGGAGATTATACCAATCACTGACTGACTCTAGGTCTGTAAGCTGAATTTCTACATAGGTAAATATGCAATGTCTTTCATAAACATAAAATTGAATGTAAACATTTTTATAAGGTCATCACTCTGAAGAGCTTTATCTTTCAAAGAATTATCTTCAACTAATAAATTCAGTCCATGCTTCACTTAGATGTGTTTGTTTTTTTAAATTTAATCCCCAGAATTCAGTGATGAGATTCCCAAATATTTCAATCTTGTTAATGATGCTTGTTTTAAATTCAAATCCCATTTCTCAATATCTCCTTGAAATATTTGAAAAACCCTGTCATTTTTCAATTATTCCTAGTATGTAAGAGGATTTTGAAGTTATCTATTAATGAGCCCTGCTCCCTTCTTGTGCCTGCTCATATCAGGAAGGAGGGTATGCTTGCTTTGGAAAGAATATAATAGTTAAGACAGGTCCTCGTCTACCGAGTACTCACAAGATACAAGGTGCTGGGGTAAGTGTATCAGGCTCAGTGTATCATCAATTCTTAGAAAAATCCCATGAGCAAGTATTATCATTACTACTTAAAGGTGAGCAAATGGCAGCTTAAAGGGTTAGCAAATTGTTTTCTTAGGAAAGGAAAGGTTGCAAATCTGGTTAGTGACATAGCCAGAATTCAAATCTAAATGTTCTTGATCCCAACATCTCAATTTTGGCCCCATGTGATGCTCCATTTACTCAACATGGGTCACTGACAGGCATCCAAGAAAGAAGTATTTTCTCAATCTACAGATGAATAACAAGATCCTCAGTGTCAGTATTTATTCAGCAGACATGTACAAAGCCCCCATGATATGTGGAATGCTCTGATGAGGTGGTATGGTCCAGGTACTGTTTTGGGACATTATGTATCAATGCTCTGTAGGGGCCCTGATTTATAAGACATCATTTCACTTATAACAAAATCTTTTCTCTATTTATGAAAGAAGTCAGAATGTAAACAAAAAGTTCCTTCATTTAATGGAGATTGAAGGTGCTGAGACAGTAGTTCAAAGTTCTAAGTACTTTTTCAAACACTTCCAAAGATTCCCTGGGGATATTTCAGAATTCAATTCAATATGTGTTTAGCAAGTGCTGACTCTCCACTAAGCAGAGCGCTTGTACTAAGGAGACAGATGAAGGAAGATGCCTTGCTGCCCTGGAGGAGCCCTCGATCTAATGGCGTCATTTATCTGCTCCAGGTAGAAATACAGAGATTTTTGTTACACACATGACACATCTATATTCCAAAGAGAATATGAAAAGTATTACATAAATGTCTGCAATAAAATACCGTCAGAGAAGAACATTTTTCAAAAGAGGGAAAACAATTAGGGCAGTGAAATTAAGTCTGGAAAATGTTTCTAGTACATGGGGATAGTCTCATGTTCTACAAAGCATTTCTTCGTCAAACTCGTGGGTTATTTATTTATTTATTGCTACTGAAGCATTATTGCTCAAGAGCCTTGCCGCGTTTTGACAGTATAGATTGCCTCCCCTCAGGTGTGGTGACCACTGCACTCCCACCACAGAAACACTCAGTGCCCTTCACCTTTACTGTGCTCTCTCCCCACCCCCATGTCCCATTCTTACCACTCCCACTCCCCCTCTGAAAGCCAACAGCTGTGGTCTAGTCAGCTGGTCTTAAGCTCCTCACCTATCAAAGCAAAAAGATCCATCACAAAACTCCAAACGGCCACTGCAGATTACTCGTTGCTCGGAAAAGGCATGTTTTACCTGGCATCAAAATCTAAAGAAGTACCATGTGCTCCTCACAACTACGGGAACATTTAATGATCAACACAGTTTTTCCAAATGGTGGTTTATCAGCATAGCAGCTAAATCAGGTACATGAAAGTATAATTCGAAAAACAAACATCTACAATATACAGGATGAAGTGGTAAGTCCCAGAGCCAAGGTGACTATCACAGTGGTTGAGCCCATTGGTAGAAAGTCACCTCTCACTGAGGACTTATGTTCTAAGATGATCTCTGTCCTAAATTTTAAGATCCTGAAAGGTAGAGAAATGTGCAGCTTTCCTGTTTCTAATGCAGGTTTACTCAATCTCAAGTGTTTATGGCAACTTGAAGCCCGGTTTGTAGCTATCACATGCTCTAGAGTGAGACAAGCTGGTTGATCTTGCTGTCCCTTAAACTGTACCACCTGGGCAATTTGCCTGTCTTCCATAAGCTCTAGTTTTTCTCTTGTGCAAGTTGGAGAAGTAATACCTGTTCACGGTTTATTGGGGAAACCAGGTAAGAGAACAAAAACAATCACAAAGTTCTGCGTTCAGGGAGCACTTGTCTCATGGTGAAACCACTGAAAATGTTGGTAAAAATGTCACTTGTCTTGTTTAAATTGCAGAGGGAGACCCTTTACCCCCTTCATGACTTCCATATCAGTAGGAATCTTTTATTGCCTTAATATATTTTGACAGATTTTGCTTCTACCAGGTTTCAGTTATAGTATTCCTAATGGCTTATTAAGTTTGAATGTTTAAAAATATGATGCTAAGACTTTTTGCTAATTACCAAGACAAATGCTGGCTCTCATCTTAGGTTCCTGAAAGAAAATGCAAAGCAAAATGAAACAAAACAAAACACTTCAGACCAATAAAAGCTTCAGCAGGTTTTCCCAAGAATCTCTAGGGAAGACTTTCCCCAGAAGCATCTGATAGGAGGCAGCATCCATAGAAAAAAAAAAAAAAAAAGCCCTGGATGCCTGTGAAGCTGTCATTTTTAATACCTAATTTTAGTTAAATTTAAAAATTTCAGGAGGAGCTATTTTGTTAGTGTCCTTAGTTAACAGACAAATTAATTTGCATATTTGAAAAATGCATACTTAAAGCAAATGATGATAGCTTGCTGTGGAAGACTCAGAAAGCAAAATTGCTGTGCTCCATGTCAGCCTTGCATGCAGCCAGCATGCCCATGCACATCACAGAAAGGCCCCTGCCCCAGCTCCTTCCTACGTTCAGAGACAGAAATGCGTGTGCCTTCTTTTTCTTATCTTGGCTCTTCTCCCTCTCAGGATAGATCTCTGGTGGAATTCCTCTCAGGTTAGGTGATACAGGGGTTGGCTGAGCCTCTGACCCCCATCACTCAGTTCCCAGGGCCAAATCCCCCAGCAGATACTCTGGGAGGTGTGAGTTAGTGCTACTGGGCTTCAGTTGATAGGAACACTTAGCAATTCCACAATGTTGGATGTGAGAGTCCCAGGAATTAAAGTATGTAGCTCTAACTTGCATGTCCCCAGAACAGCATGTGGCAGTGCATAGGGTCACACTGCCTCAGTCCTATTCCATATTTTGATGTGGATGGTGGACTAGAGAACACCTCATGAAGTGCACAAACTAGATCATGTTACACTAAGAAGCTTGAGGACCTGGGCGTGAAAGACTGGATTTCACAGTAATCTTACAGAATGAGTCAGACATAGTAGAGGAAGATTAAGGCAGATTTTGTGCTTGCGAATGTGTGTGTGTGTGTGCGCGCGCTCGTGCGCACACATTCATACATGGGTAGGGGGTGGGGTGGTGGGCTGGAGGGGAGGGGGAGAGAGACCACACAGTAGATGGGATCATTATATCCAGTCTATCTATTGGTCCTTGGCACAGAGTAACCACTAAAGAAATACTGATTTAATTCAATTAATTTATCAAAAAGTTTTACTCAAAACCATTAGGACTGCTTTTCTAGCCATCTGGTTCATAAAGGCATCCAAAATTAGGAATTTTTTCTTAATCAACTGTAACAAACTGTGTAATTTTCAGCTGTGTTCAGTGCTAGTTGTTCTAGTGGCTAAAATGGAAGTTTCAAACCTACCACAGAATAAGGAAACAAAGCTGGCATTCTTTCTACTTTTTGAAATTTTCATTTTATATTGAAATGCTGTTGGAGTTATAAGATATAAACAGAGGAGATTTTAATTGAGATGTAATTTTTAATTGAGATTTGAGGACTATGTAGAACCTAGTTCTCATTTATTCATTTGCTATTTATTACTCCTCTCAATTACCTCCCTCCCCCACCTAAGCAACACTGGGTCTGCTTAGTAATTATGATTCACACTTTCTCTTCCTCTTACACTGTAAGCACTTTTGTTATCCACAGAGTCATCAGACTTAACAGTATGTGAGATCCTGGGAAGTGTGGAGGAGGTGAGTAACTATAATTAACAGTAAAAAGAGTAGTTTTCGGTGGAAAGGTGCCTTTACTCCACAGGACAACCAGTAAGTATAATCAGAGAGGGCATATCTGTTTAAAAGAGTGAATTTCTCCTTATCAAAAAGATCAGAATATCTAGAGTTAGTGTGTGGAGAAAAAGACATTATTTCTGCACTGTTGAGAGAATGAAGATGAGTCCATTAACTACAGGGAAAAGTATAAAGGTTTCTAGATTAAAAATAGACCTAGCTGGCCCTCACTGGTGGTACAGCAGGTTAAAGCACAGCACTAAGAAGCTAAAGCCATTTCAGCATGAGTTTGATCTCCACCCCAGAGGTGATCCACATGGTGCAGAACTCTCCTGACCCGCCCGCTTCTCCCCTCAGCAGTGTACTTTGTCAGTCAGCCTGTTCTGCTCCCCACTGTCTCTGGCGAATCTTCTCACTACCCCTGCACCTCTGTCCTGTACCCCAGCTCTGTATGCATAAATAAGTAAATCTTTAAAAAAAAATAGATCTAGCATATGAATCAGAAGTTCTACTCCTAGGTATCTGCCCAAAGAATACAAAATCACTATTTCAAAGGGCTATACTCAATCCAGTGTTTACTGCAGCACTATTTATAGTAGCCAGATTTGTGAGCAATGTAAGCGCTCGATGACAGGTAAGTGGACAAAGAAGATGGGAGACTGAGACACAGACACACACACACAGAGGAATAGTAATCTGCTATCAAAAAGATAAAAAAGATGAAATCTTGCCATTTGTGACTGCATGGGTAGAAATACAGGGAATTATGCTAAGCAAATTAAGCAGAAGGAGAAAGATAAATACCAAATGATTTTACTCATACATAGAATATTAAAAACAAAATGAAGAGACAGACAAAACTAAACCAAAACAAATTCTAGAAATCTGAGTAGGAGCGGACAGGAGGAAGTGGGGGTTGGGGGGGAGGTTAACCAGTAACTTATGATGGAGGACTCTGGGTGCCTTGGTTGTGGGGTGATATAATAATATATACATTGAAAGAAATGTGCAACTACCCCTCTGAATCACATACAGTATTGTAAATCAATGTTGCCTCAATATAATATAGCATTATTAGAAAGAAATCCCCCAATTAAATAGTCTTTTCATTTAGTCTAAATCTTGGTTAATATTCTAAAAGTTTTGGGATTAGGCAAGATTGTGCTCAATTTTTAATCATACCCAACATTTATCAGATATTTGCCATAGGAAAGCATGTTAAGTACTTAGAAAACCATGTTGAATCTTTAAAGCAACCACACAAGGTAGATATTATAAGGTGAAGGAAGGATAGTTTTAAAAAATATTTGTCCCTGTCACTTAGCTATTAAACAGCAAAGCTGGTACTCTTAGACATATAAGCATGTAACTATTTATATTATCTCTCTGAAAAATATAACTAATATAACTTTCTATATCAAAATAGCTTCTTGTTGTCTAACTGTATTAGTTCTAGTAAATTGTCTAATTACGTTTAAAAAAAAATTAAGAGGCAACCTGCTTTGTTCTGACTGGTGGTGGATCTTCCTAGAACTTGCCAGTGCTAGAACCTTCTTTCGCTGTGTGACCTCATGGATGTCGTCTCAAACAGATATATATTTCATTCAATTCCCCCGCCCATGTTTTCTTTCACTATTTCACACTTTAGAAAAAACACTTTAAATAAAATCTATCCAAGCTAGAGAACTTATAACTTGAAACAACAGCAAAAAAACACCTCACTTTTCCAGTAGATTTTCTCAGCATTTTTACATGTTTTCATTATTTTCAGCTCTTAAGTTATCTTTAGAGAAATGGGAGAGCTGAAACAATTAACCGTTAACTCTCGAAGGGCTGGGTGAAATTGTTTTTCTTTTTTAGCAACCTCTGCTATTTGCTTGATGGTGAAATTTACTCTGACAGTAAAATTGAGGGAAAAACAAATGTAGGATTAAATATAGATTCTTCTCCTTTCCTGCTTGTGTGAGCCTTGCACTCCTTCCCCCTCTGTAAAATAATGTAATGATACTTACTTCACAGTACCAAAATGATGATTAGATGCTCTACTTAAGGCTCTTAGGATACTGCATGGAGTACAGTCAGGGTTCAATAAATGACAGTCGTTATTATTAATCAGTAGTGTCTCACTATAGCCAGTAAGACTTGAAATTGTAGTCAGAGAAAAATAGTCAAATTCAAATATCAGATTTGAGGTTTATATTTTAGCATACAATAATTCTACACCCAACACCATGTGTCTGTGGGAAGTTTCCCCACTACAAGCAATTCTCCAACGTCAACCACGTGGCTTATATTTCAACTCAATTCTGTCACTACCTACCTGGAGAGTATCCCACTACCCACTCCATCTACCTGGAGTCAGGTCTCATAGGGTAAGGGTTCAGTCCTACAAGACTGCTCCTTACTCTTTCCCAAACACAAATCCCTTCCAGGTTTTAACCTAGTCTTCTGACCAGCTGGCTATGGATTGGTTTCAGTTTGATAGTAGTTGCCTAATACACTTTGATGGTCCTTCAGACCAATGATATAGAACTGAGAGCCCAGAAATACACCCAGATTTATATGGACAATTAATTTACAACAAAGGAGCCAAACGTATAAAATGGAGAAAGAAAATGTCTCTAAATGGTGCTGTAAAAACTAGGCAGCACCATGAGAAGAATGAACCTAGGCAACTACCTCTCACCATAAACAAAATGTACTCTTAATGGGATTTAAAACTTGGAGAAATGAAATAAAAAATATGTATAAAAAACAGATAAAACACTCAGACACTGGATTCATAGATGTCTTTGGGAGCTCAAAGCCAACAGCAAGGGAAACAAAAGAAAAAAAATAAACAAATGGTACTTCATCAAACTAAAAAGCTTCATATAGACAGAAATTATGATTAAAATGAAAGAAACCCTACTGAATGGGAGAAAATATTTGCATACCATACATCCAAGTTGGGGTTAATTCCAAAATCTACAAAGAACTTATTCAACTCAACTCAAAGAAAATAACCCAATCAAAAATAGGAAGAGCAAAATGGCACTTCTGCAAAGATGACATACAGATGTCCAACAGGCACATGAAAAAATGTTTATCACCAATCATCAGGGAAACGCCAATCAAACCACATATAACCTGACACCCATGAGAATGGTCAAAATCAAAAGACCAGAAGCCAGCATTGGTACAGATGTGGGAATAAAAGGAACCCTCATACACTGTTGGTGTATGACTGGTACAGCCCCTATGAAAAATTATGGCAAGTTCTGAAACTATTGAAAATGACCTATCAATTCCAATTCTAGGTTACTACCTGATGAATGCAAAAAACACTAACTCAAAAGGACATGTGCACTTCTGTGCTCATAACAGCAATATTTGTAATAGCCAAATTATGGAAACAAACTAAGTGCCCAACCATGGACAGTAGATAAAGAAGATACACACACACACAGAAACACTACTCAACTATACAGAAGATGAAATCTTGCCATTTGTGACAAGGATGGAACTGGAAGGGACTGGGTTAAGCAAAATATATCAAGGGAAACACAAAAATCATGATTTCACTCACACTTTGAATATTAAAAAGTGACTATAATAAAAAGTAATTACAATAAAATCAAAATCTTCAGTCAACTATCAATCAGAGCCATTCTGTAGGGGAGGAGGAGGGAGAAGGACCAGGACAGGGGTGGGAAGAGCACAAGGGACTACGGTGATGGTGCACAGGAGAATGGGTGGTGGGAATTTCATGGGGAAACCATACACTGTACAAAAATGAAGGATGATCTAATGAATATATTAAAAAAAATTTTTTTAAAGAAACAGATAAAATTATGCAAAACACATCCTATAAATATGACTGCAGAATTGAGGCTACCAGAAGGGAAGGATGGTGAACAAAGAGATGAGGGATCTCAATGGACTATGGTGAAAGGTTCTGAGCGCTGCGTCAGAAACCACCCGATGGTAGCTAACACTAAAATCCTTATAACAACACCCATGAATTGAGCTAAACATTCCCCATACAAAAGAGTGCCATGGATTTGACTCTATTTGGTTTGGATTTACTCCTTGTTTTGGATTTGACTCCTTGGTTTGGATTTACTCCAAGCTCATAGGGGAGTTCTCCCGTCATTCCTTGCTTACAAATGATAATTTTTTTTCTACTTTGAAGCTTTTCTGACCATGCTAACCATGGGCACAGTTCCAAAATGTGTAAGCATTAGAAAGGAGTTGATTGTTTAATTCTTGTCTCTGACTCGGGGCTTGCATTAATTAGCTAAAGCCAGATTCCTCAGCATGCTCTCCAGAGCCCCATGATGTACTGATTAGCAATGACAAGGCCATCTGGCCTTCTCAAAGTACACTGAAAGCATGTCTTTGGCATAAAAATCAGGGATCCCTGTTATTTAGAATGAGTCAAGTGCTGACACTAGTTTTGGAAAAGATGGGGTCTGATTACAATATGACACCGGTCCCAAAGGAAGCTCTGTCTGTGCACACCAGTACCAGGATCTTAAAGACCAGCCTCACTCCCCTATCTGTAAAACCTTCTCCTACCTGCCCTTTAGGGGTCCCACTCCTCAACACTTCCCTTTTGATTGTAATTCTTCCTCCATCAGTTTCCTCACCTAACAAAATTCCATTTGAGATATGTGTGTACTCTTAGATTAATTTTATAAAATACATATTCATTATGGGGATGCCAAGTTGGAGACAATAGCGATATGGCTGGGCACCAGGATTTAGCATATGGATGAACCCAAAATGAACAGGGCTAGCCTAGGCACTGGAGCAGAAAGGGAGCATAAGGAAGACAAATGGCCCAGGGAAGAAAGTGTTTGTGTTCTCACTGGTATGTCTTAATGATGTCAGCAGCACAAGCTTACTGAAACATTGAAGACTGCAAGCACTGTTGGCTTCTCCAAGTCAAAACTTTCCAGTCAGTGTTTTCAGGATAGTTTATACTCCATAAAAACCAGCCATTATAACCCTCACTCATTTGATTGTGTTCCGGTTTAGCAATATCCAAATATGTGTTCACCATAATGTTGCCTTGGGATCTCTAGATTCAGGAGCACTGTCCTTGTAAAACCCTGGGGCTTGTCTCACCAATCTGGATTGCCATTCTTAGACTAAGGGTCGATGACAATTAAAAGCAAGTGAAAACTGGGCTTCCTTCAAGAAACATTTTATGGTTAAGTTTCACCTTCATGACCTTAGAGATGACATTATCCAGCATGTAAGCAAAATATTGCTGGAAACCCAGATGAGCACCTAACTTGTACCTAACTCATTAAATAGTCACATTGATAAATGCACCATCTCAGTTGCAATTTCTATCATCCCTTTAGCTGTGTTGCTTTCATATATATTCCCTGTGAGTCTCACAATTCTGACATTCCATGTGAATCATGTAGTCAATGCATAATGTATTAATTTAAAAATTTGCATTTTTAGGTTGACCAAATTTCTTTAAGACTTCTAGATGCTGAATAATTTTGGTTGAGTGCTTTTATGAAGGTAGCATTTTAATTGTGACTAATACCTTTCCTGGTAGTTAAACACTTTGGACAGGTTTGAAAAGACTGCAAATACCCATAGGTTCTTCCTCCTCAATCTCTATGAAATGAAAGATCTCAGATGAGTCAACACAAACATTTTATACTCATGTAGATAAGAACAGATACAAAGACATAAATAACCCCTTATTTTTATGGGAGGAACTAGGAACTTTATGTTATAAACTACATCCCACCACACACACAAAAAAATGCAATCTTCCAGAGAACCAGAAATAACATTCACATTGGCAGTCACACTTACTGCTCTTGACTATAAAAAGTGCACCAGGGTTAGCTGCTATGTATCTGACAAAGTTCTATGCAAATTTAGATATTTCTCTGATCCTACACAATTACTGTGATTTGTTATATTCAGTTTGGTGAGTTTTCTATGTAGAAATTCCCCTAGGTGTGCCAAGGTCCATGCTGAATGTTACCTTTCTTCCTTGGGTCTTAACTGTTTTAAAAAAGAAAATAAAAAGGAAATGATTACGTTGTTATTTTATAATTTATCTTCTAAGGAACTCAAGGCTCTGAACAAATATTTAGCTGAATGGGAAAAAAAAAAAGGAATGAATTGCTCTTTAGAAAGAAACATTAATGTCTTTCAACTTTCTTAGGTGTTCTAACAAATTATCCATTCCAAGGTACAAAATGGTTCTCCAGTGGCTAAAATGAAATAAAAGCCTAGCAAACAACACTTCTAATTTATAATTCACTAATCACATCTAGTCTATCATCTTGCCAACCCATCATAATTTTAAGAATGATGAGCATATAAAGTCAACTCTACAAATAAGCAACCAAAGGGACCACCTACCCTTTGCACTCACCAGCCAATTCACAGTGATTCATCTTTTCTACTGAAAATAAAATCCCATAAAATCATTCAACAAGTATGAATGTATTAAAGGTCTGTTAGGTACCAAGTCTGTCTTTTCTAGGGATCACTGGTCAATACACACATAACCTGAAAGGGTACAATGATTTGGGGCTTTCTTCTTTTCATCACTAAATAATTGACAGGAGAGCTTGATCCTAAGGAATGGATTACTGCATCAGTACAGAGAATCTAATGTTACTAAATGCCTCCGAAAAGTCTCATGCCTTTTTATAAAGTCTTATTACAACTGAGGAACAAATTAGACTGTGTATAATGTGTTAATTAAGAAAATGCATGAGTGTTTGAATATAGTTTGCCTAAAGATATATATCGATAGCTATGTATATTTAACATTTATCTGTCTCACTGTTAAGCCTTATTTGCTTACAGCCTGTTAATGTCAGGCATTAAACAAAATGAAACACGTCTGACTTCAGTGTTTACATCATGGGAGATTTTGGTCTTTTCAACCTGAGACTTGGCAGCGCATATTCAGAATACATATTCAGTTCTACACAGCAATTTTTTACAGGACTCCAATACTCAAAAGTGCACAGAATATGGGCAAAATAGAAATAAGAGAAATGGAAGCTATCCTCTAGACAAGCCACTAAAAGTACAGAATTTCATCCAGGAAAGCAAAATGCTAAAAACAATTATACAATAATTTAAATTATATAATTCAAATTCTAAAAATTTCAGAACTGCCATGGGGGGAAAAAGAGACATAAGTTAGTTTGCATGGCTCCAGAACTAAGAATGGCCTTCCTCACAACTTCTATACTTGCAATCCTAGAAGCTTGCAAACTTAGGGTGTAATGGAGGTCTGAACTGTTGAGGACCTAGAAAAATAGCTGTACACTGTGACCCTGAGAAACTTTGCAGAGGCACCATCAAGAACTGACTACTGATGACTCCAATGGCAAGACAAGCAAAAGCAAATAAAAAATATAAAAACAAATGGGCTTACATGAAACGAAAAAGTTTCTTTACAGTGAAAGTAACCATCAATAAAACAAAAAACAATGGCACCAAGTAGGGGAAAATATCTGCACATCATACATCTGATGAAAAACTGTATCCAAAATATATGAAAACTCATGACTTAAAAGAAAACATTTAATCCAATCAAAATATGGGCAGAGGTAGATACTTCTCCAAAGAAGACATTCAGATAGTCAACTGGCACATGAAAAAAAAATTGTTCCCCATCACTTATCAGGGAAATGCAAATCAAAACCACAATATCTTACACCAATGAGAACAGTCCATATCAAAAAGACCAAAAACAATTAAGTGTTAGTGATGAGATGGAGAAAAAGAAACTTGTACACTGTTGGTGGGAATTATAGCACATATAATTTACTCTATGACTTCATATAAATACTATCCAGTCACTCTGTTTGAAACATGAATTCTGTTAAAATATTGTTGCTTTTTTTCACTACTTATCCCTAATGTCTCCAGCAGCTCCTAGCATATGTAAGATCTCAAGGAATTGTTTTAAATGTAACTTAGTTCCAAAAGTAACTTAGATCTCTCAATAGTAAATGTTTTCATAACACTTCTTTTTGTAGCAAAAACTAGAGGGACCGGAGCATTTCTGTTACTGATCCCTACATAAATGCAATAATGTGGACCTGAAAATAAAATCATTCACTGACCCAGGGAAGCAAATCTAACATTCAGCTATTTAGTACTATACCAAGTGACCATCATTATTTCTGCAGTTTTTTAATTAAGTCAACATATATTATCTATTTCATACTATACCACTGTAGATCAAACAATACATTATTCACATTCCATTTTTCAGTTACATGGGATTAAGCAGAAAATAAAACCAGCAATTTTTAATACCAAATTTAAAATTTTAAAGTTTAATTTTCAAATGGAGATTTAAAAATCATTTTATAGTGAACTACTTAAATTTGGGCGACCCCTTGATTAAGATGTCAAATATTCAAAGTCAAATAAGTCCAAAAAGTATTAAAATTACTTGCATATATGTCCAAAATGAAAAGAATAGATCATTTTCATCTATATTATCTTTTTTCCCCTAAGAGTTGATCAACAGTTTTACCCCTAAAAGGGAGAACAGGTCAGAGAAAGAAGTGTAACCGTTTATTTAATTTTAAAAATGCAGAGGCAAGCCTAAGCTTTGGGCATTTCTCTTCACCCACTCTTTCCAAGTCTCCATAAGTGGTTACTCTACTCCATCTCCAGAAGCCAGTTACAACCATCACCCTCATTTACCTGCAGAGGCTTTCCTAATCCCTTATTTTCTGACTGGAAGATAAAATGTGCTGCTACACCTAGTGGTGAAGTAGTAACCAAAAATGCTTAAGAACACATCTGGAGTCTGATCAGGTCTTGCTGCCTGCTGTCTGAGCTGCACACCTCTACCAGAGAGCTACCTACCATTTGCCTGTCTCGACCTTTCAATTTTAGAAGTCAAATCATGTCACAATGCTGCTTGTAACTCTGTGACATCTCCCCAAGGACTCAGCACACAGGCCTCCCTTCAGAGGGCCTGCCTACCTTTCCCTCATGTCTTAGACCTTATCCTCTACTGTTCCCACCTCTCATCTAAACCTTTCCAGTCAAAAGAGCCTACTTGCTGCTCCAACAGTCAATTCCTGCTGAGGGCACTGAATTGGCTGTTTCTTTCTGAGATTAGAAATTTCTTCCCCCAGAATACTAAATAGTTGAATAATCATTGCTTACTAACTCCATTGCCTTCTTCATGTCTTTGCTCCAAAGTCATAATGCCTTACTTAGCCATCCTATTTATGACCCCACTCTGTTCCCTAGGGCCAGCAAAGTCCCCAACCACTATTAGAATGCTCTGATTTTTTTCTACTTCTATAGTGAATACCATCTCCTAACATAATATGTATTTTACTTATGTTTGATGTTTATATATATATTCTGTTTCCTTCTGTGATGACAGGAATCTTTATTTTATTCACTGATATGTCCAGGGATCTAAAACAATGCCTGGCCCATAGTCGGTCTTCACTAAGTGTTTGTTTGGTCAGTTAGTCAATAGTTCTAATATACCTGTTAATCAACCAACGAGCAAGTACATATTGAATGTTCAGTATTTGTTCTGGGTAAACCTAGGCACTACAGAGATGTTTTATTTAAGTTTTTAACATAAAGTATCCTCTAGAAGTTTAGTTGGGGAAACCACTAGTAGTAATATCAAAGTGATTAAAGATGAAAAATATTGGTAAAGACCACTGACTATTAATAGTTAGTATGCATTTCATGCAATAATTGTTCAGTGAGTACCTAGTCTGAGTCAATACTGTAACTAGCCCCTAGACACCGATGTAAACATAGATATAATCCTCCTTGGGACTCACATTCTGATAAGGCCGACAATGAACACATGAATAAACAAAGTGATATCAGAGATATCTGAGGAAACAAATGATATTGGCTGTAGAAAACAATAGCAGCCAACACCAAGCACAATTACCACAAACACGCAGACTGGGAGGGAGCAGGACAATGCACTTGGGCCTCATTCTCCAGGTTCTTCCTGCAGCCTGTCACTGGCCCAGCTAGAAGTCAGGGAGCAAAAAAAAAAAAAATCCTGCTATCACAGGCAACACAGGGCATAAAGCAAGGTAGAGAAAATCTGGGGCACCAGGGGGAAGGATGGAATTCACAAAGTCTCAGGGACTGCACAATCCTGCTGGCGTATCCTCTATTATAACTATGGTGGCTTCTGCCTAATTTCTCCCCAGTGGAACAATCTATTTTCCCATGTACACATTATCTAAAAAATTTCATAGTTTTGAAAATAATCAGTTATCCCTTAAATTTTCATTCACTAGGTTCATAAATCTCAAGGTTTGTAAATGTTTGTTTTTTCAGTTTTCAAGTCTTCTAAAGCTTCTGTTCACTTTCTCCCCACCTTTTGGGATATAAAATGCAATATTATACACAATTCTTAGGCAACTTACTAAAATCTGTCTGCATGAAAATGAATCTTTTCAAACTTCATTGGCATGTTAGAACTAATTTGATTTTTAAAGATTTTTTTTAATTAAGTGGCTTGTGAACACAGGTGGTTTAAAGCACCCATATTAATATGGCTAAGTTCATATTGAAATTTTCATAAACTGTATACAAAACTAAAACACACCTCAAACTCAGAAATAATCCTAATGATACCTACTGTTTACTGAGCACTTACTGGTCAGAAAGTATAATAACTACTTTACACTAACAGTATGTAATTCTCACAACATAGGAAATACATGGTATTATTATTCCCATTTTACAAACAAAATAAACTGAAGCATAGCAAGGTCATTAATTTATCAAGGTCACACAGGTGATGTGTGCTGAGAACTGTATCCATACCTTACCTACCCACAACTGAGCCCACAGTGTATCAGGAACTAAGAGCACAACACCACCAGGAATCTGGGATCCAAACACACTCCTTAGTCCTCCTTCTCCCCCTAGGTTATCCCAAGGATAGAGAATGCTGAAAAATTTATTGGCCATCCCATAATAACAAAACATGTCACAGTGGTAGTGTTAAGTGAGCAAAAGCTTAACTGAGAATATTATGACCCCCTATGTGGAAAAACAAGGATAGATGTTTAAAAGATAAATACCTATAGTCAAATAGTAGATAAATAGATATAGTACTAAATAGTAGATAACCAGATATAATACTAAATAGATATAGATAAATAGATATAGTACTAAGTTACAACTAACTTCATATAGTTGTAAACAATTTCTAGAAAGATAAAAAAACAATACGTCTACATGTAAAGTTGCCACAGAAGAGAGTGAGGGCGTGTTTACTTTCTACTCCCTTCTGTACTGTCTGAATTATCTGCAGCTTAAATATATTAATTACATTAATATAATCACATTAATTACATCAATATTGCAAAATGAGCAAAGCCTGAGGTGGTAATCCAATAACTTCATCACAAAAGAGCATTGCTGGTGATTCCCAGTGAATCCACTCTGGAGTTACTTCCAAGGTTATTTAGTCTTAAACTCTTTGTTTCCTTTATCTTGCTAGCTACTCATGTTAATAACCTTATTAGCATCTGTAAGATATGTATTTTAACTAAGGTTCATTAGTATCTCCTGAAAATGAAGTGCATCTAGTTAAGAAAATATATAAATTGTCTCCCCAGAAGCTTTAAGATCTGCGAGAATTTTAATGGCCAACATTTAACATTTAAGTTTGATAAAGCAATAAATTAATGGCTGGAGTAAAAGGGAAATGTATTGAGATAAAAGCTTGATTCTTTTCTATTTTTCAGCAAAGTTAATTTCAAACAGTTGTCCAAACAATTGATGTTAAACCATTTTAGCATCAGTCCAAGCATAAGGTTGTGTGAAGCAAAAACAGTCCCTGGAATAAATCCAACTGCAGCACTTGGCTCCTATCTTGTAACCAGCTAAGTACTAAAACGGAACAACATAAAAGAACTTGATTGCCAAAGATGAGACATTTGGACTTATTTTTCACAAATGCATGACTGATGTGATACTAAATTTTCAAATATAAACAAAGATCTGTAAACAGTAAAATTTATTTAAAAGTGATTATGATAACAATTTGTTGGAAAACAAAATATATAGACACTGAGTTCTCAGCATTTGTGAATAGTGAGTTGGTTAAGTTAAGTTAAAGAGGTTAATATACTATAAAACACAAAGCAGGCACTAAATTCATGCAGAATGTGGCAGACCTCAACATACTGCTGTAACACAAAACTTGACATTGTTTTTTCCAGTGGTCATTCAACATCAGAATTACAGACAGGAGGCATGATCTGCTTGCATGCTATACACCCAAACATAACTGGTCAAGCAAGATGAGTTGTTTTTTTTTTTCCTTGCCAGTATTCCCAACATATTTTTCCACCAGCAATAAAAAGCGTGTTACCCTCGGCCCTCCCTGGTGGCTCAGAGGGTTAAAGCACAGCACTGAGAAATCTAAAGCCGCTTCCGCATGAGTTCAATTCCCGCCAGCCCCGGAGGTGACCACATGGCGTGGCAGACCTCTCCTGACCCGCCCGCTGCTCCCCTCAGCAGTGTACTTCGACCATCTGCCTGTTCTGTTACCCACTCTGTCTCTGGTGAAGCCTCTCACCGCCCCAGAGCCTCTGGCCTGTACCCCAGTTCTGTATGCACAAATAAATAAAATCTTAAAAAAAAAAAAAAAGCGTGTTACCCTCCGCGTCCTACTAATTCTGCCTAACACGCCATGCTCTGTCTACTAAATGCACTATGTCATCTATAGTGGGTGGAATCATCTTCATGGGTCACTTCAACTAGCTGTTTGCTTGCATGATTCTGCAGCATGGTTCCTGAGGCAGTGCACACACTCCTTTCTTTGGAGAATATGCTGTATAATGTGCTGGCATGAAGGAGCAAGGAAACCTGAGATTGAATACAGGATCCGCTAAGCAGTGAGCACTCACTCCACTTCCAAGTCCTACTTAACTGTCACTGAACTTTTCTGAGCTTTAGTTTTCCAGCCTTTAAATTGGCACTGACCTTACATGTGATTTAATGAAGCAATGTAAGATGACTGTAAAGTGCCTAACATAGTCTTTAGCAAACAGTAAATACCCCCACCAGGGAGCTAACCTAGGTGGTCCAGCAGGCCTCTCCTGTCTCACCCGCTGCTCCCCTCGAAAGTGTATTTCAGGAGCTCAGGAGCTTCCCCACTCTGTCTCTGTTGAATTCTCTAACCCCCCAAACCCCTGGCCTATACCCTGTTTCTTATCTGCATAAATAAATAAAGTAAACCTTTTTTTAAAAAGATTATTCAAAACACTTCACTGATAGAACGAAAGAGTCTGCTGGCGACAGCATATGTTAAAGAAAATGGAATCTTATTAGATATACACAGGTCTCAATTTTACAATAAAAAAATCTCAAAGTGCTGCTGCTTTTACAGAGGGCATAGAACAGTGACAGTCACTTGTGCCAAATTTGGCTAAAATTCAAAAACTTTAACATGAAATACACATGAGATTCAAATTGGTTTTCAATTTTCTATGTTTGCTAGGAGAAGAAACTGAACAAATATATGGCCCACAGATCACGCAAACTGAAAGAGATTGAATTTAAAATAATTTTGCTCTTTTCTAAAGCCTTTTGTTGGGAAAGGTTGCAATGGTCTTAATTTCAGTCTTACCATCAATTGAAAATGAAATTCCCCATGGAAATACAAGGAACAAGGGAAGTCAAGAGAAGAGACCTTCAACAACGCATGTCTGCAAATACATTAGATTGTGGCCAAAGCTCTGAGGTACGGTGAGTGTTCAGTGTTCTGCCCCTGCTTGAGAGGAAGTGTCCCTCACTTCACACGGTTCTCCAAGAGAGGACAATCCCAACACAGCCTGTGATTCAGCAGTGTGGAAACCTACACTTCCCAGCTTTGCTCAGAGTTCCTGGCTCCAAATCAAGCACCTGCAGCCTGACCTTCCTCCCTCGCCCACTCTCCCCTCCTCCCTATGTATGTCCACAGACTGGCACTTGCTAGCAGAGTATATGATTGTTAGGTTTTGTTTGGCTTACAGAGCTTAAAGGAAAAAAGATTTTTATTTGCCAACACTTAAAATGGAGAGATTTCAGGCTCTCCCAGGTGGTGTAATGGGTTAAAGCACCGCATTATGAAGCAGTCCGAAGCCAGTTCGATCCCCAGCCAGGGAGCTAACCCACATGGCGTGGCAGACCTCTCCTGACCCACCTGCTGCTCCCCTCAGCAGTGTGTTTTGTCAATCTGCCTGTTCTGCTTCCCACTCTGTCTCTAGTTAATCCTCTCACCAGCCATGCAACTCTGGCCTGCACCCCAGTTCTATGAGCATAAATAAATCTTTAAAAAAAAATGAACAGATTTCATGTAACATCTAGATCTTCTAGATCTCTGGCACCTCTTAAATAATTTAAAGACTTGTCAAAGGTAAATTAGCATGTCCAGTGGAGATAAATTAGAAGACCTTCTTTTAAGTGGGGTTAGTTTCCAATTTGCCACACTCCTATCAATTCCTGCTCTAACACCCAGTCCACCATACCCAATACGTGTTAAATGCCTGGCACAGGTAGACATTTGAGAGCCCTGGGCCTACTCGAAGGCCCCAAAAGCACAAACAAGATATAAAAATCAAATTTAAGTAAGTACCAATCAATATGCCTTGTAAGCTAAAACTGAAGCCATAATTTCAGAGAACCAAATTATTTAGTGGGAAATCCCTGGATGGACTGTTAAAATATATAGGTTTCCCATGTGGGCCCACCACTTTGTGAAATGAAACCAAGTTATTCATCGTGTCTAAATTTCAGTGACCTCATATAAAAAGTAGACAGGATAATAACAATGTGACAGTATATGCTGTAAAGCATAATTTGTACTATTTTAAAATCATTTGTAAAGCAGAGTAAGGTAAATATAGATTATGAGCTGACATAAGAATAAATGAAATGGTTATACTATAGAAGTTCCTACCATTCCCATAAAAATATTCAAATTCACCAACCTGCTAATTTTACATTATTCCCTAGGCCTTGCCTATTCAAAATGACCACATTTAAGTGCTGCTGCCAGCGTTTAATTCTCTATTAGTAAGGGGGGAAAAAAGAGAGAAAAGAATATGCCCATGGATCTTATTGGACTTGGGATTAATTACACTTTGGATCATACATCTGATTTTCTAAAGGCTAATGGCAAGCTTAACTGAGGTTTCGGACAAGATTACTCACCATATATCCTGTCTAGAACTTCACTAGGCAGTGTCTGGATCTGATTGTATCCATAATATTTCTGTGCCCAAATGAACATCAAATAAAGTTTCCTAAAGGGACCAAAGCCCATAAACTTCCTACTCCTGAAACCACAAGCAGGGTTTGGGAGATGAAACATCACTTACTGAGCTGTTCATTTCCGCTCCCTTAATAAGACACACAATTTCAAGTCCTGAACAATTTCAAGTCCTGAGACACAGAGGCCAGAGGATGGTGAGGTACGGGGATGAGGCAGAACAGGAACTGACAGTTCTGAAACAAGCGAAAGTCAAAATTTTTCATCATCAAGCAATCACAGTACCAAATAAAGGGCACTGTTTTGATGAGCTATGCATAAACTATGTTAATCTCTACCTTCTTCATAAACAGCCATGATTGAGTTGTCACACCCCAAGAAGCTGTGACATTATACATTATGCTGACTCCCAACAAATGAGAAGGTCTGTGACCCAGTACCTGTTTGCCCAAGACACACCCCAAGAAAACAGAAAAGGAGGTTTCCTTCTTTGAGAATATCAACTAGGAATTGGCAAGATAAAAGATGTTATTTCACCTCTCTCATAGCACTTAGCACACCCTGTGAGAAAGTTGCTAGTGGACACTGTGACTCCTAGCTAGATACAGGACTGGCCTGTACATAATGAGAGCCTAGCGCACCCTCCTTAAGTTGAACGAAATGGTCTTCATTCTCGGTTTTCTGTCTTATCAAGACAAAAACTAAAATACCTATCTAGGACCCTCTCTGACCTTGGAGAACATTATGGCCATATGCCTGACACAGCTGGGAAAAACAATAAATCTGGGCCACGCAAGACTGTGCACAGTGGCATTTCCTAGATTCTTTAAAGGGATATTGGTACTGCAGTCACAGTGTACATGATACAGACATAGCTCCTCTCCTTTTCCAGCACTCCCTGGAGCACCCTTGATAACTCTGCCATGGGGGTGGAAGGAAAGGCATACTGGATAGCTTGGAGGCCAGGCTTTCAGTTTCTGCATCTGACACTCACTGACTTAAAGTCCCTCCCTATATCTTGTTTTTCTCATCTGAAAATTGGGGTAGTGGTCCTTAGCTTACAGCATTCTTGCAAAGATTACTTGAAGTGATGTATATAAAGGGGTGGGCCCCATGCAGGCACTCACAGATTGTATGAGAGGCCTGGAACCACTGCAACCCATCCCTAGAGTACAGGGAGAACAGTAAATATGCAACTGGCCCAGAGAGAGCTTAAGGAGGAGAGTGTTCAAAGTCAGCTGCCAGTCTCCACTGGCATTACCCTAAGAGTCTGTCCAAGTTAGGGCAACTCAAGCCATTTAATTGAAATAACCACAAACTACAAAGGGAAATGAATGAATGCCCAGGGGACGTGAGGCTTCAAAATTCATGCTTATGTTTTATGTTAGAAATTCTAGTCTTTTTAATTTACTCCCAAGCAAATGTTTTTGCTTTAATGAATGATTACCTTCTCCTAAATCTGAGGAAACAGAATCTCTAAGGAGATATGCCATGATTACACTGTGCATTTACCTACCCCTAGGCACCTCCCCAGGCACATGGATTTAATGTGCCTCAACCTGCTACCCACTCTGAGTTGTCTTTCCATTAGCACAAATGATGGCCTGATTCCAACTTGGGTTACTGAAGCATCTCACTATTAATACACAAAATGCTAAGGCCTGCAGAAGCTAGCACACACTTTCCAAAACACAGTGTGGAAGGGGATAGATTGAAACTGGGATCAGTTCCTTGGGCTCAACCCACCTCCCTCATAAACATCAAAAAATGGGGAACAAAATTAGATCAACTGTGGTGCACTCTCTGCCAATAGAGAGACACCACGATATATCTTCTTCTGGACCCTTTATTCTCCCTCGAGCATGCGTTCTCTCTCTCTTTTTTTCTCTCTCTCTCTCTAGCTTTTTTCCTCCCTGCTGCCTGCTCCCCCCCTCCCCAGAGTCCGTTATGGCAGTTGCTTAAATAGCATTCATTGACCAATCAGAGCACTGCTCACGTGTACAACAACCATATTTGGGCAGGACACACAATGAGCACACATTGATCACGCAGAAGCATTAACTTCCTTATAGAGGTGGGTTTGGCTGCTGAATCATGGGGCTGGGGTCCCGGGCACCCCAACAATCAACCATATTCTATGATGGTGTCAAAGGAATTACAAGTGCTGTAGACATCCTCGAGGGAAAGCACATTTTATTGTAAAAACATTGAATAATAGTACCAACTGTTTTCCAAATAGCAGTGAATAAATAGAATAATAACTATGATAGCTCAGTTTGGGGAAGGAAAGACAAGGAGTTTCCATCTAAAGAGTTACTAAACTCACATTAACCAAATCTGTGCTCAGATAAAATACAGATTACAAGTTGGGTCAGCTACACTGATCATACATGACTGTCTGCGGGTCACCCCAACCATTAAAAATAAAAAAAAAAAAAAAATGCAGATTCTGACTGGTTTGTGGCCCTTGGGAAGGAGTAGCTATTGCATAAAATACGGCACTGTAAAATAACATCTGAACTCAAATTATCATATTAAATATTAATTATTATGTTTAATTTATAAATATTACAATAATTCTTAAATGAAACTTCAAATGATATCCATGCTATACAAACTTAAAAAGTGTTTATTTTCCTTTCCAACCACCTTAGTGATGAACACATACTTACCTCTAGGGGGAGCTCAAGGTATTCTCGCCAATCAATCTCATCTTTCACTCTTTTCCAGTCTTTACCAATAAAGTCCCTGGGTCTCTCTGCTTTGGAAAAAGATACAACACCTTTTCCTCCCTACCTGCATAAAAGAGAGCAAAAACATGGATGAACATAAGGAGAAAAAGTTCTGAGAAAACCATGAAAGCAACCTCCAGTCTCCAAGCAGCCTTATTCTGTGTACCCGAGGGCTATTTATCTCTTTAGGAGTAGAGCCAAATTATTAACAAATGCAGTGTTTGCCTCCTTGTTCCACTGGCAAAATGCGCAGACCAGCAACAGCAACATGTGATTATGAACTACTCATGTCCCAACCATTGCTAAGGCCTCGTCAAACATGATATTGACCAGGAATTTCAAATCCAGTGTTTGTGGTTATAGAAAATGAATAAATGAATACACACATGTGTACGTTTGTATATATAGGATCATATATTTATGTAGGTTTTTTACATTCTATATTAGCATTTCCCAAAGTTACACTAGTTACACTATAAAACCAACAAATTTTATGTAAATAAAGGTTTCACAGGCAAGGAAATTCAGAAAAGCAGTAACGAAGTTCAGAAGCTCTTTACTGCAGAACTTCTAGTCTCTCATGTGTGGTGACTCTCCAAAAGAAGGGACAAACAGGAAGTATTTCCCAACCTTGACCACAAAACCTTTTCGGTCTACCATTAGAACATTCTCTAAGAAATGCTGCTTAAGTTGCTGACACTGTCGTCAAAAAAAGCAGCACAGATTTGCATGCTTGGTTGGTTCTTCTTCAGTGCAGTCTAGCACACTTCAAACGGAGGGTGGGGGATGTAGTGAGGTCTGTCCTGAATTATCTGGATATTTGCTTCAATTAGCCATTGAGTTTCACATGTACAGTAAAGTACTCTGAGAGTCTACAGATCATCTCCTTCCCAGCACCTAGTATTTTCTATGCCAGAGAACCCCATTAGGCCAACGGTCTACAGCAATTTGAATTTATGCATCCAAAACAGTAAATGATGTTTTATATTACAGAATAAAATCCCTTGCATCATAGATTTTTCTCAGAACATAAAAAACTATGATCCCACTTACAAAATAAAACAAGCTTACATCCAACATTCCAAGAAAACTCCTGGTTTACAGGAATTTTAGAACATAGTTATATATAACACTGCACTGAGTTTTCGTTTAATATGACACCAAATAGTTGTTTACTAGTCTGTTTTGCTATTTTACTATCACATACAAGACTATATACACAAAAATTTGCAAGCTATACCACTATGTTGCCTGGGTAAGGAATTTTGAGGTCAAGTGTTACGACCAGCTAATATTTTCACAATATGAGGTAACTGGAATAGCGAGAAGGGAGGTGAATTGGGGTCACCCTCAGACCTCTTTCAAGTTCCATTTCTCAGGCACCTCCATCACATTCTACTTTAGGTGATGGTCGCTGCTCTGCAATGTTAAACTAACAGAAGTAAGATGCATACGGAAAAAATATTAGATCAGAAAAAATTAAGAATCAGAAACATAAGACATGCTTTCCCAAGTGGGATCAAAGAGCCCCAGAGAATAGATCTTAAAATATGATTCCATTTGTACTTTTATCTCAAAAATTAGAAATTCCATGGGCATTACAATTGAGGTGAAAAAAAATGTACAAAATGATGTAAAAATAAGCTATTATAAAAAAATTAGAAATTATTTTCTTAATATTTAATGTATAGAATGACAATAGACTCTAGAAATTTGAAAAAATATATACACACACACATTTTACAAAGAGACATTTCCTTGGTACTTTGCTGATACGAGGCACAATGCAAAAGTTGGGAAACCAATGGTAAGAAGAAAATTATGCCTGTGAGAGAATGCCAGGTTTCCTAGGACATAACTTAGATGAGCGCCTGCAGTCCAGTAACGGCCTCCTATTCGCAAATGAATGCCAAGATGAAGCTAAACTTATTTCTGAGATGGTTCCACACTGTTAGTGGAACAAAACACTGCTCAAACTGCCACATGAGCAGCAAATAATAAATATCAGGACTTAGATGACAACTAAGGCTGGAAAATACAGAACTAACAGCAAGCTTTTAGAACTAACAGAATCAAGATATGGGTTCTCTACCCCAAAATATTTGCAATACAGACAAGGTATGCTATCGATACAAACGGAAATAATGGCAGCATGAAAATGCAACTGTGACTGAGCGATGGTTTTCAGGGTTTTGCAGTTCCAAAAGCTGAGGACCCTGCAAGGCAGAGAGAGGGCTCCCATTGAAGAGCCCCCAACCAAGCCTCTCCAGAGACAGAGAGCACCAATTGCCATGCACTGCTCTGCAACGTTTTGTCCCTTATTCTCTTGGCTATGTTCTTGCCTCTCTGTTGGTTCAACATTACAGATTATTAATAGATAGGTCCATCTCTAGTCATGGTAGTCTTTAGGAATTAAGTAGAAAACTGTCAACAGTATCTCAACAGTCCATACCCAACCTAAGGGAGCATTCACATGGAAATAACTGGAATGCTTCAAATGCTAATAATCATTCTAATCTTAGTTTGCCTTTTCACAGATGTCAAAGACATGGCCTCCAGTCTTACTACTGCCTGGCAGCCACTACCCCCACCTATGATTCAACAGCTCCTATGTCACCTTGTGCATGATATATTTTTTAAATGAGGTGATAACTCATTGCTCTCTTTTAGAGAAAACAAGAATTGCATTGTAATTCTTTTTTAAAAAGTAAGGTTGTACATAACGAACAGCTTTTTTTTTTTTAATGAGGTTATTGTGGTTTACAACACTGATTTTTTAAAATATTTTTCTTTATTTCTGCATACAGAACTGTGGTTCAGGCCAGAGGCACTGGGGAGGTGAGAGGATTCACGAGAGACAGAGTGGGGAGCAGAACAGGCTGACCGATAAACTACACTGCTGAGGGGAGCAGCGGTGGGTCAGGAAAGGTCCGCTTACCATGTGGATCAGCTTAGGGCAGGGATCAAACTTGCACTGAAGCAGCCATGGCTTGGCTTAGCATCACAGTGCAGCACTCCAACCCACTGTGCCACCAGGGAGGGCCCAGGACCAAGTTTTTAATCAGTGTTTTCATAGACCATAGTCTTTATGCCATTATAAGTGGTTTTAATTAGACATTGACCAAAACCGAAAGTTTTCCTTAGAGTTAACAAACGCTCTTAGTTCCACTCCCAAAGTTTTAACTTCTTACCTTCAGGTCAAACATGGTCAAATATTTTTAAAAGGCCAAGGTGATGCTATCATCATCTTAGAATAATTACCTCTTTGATGGTCAATGGTATCTGAAATGTGCACAAGCCTCAGGTAAAGGCAATGGACCATGGACAAAATTAAGGTATTTTACTTTATTGGACGATTAAGCACATTCATAGCTCATAAAATATAATGGTCTGTCTGTAATGATTTATTTTTAAGTCAGCCAGAGGCTTTTAGGAGGCCAAAACAAGACCAAATGGCATCAACAACTCTGTCAAACTTAATGTTAGCATTTAAAGTCACACCACAAATTTAGAAATTAACTCCCTTCCTCCCTCCTAACGCCTTCAGAATTAACTCAAATTCTGAAATAAATTTAAATGCTTCCTGACCTACTAGGGAATTTTCTGAGCTGAGCCATGGAGCAAAGAGGGAAAGAGGATGACTTGGTTTGTAAATCCTCCACATATGCACTTAAGAATATAGGGTATGCCCCAAAAACAGAGGGGAGGGGGCAGACTAGTTGTGGGGGAAGGCTGGGACCTTATAGAACATGGTGGAGAATTGCTGGGGCACTGTTGGTTTGTTGGTGGTGGACAGGTATGAAGGTACACATTTGTAGGTGTCTGAAACTTCACCCCCAGCACAGAAACAAAGGTGTAAACCTACTTCACCTCAATAAACATGATTGGGGAGGAAAAACAAAAAAATTATAAATCTCCAATGAAATCATTGATAATCACTGAATAGACTATCTACCCTAGCATCTTTCTCAGTATTTGATAAAAGACTTTTCCACAAGTTTAATATAAAAAGAACTTGGAATTACCTTATTTTCACTTTTAAAGGAATATTTGCTTCATGGAGCCATGATAAAACAAGTCGGAAAAATGTTTTTCTAGAAAAATGTCATAAGAATTTCTATCTTTTCATATTTAAACCCTCACTGTAATTAAAACACAGGTAAAAATAAATAGGGAAAATTTTAATTAGAAAAAAGAATAAGTCAAGTACTGTGAAGAATCTGACATTTCTTACTACTTGCTAACAAGTTAACATAACACAGTTTTGCAAGTATTGACAGAAGACACAGGCTCTAACTCAAAGATAAAGGGCTATTTCTTACTCACAGGAGTGGCAATATCAAGAAAATTAGTAATTTCTTATACCCGTTTCCCGAATGTAATCCCCACAAGCTTTATAAAGAGAGCTCGGTGATGCCCATATACATCATGGGCATTATATGCCCCTTATACTGCCCTATAAAAATTTTTTAGGGATTTTTCACACCCACTCATTTAATAAATGTTTGATGCCACGCAATTTCTCTCATTAATGTTGGATTATTATCAATCTGATTACTTCAGCTCTAACAGGCAAAGTGAAATCTTACTTTAATGGTTAAATGATCTGAGTCTTCTATACCAAACAGTAAACATGCTTGTTCTTTGTTTTGGCATAAGAAATCTCTATTTTCTAAGTATGGTCACTGTGCAAACATCCTTGAAAAGGTAGTTTAGAGAAAAGGCAGTCGATGTGTCTGTCCTCAAAACATGTAGAAATGAAAGACTTATGGAATTCAGTTGCCAGCAGAACATTTATAGCCTTTTTAGTGACTGCATTATATTTGAGTATATTACCATTCTATGATACACTTAACTAATGTCTTATTATCATTCTATGAAACAACTAATGTCTTGAGAGAACTTTTAGTTGTTTCTAAAGCCATCATTAACATTCTTAGACTTGTGTTATTAATTCTTTGAGATTAAAATAGAAACAGACTCCAGAATCAAACTAACAAATACTTCCTGAAAGATTTTCTTATTTACCCTATACTGCCATATAATGTTTCATTCCACATGCTTTCTTCCATTAATGTTGGATTATTATCAATTTGATCTCTTTAACTCACAGGCAAAGTGGCATCTTTGTTTTTACTTTCTTTGTTGATAATTACAAAACTGAATTACTTTTATTATATTTATTAACCATGTATCTCCTTTTGTTCCAAATATTGAGACCCACTGAACCATCATTTTTTAATGATGCATTTATTTCTGAGTTACAAATTGGCAAGAATTCTTTAGGCATATATCAATACTTAAATCTTTATAATAAGCTTCTCCTCCTTGTAGGATGAATAGATGCATAGTGACCATCCTTTAAAATTCTTAAGTTTTAAGAATTTTTATAAATAAAAATAATTATAGCACAATATAGCAGAATAAATATAGTGCAATGCTAAACCCACAAACATTTAGTCTACTTTCAAGGAAAATCTTCTAGTCTCAAGATTATTATTTTACCTTGGGCGGGGTGAAAGCTGGTGTAATTCTACACCTATATCATGACTATAAACCCTTTAATTTCTTCATCTGGCATCTCTATTTAACATGTCATCAAAGAGCAGGACCAAATAGCTTAAAACTCATCCCACTGCTAATGGGAATTTTCACATATGTATTCCCTTTACCAGTCAAACTGTATAGGATTAAGTTTGAAACTAATTATAAAAGCAACAGAGAAAATCAAAAAGACTTTAAAGGTTCTAATAGAAGAGTTTGATTTTAGCCAATTGTAACAGAAATGTCTTATCTCTCTCACTACTACAGTGAAAGTTATTATGCACTAATATTCTCATTTCTCACCCCAAATAAAGTTTGCTATATATATTACAAAGCTTACTAATGTGTAAATCTAGCTAGTAGTGATCTTATCTGGAGAATACTTTTAATTAAATTTTAAAATCTTCTTCCACCAGAAAACAAATCTTTTTTTTAACAAATAAAATCTTTTTTATAATTTTGCAAATCATAGACAAAAATTAGAGGAATGCAATAGGGAAAATGTCTTCAAATGTTTAGCTCTTTTAAAAGTTATTGCAACATTGAAAAGAAGCTCTCCCACCCTGTAACAAAGTACCTTGTCCCCCAACAAAAGAGAAAAAGCAGTTAAGCAGATGTAATCAAACAAATTATGAGAGCAAAATTTGAGAGGGGCTTCTCTGTGAAATGAATAGGAATGTGTTAAATCAGAACTCAGTCATGAATATCAAATCCCAAAGTTACCAGGGTAACCTTTTGATATGTTTTTTTGTTTGTTTTTACTAATTTCAGGTGGTTGATATGCATTAGATTGTAGATGTTTCAATATATTTTTTTAATATATTCAAGGTCAAAATAAAAAGTCCAGGTTCCTCTGGGCTTGTGTTGGTTTGAGGAGATCAAGCTCTCACTAATACCTGTGAAAGGCTGAGAAATTAGCCTGGGAATGCACCAAGCTCATGAGGTGCACAGCAGACCGTCAGAGGGCAGCTAGAGATGTCCAGTGAAGACCCAACTCTATGCTGGATCCAAAGAACCCAGTTCTTAAAACAATAAAACTAAATAAATTTTAAAATAAACAAAGAACACAGCTTTTCTTATATATGTGATTGTATATATGTTGATAACCATTTCTATAGTAACTTGTATTTATTTGCTATACATTTGCATGTACATATATGCACATGAATACTACATTTATATAAGCACATCTATTTATTGATATGTGAATGTAGCTTTAATCCAGTGTCCCACAAACGTTCCTGTGAGCTTCTCTATCTTGCTATTGCCCATACTGGAAATTTTACAAAATCAGCATGGACTTTGACCAGTATCTCTTTATGCCATACCCCTTCCTTTCATTTATTTATCCCTCCCAACAACCCCATTACCTGTTGAGCCTCAGAAGTCAGGTGCCTTATCTTATATCACCCACTTAGTGAAGAGTCAATGAGCTTTTTCTCTCACAAACTTCCAAGATGTGTTTGTCTTGCTTCCTTCTCCTGGCCCCTGAGTCTAACTACCATCTGGAGAACATGGAAGAGATATTTGACTTTTGTATTCTCCCCAAGGTGGTTACAGAGGCCTAGCAAAGCAGACAATGTCTTCTACCTTTATTTAAGAAAGAGATAAAACATTCTTCTATTTGTGTCTCTATGCCAGATACGACTAAGCTCCCTAGTCACCTCAAGCAGGAGCAGTTTTTCATAATTCTCAATGAATGAACATTGAAGATTAGAGGCACAGATTTACAGAGGACCTTGGATTCACAAAATCATGGAATCCTAGCCTGGTTCACAGCAGAAAGCTCATTTGATCCAACAAAATAATCACTTTCTTATCAGATAAGATGGCAACCCTTATAGATACACCCTGCTCAGTAATGCACATCTCTGCATTTATAAATATGTATGTATATACATACACACACATTATATATATATATATTATATATATACACACACATTTTATATATATATATATATTTACACGCGCGTGCATGTGTGTGTATAGGAAAAGCATAGTAGGATCCAATTTGTCTGTACTTAGGCTAAAAGCAACCATGCAGCCCTGTCCAATTCACTGAAATGAAAACAGGACTATAAGGTGAAGAATGATGTGATAAACCTATTAGGTAAAGTGTATGTGTTAGACTCGAGACCAAGTGATGTTTAGGAAGAAAAACCTAAAGGCAAATCAATATTTGGAGAAGTTATTAATTAAAGTCACTTTATTAGTCATTCTTCCCTTAACTTCCCCCTTACAAACAAAACTGTGTTGTTCACATAGTTCAAATTTATGATTTAAGTATATACTTAATATTTACCAAGGAAAAGATTCTAATCAGAAAATGTCTCTCTTGGATCGATGCTCTTATAATCCCCTCATTAGTGCTATCTCTCTAGAGAAGTGGATGAATTTATTTTATCTGTAAACACTGAGCTTGTAGAGACTCAATACAAAGTTTAGCAGAAGTAGATCTGTTGGGAGACTAAATCTGAAGTCTGAGACCCCCCAGCTTGCCCTGCCCCCCTTCATCACCCTTGGGAGGTACCTTAACAATGCTACATGATTGTGTTTTTATAAAATTTGCAAGTAGTAAAATACTTTAAGTGCTATGGTTGATTTGGACCACTGTTCCTTTTCAAGTGTTGGAGTAGAAAGAAACAGATCTTAACCAATTGGAGAGCATGGTGTTGGAATGGCTTCATTTAAAGTCCAGCTAAGGGAGGAAGTTGAGTTGAAAACAATTTAAATTTAACTGGATGCAGTTATGGTTCCAAATTTCAAATAGAGTTAGGTTATTGATAGTTGGCCCAGCTTCTAGGAAGAATATTCTATTACTATACTACTATAGTAATATTCTATTATCATGCATGAGAACATGGAGATGTTTAAACAGAGGTCATCATTATATAAATGGGTCTGCTAGGGACTCAGTGTTAGAATAACATGGGTAATGGAGGAAAAATAAGAGTGGTAAGAAGCTGAAAATTAACGCCATCGATAAACAGACAATTGGGTTCTTACTGACACCAGGCCTGTGACAATCAGGCAAGTCTTGATAACAGCTACACTACTTTGGCTGCAGGCACTGGGAAATGCTGCCCAGCAAAAATGAAAGTGCATTTATTAAAAAGTGATCTCCAGGCCCTGCCTGGTGGCGCAGCAAGTTAAAGCATAGCACTGAGCAGCTAAAGCCACTTCACATGAGTTCGATCTCCACCTGCCCCGGAGGTGACCACATAGCGCGGCAGATCTCTCCTGACCTGCTCGCTGCTCCCCTCAGCAGTGCACTTCATCGATCTGCCTGTTCTGCTCCCCACTCTGTCTCTGGTGAAGCCTCTCGCTGCCCCTGAGCCTCTGGCCTGTACCCCAGTTCTGTACGCACAAACAAATAAATCTTTAAAAAAAAAAAAGTGATCTCCACACCAGCATAAAGACAAAAGTTCTAGACTTAGAAACTAGCATACCTAACTGCTCCAGAGGCTAAGTAGTAGGAAGTCAGGAATAAGCTTTAATGAAGATTTGTCTGCCTGTGGGATATACAGATTCCAATCACATCCAGTCTGTCACTCTAAAGACCACACTCCAGGAAATGAACATCTAACTGGTCTAACTTGGTCAAATTCTACCCCTTGGCTAATTTAGAGCAGTACACTTCATTGCAGTCCCACCAGGCTGCCTCCAGCAAGAAAGATAATCCTAACAAGCTGCTGTTACGAAAGTGGGAAAGATTCTAGGCAGACAAAAAAATAAAAATCCTAAGACTCAGTGATGCCATAGGTCTTAGAGTAACGATAGCAATTTGATCCTCTAGACAATAAAACTGGGCATCAAGCACCAGCACTTTTAGTCTATAAAGCACTACATGGATTGCTATTGGCTTTTCATCCTAAGAATATGCTGAGTTTCTTTAACTGGTAGTTTTCTACATATCATCTTCCACAGTCACAGCATGAATGTAGAAAGCAGACATTCAATCACACTGAACTTGAGATAGCTTCCTTTAGAAACAAAAACAATTGTCACATGTCTCTGTCACTTGTGGTTTATCATTGCTACTGACTAATAGTAACAATTTAAAATAATTGCCTAGAAGATCTCCCATGTAGCAGGAACCAGAATAGGCATTTCACATGCACTGTTTTTCTCTTAATCACACTGCCTTATGCCATACAAATACACTGGCAGCAAAATCCATTCTGTCTTCATATTCTCCTTGGCAATATTTTCTCCTTTATAGTTCTAGAAGTTTCTAGTGATTACTTCTGTGGCCAGGAGTCAATGCTGTTGGTGTAGTTGAAAACAATAAAGATGTTTGCAGAAAGGGTTTCCAGAGAATACTGCCTTGAGCTTTCTCAGGTACATTTACCAGACTGCAATATTTCCCTGCCTTCTAGGTTGATGTTTTGCTATTTTATTGGTTTTTTAGGTGTAATAGAAAGGAGAAAAATCACACTGGCTTGCAGGAATAGATCACAAGCAGGCCTGCAAAGCTGATCTTGCTAGAAAACAGGAAACCTAAAGAATTTAACTTCCAGTGAAAATTCAGAATTAGCCTGAGGTAACTTTGTAGTGATTACTATACTTGTTAGACAGGCACATAGTGTGAGTCTCCAGAACTTTTAAAAGTGCCGCCAGGAAATGTAAAATATCCAGGAAAGGTAACACCTAAGTTTCTCAGGCCTAGTAGAATCCTTATTCTGTTCAGGATGTGGAAATCTGGGTGATAGGGAAACCCATGAGTCAGTCTGGGAATATCCTGCCTTGCCTATTGTATGTTGTCATCATAAACCTGGTGAAACTTTTTTTTAAAGATTTATTTATGCATACAGAACTGGGGTTCAGGCCAGAGCCTCAGGGGCGATGAGGGGATTCTTCAGAGACAGTGGGGGGAGCAGGACAGGCAGATCAATGAAGAACACTGCTGAGGGGGGCAGCAAGCGGGTCAGGAGAGGTCTGCTGTGCCATGTGGGTCACCTCCAGGGCAGGCAGGGATTGAACTCATGCTGAAGTAGCTTTAGCATCTTAGTTCTGTGCTTTAACCCACTGTGGGTGAAAGGAGGGCCCAGTCTGAATTTTTATATAATTTGCAATTTTTTTAAAAATGCTATATTGACAAATATCTGCTGGCATTTTTCTTTTTTTGTTGTTGTTGTTGACATTTTTATAACAGTCACAGCACCGTGAAGCACTGATGCACAAACCCACAGATTCAAAAAGAAAATGGAGAAAGGAAGAGCGATTGAGTTGAGAAGTGTGGATCACCTTGGATGGATAAATGGAGGAGAAGAATTTTATCTGAAGCAACTAGACTGGAGGTTGAACAATTAAACTCATCCAGAGTGAAGTCAAGGACAAGCTAAAGATAACAAAAAGTCAAGCAAAGAATAAGTACTTGCCAATGCATTGAACAAACAGAAAATATAGTGAAAATGCTAATGCCAGTATACTGTATTTTTTGTAAAAACTGACTAAAAGAATAATTTCAGGAGTCTAGTACATTGTAGAACACTGATAGCAGATACCTAGAGATAGAGATATGATAGCAGGGTGTGGTTAAAATCATTTAAGTGTTAAACTAGGTAAAATTTGACATTATTTAAGTGAAGGTTAAAAAGTGGGATATAAATGCATTTCGTTAAGACTTTTCAAATAGTGAAAATAAGCTGTCCCATCATACCCCAGTTCAGAAGTAGAGTGTAAAGATAGGTGAAGAGCAAGGATGCATGAGAAAACATCTCAATAACCAAAGAGACATTTTGAGGCTACATGTCTAACAATGAGAGAAAGGAGAGGCCTACCAAGAACTGGAACCGAAGTTTGCCACTCATATGGCCTTAAACTTTCTGTTGATGTCAGCCTGTGTAAGGTAGCCTCTACTCACAATTTCAATAAATACGAAGTGAACAAGTACTGTGTAGTAGTCATTAGCCTACGGGATATAACCAGAATACTGAGCAGGATAAAAAAGAACCAGCCCTACTTCCCACAAAAGTGAAAGAGGTTAAGGATAAACATGAAAAGTATAATAAATAAAACAACAGATAGAGACATGTACATTAGAATGGTGACCAACCCAAGGCCTGTCGGTTATAAATATTTTCCAGAGAAAGTGGCTTCTACAATGTGCAGGAAGAACAGAATGAAGGCTCAAACACATTACTATATCTGGCCTTAATGACAAAAATAGTACATGAAGTCAATTTGGTGGGACTAAGCATGAAGTGTATTGTGGAGTTGGGAGAGCTGAGTGTGTACCCCGGAGCAGTGATCAGGAACACAAAGGGAAATACATCCAAGGGTTTTAGGCAAACGATTGACATGGTCACAGTTACAGTAAAGGACAAACACTCTGGCTGGTTGTGAGGAAGCTGAAAGAGGAATTAGAACAGAAACAGAGATTCCAGGTAAGAAATCCAGACAACAATGGGTAGTGGTAGACTTGAGGTAGGGTAGAACTATACTGATTAAGTAGATAATTGTAGAAGGTCTTTAGGAGGAAATGACTCTTGATGATTGAGTGTTGGGGGGGTAAGAGGAAAAAGTTAAACATGTTAAAGGGTATACCTGAATGAATGACTGTGCCATATATAAAGACTGAAAATTAAGAAAGGGGAGCCTTTTGGAAGATGACAAAGAGTTCAGGTTTAAACATGATAAATGTAAGATGCCCATGGCACATCCACATGAAGACACCCACTAGGGAGATGGTATACAGATATATAGATAGAAGTTTAGAATGCATTAAGAGAACAGTCAAACCCAGCGATACAATTCTGAATGTTATCAATATGTGCTGACAGATGGCATTAGAGGCCAGAGACTTGAATGAGCTAGCTAGTGTGAGTCGCCTGGGGCCGAATGGCAAGGCCACTTGGCACAGAGTCACAAAAAGAACCACCTGGGTTATTTTCAAAGAAAAGGCTGTGAATAGACAGTGCTTCCTGGACTGTCTAACAACGCACAGAATGGGGTGACAAGCCTTGTTCATTTAAGATGAGGTCATTCAAACTTTCTTAGTCTTTTCAGGCTTCTACGACAAAAACCAGCACAAACAATGGAAGTATATTGCTGAAGAAGTCTGAGAGCGGGGTACCAGCTAGATCTAAAGAGACCCCAGTGAGAGTCACAGACTTCTGATGTCCTCACCTGGTAGAATGAGCAAGGAATCTCTCTGTGGTCTCTTTTAGAAGGTAGTAATCCCATTCATGAGAGCTCCACCCCTGTGACCTAAACACCTCCCAAATACCCCACCTTCTATCACACTGGGGACTAGGTTTTACATATTAATGGCAGGGCAAGGTAAACGAACATTCAAGCCAAAGCACCTTCTGTCACAGAAGATTCATTTGTTGATATGATCATCTGGAGCAGTGACTTTCAAGATATGATCGATAAAAAGCAGGATTACTCTGGTTAACCCCAGACCATGGAAGGCTAATGAATGAGGTAGTGAAGTAGTTCCAAAGCACCAAGATGCTGTTTTCTCCTCTGTATTTCCAGTAAACAGGTGTAAGAGAAGAAATTTCTGAATAAAATCAGACTGGAAAGAACAGAGAATCTTGGGAGGAAAATGCCTCGCAGGCACCAGAAATGATCCCCCTACACCACCTGGCAAGGCACACAGACATCCGGGCTGCACACTCACACTCCACCCAGACGTTACATGTTGTCCAGGTTGCAATGACCAGGAGAAGGACATAAACATATGTACCTAGTGCTTCTGTGCCTCTTCCTTCATTTGCAAGGCTGGAATTTCTAGTTGCCAGAAGAGCCCTAGGTCACTGTTGATGCAAAATGTCACATTTATACTATTGCTTTGTATGGTCAAGAAATAATTCTTTTAACCCACTTTCTACCAAAAGTGAGAGAAGGATTCTATTTAGAAGGCCTTGTTTTATATCTTTTAGTTATTTTACTTCACGCTCATAACATTTCATTGCACACATTTACATTAACTGACTGGCTGCTCCTTTATAAACAGTCTGTGACCGGTGGCCGAAGAACATACCCATAACAGCAGAGTCTCAAGTTGGAACAAACTTCCGGTTCAGTGAGAGTGCTGAGTTTAGCTAATTTAATTGATTCAAAACAGTACGAATCACAGGCTTGGTGATCTCTATTTTTAACAATGGCAAACAAACTGGCTGCCAAGATCCCTGGCACAGTTATAATTAACCTAAGAGAATAACATATAAGGTTCTAAAATGCATTTTGAAGTCAACCAACAAGACAGATTTCAGTAATTGGTAAAATGTGCAACCGACACACACACTCTCACTCTGCCTGCACGTGTGTGCACTGTATTCTTTCCTCGCCTCGCAGACGCACCGTGAATCCATCTTGAATGACACAGCACTTGGGAAAATGCACAATTACTCTCACTGTGCTGGGAAAAAACCATTTACTGGGATTGATTCTGCTGGGGACAGAGAACTAGAAATAAGACAACTGAAAGCATGAGCTTCACGCATTCCACACTGTCTCGCCCTCTACGGTGAGATGCTGGGAGTCAAGACACGAACATCTGGTGAGAGGACCCAGCAAAAAGCAGGGCTTAGCTAGGAGAAGCTCCTTATTTCTTTGGAGATTTGGGTTTTGCTCTTTACAAAACCAAATGTTCAGCTCTTAAAAGGAACAAGATAGTTGTTATTAAATAAAAATCTTCATTAATAATAAATCTTTTCAGGCTCCCTCCACCCCCAGTGGCACAATGGATTAAAGCACAGCACTATGAAGCTATCTGCAGATTCTGCAGCACTAGCTCCATCCCTGGCCAGGGAGCTGGCCCACATGGCACAGCAGACCTCTTCTGTCTCACCTGTCGCTCCCCTCAGCAGTGTATTTCAGTAGATCTGCCTATTCTGCTCCCCATTACGTCTCTAATGAATCCTCTTACCCTGCATCCCACACCTATGGCTTGCATGCCAGCTCTTATATGCATAAATAAATACATCCTTAAAAAAAAGAATAAATCGGGCCCTCCCTGGTGGTGCAGCAGGTAAACGCAGTACTAAGAAGCTAAAGCCACATCACCACCAGTTCGATCCCTGGCTGCGGAGGTGACCCACATGGCACCTCAGACCTCTCCTGACCCACCTGCTGCTCCCCTCAGCAGTATACTTTGTCAGTCGGCCTGTTCTGCTCCCCACTCTGTCTCTGGTGAATCCTCTCACCACCCCTGAAGCTCTGGCCTGTACCCCACTTCTGTATGCATAAATAAATCTAAAAATAAATAAATAAATAAAATTGTCCTATTAATCTAAGTATTTCCAAGAAAGTATGACTGAGCTGGTACTGTCTGAGTGAGATAAAGGCAATGGACAGCTTTGCTAATCAGAAGTAAATGACATCAGTCTCTGGGAAGATGTAGTTCAGGGGTTCAAGCTGCAGGGACTGCCTAGCATGGGCTGACACATGTTGTATTTGAAGAATCCATAACAAGTAGATAAAGAAAATGATTCAGAGATACTGTTTTTAAAAAAGAAAAATTCTGAAAAGTGATTATTATTATAGAATTTCAAACTCAATGAAAATAGCATTTTTCTGACATGAAGTTTTAATAATATTGACCAAATAATCATAAAATGGAAAAAAAATCATCATCATCTACTAAAAGCAAGCAATTATAGATAATCAAAAATCCTCCCACCAGCTTCAAATCAAAAGCGAGAAATTTGTATCATAAATATTTGGCAGTTGTCTAAACTCATTGAGAAAATAACAAGTACTTGCATTAGGTAAAGAAAAACCATTACCGGCCTCAAATCTTTTGTTTTTTAAATACCACTTTATACCTTCAGCAGCTTACCCTTGAAGATTTCAAAATACTATGCAAAGCCCAGGATGAAACTCTAAAACCAAGTTTCTATTCTCCTGGTTTAACTTCCTCACTTCGGGAAAACATGTATCTTATTTCCATACTCCTTTTAAAATCATGCTCCCAAGAAGTTTAAGGTGAAAGTTTCTTGTTTCCACAACTAAAATTCAAGGACATGCAAATACAACATAATATTGAAAATTTTTCTTCATCAAAAATAGGTATATAACCGGGGGGGTGGAGGGAGAACACAAAGGACTACGCTGAAGACAATGGGGGCTACAGTAACTACACATTGGGGGGGACGCTATGCTGTCAAAATGATGGCAAGAGTATAAAACAATGGCACATTAATCACAATAAATAAAAATTAAAACAAAAAGAACTCATAAATAAAATCAATGAAATGATGTACAAGGAAAATATCCATCAGAAAAAAAAAAAAAAGCTATACAGCCACAGTCATCAATACATTGTTATATTAGCATCATAAAAAATAATAAAATTAAATTTAAAAGGTATATAAATCAGAATAGCTTTCTAGAGAAAGCTCTTCATTAACACTATAGAATGTGGGCCTCGAATTCTAAGAAGTAAAGAGATATTATTTCATATCAACATCTCTCAAACACTCAAAAGAAAATTGGTTATGGGTACTCCATGGTGGTGCAACCAGTTAGGACTCAGCACTGCAAGTCAACTGCAGCCACTTCAGTGCGATTTCAATCCCCAATCCAGAGGTGACCCACATGGTGCAGCAGACCTCTCCGGACCCGCCCACTGGCTGCTCCCCTCAGCAGTGGACTTTGGAGATCTGCCTGTTCTGCTCCCCACTCTGTCTCTGGTGAATCCTCTCACTGCCCTTGCACCTCTGGCCTGTACCCCAATTCTGTATACATACATAAATAAATCTTTAAAAAGAAAATTGGGTAACTGAAATTGGTCAATAAATTATTTAGTATTTCAGTATGAAAGAAGTTGGATTTCATCCCCAAACTCGTTTCATTACCAGAAATTACTTTAAAATAATCAAAAAATATATGAATTTAGATTATTTAAATTTAAGAAAACTTTAAAATAAAATAGAAAGAGAGAGAGAGAGAAAAGACAGGTAAAGGGGAAATAAAAGAAACTGAGAATTATACAAGCCAAAAGAGTACCCAAGCCAAAGAGGCCAAAGAATTGATGTGTAATTAAACTAAACTTTGACCTTTGACTCTGTTTGTGGAATATTTTTTTGAATGATTATCTGTCTATTACGTTAAGAGATTAAAATATTTGAGAGGTATTGGTGTATTTAATTATTGAATGACCCATTTTTGGTAAATTTAAAAAAGAACTATTAAGAATTTTATTATGTAGCAGGATAAATACATGAAATTACTTGAGACTGAATTGATAAGATGCCAACTAACTACTCGCATACCTCCAACTGAATTTGGGGGCTCACTCTCTCACCCAAAGTGAAGAAAATGGCAGCAGGCGTTAAATGGGTGTCCAAGCTGGCAGTGAAGGAGGTGGCAGTGAAGGAGCCCAAAATGGAGGAGACAGGGCATCCAAGTGGCATCCAAGTGGCAACTGGGCACCAGGTCTGAAAGAGCAAAGGCTAACAGCCTAATAGAATGAGAAGGGGAAGGAGGAAAACATAAAAAGAGAAAGCAATCCTAGGAAGCAGATATCTGTCTAGAGCAGGTCCCCTTAATAACTAGGCCCAGCCCATCTGAAGGGCCTCAGGTGCAATTTGCCTCAGGAGCAGCTCCTGCCACAGTCCTTGGGGCCCTCAGCTCTGGAGTCTGCCTTGACCTCAGGGCAGGATGAGTCTCTTTTATTTCCAAGAGATTGAAATTGGGTTTGAGAATGTACCAATTTGATTGGCACTTAGCCTATGCCAATCAAACAACTGAGATTAGCCTCCCACCCCACACACCCTTGGCTCCTAGTTTTCAGTTATTCAAATACAGGGTTGTTAATGGACCAATGTGATTGGAGCTGCTATAGGTGCCAAACAGCTAAAAGAACCCATCAAGTTCAAAAGGCAGGCACCAATCAACCTAAAGGAAGCTTGAAGGACTTTGAAAAAGAGTTGGAAGCTTGAAGAAACAGTTGGAGAGGACCCAATTCATCCAGAAGACAGTCACTGACCTGAAACAACAAACCCTGTCTCTTGGCACAATGCTTTCAGAGACTTGACTTCCAGCTTCACCTCTCACATCACCTGCTGGGTAAAAGATGCACATGTCATATGGATGAGAGTTGGAAGTGGGGACTGTTGAGTGTGACTAGATAGGGGCAGTAACACAACAGCTACCTGTGTGACCAGATATGAGCAATAACACAAGGGCCAGAATGAACTGGGCCTTGTATCCAGGTGCACAGCAACACATCACCTTTCTAGAATCTGAACCTAAAGCCTATATAAGAGACACTTTCCCCTACAGCACTCGTAGTAGCTGCGGACCCCACCCTAGGGAGCTCATCTCAGCTGCTGCCCAGGAGCAATAAACTCTACTTGCTCAGCCTTTCTGCTTCCCATCTTTCTTCCTTGTGGCCTGTCACAGAATTCGGACAAAATAGGGAGAAAGGAAGATTGAGAAGGGGAAGCATAGACAAAGGAAGGTACAGACAACATGAAGTTACTAAAATCTGGCCCAAAATGACATCCAGGAAGGTGAGGAACCCTCAGCAGAAAAAGCTTAAGATAGTCAGATACCCCAATGAAGTGACCCTAAAAAAAATATACAAAAGCTGGGCTCTCCCTGGTGGCGCAGCAGGTTAAAGCACAGCACTAAGAAGCTAAAGCCACTTCCGCATGAGTTTGATCCCCGCCAGCCCCGAAGGTGACCCACATGGCATGGCAGACCTCTCCTTACCCGCCTTCTGCTCCCCTCAGCAGTGTGTTTCAGTAGATCTGCCTGTTCTGCTCCCCACTGTCTCTGGTGAAGCCTCTCACCACCCCTGCACCTCTGGCCTATACCCTAATCTGTATGCATAAAATAAATAAATCTTAAAAAAAAAACATACAAAAACTATCAGAGCAGGAACTTTACCTATTTCAAAGGGCCTAGGCGAGAGTGACAGTAACTTGAGAAGTCTCGGAGGAACCCAAAATTGTTGCTCTGAAAGACAGTTTGATTCCTTTCTGAGCCCAGACACTGGCAGTGATTCATGGTACTATCAGTCAGATAAGACATTTCCTACCCCCTTACCACCACCCCATACCCAAATTCAAATAATAACTAAAATTGCAGCTACTAGGGACTTTGCAACAAGAGTAGGAGGTTCAAGTAGAGAACACAGTATAACCAGCCACTCCACTTTCTTCACAGCAGAACTACAAAGAGGTAGTTTGATTACAATCAGCCATATTAAAAACTGTACCTATTTTCAGTGCTTAGGAGGCCAGACGATGTATTAGTAAGAATGAGCACGTAGGCAGTGGAGTCTAAAAGTTTTACTCAAGAAGATTAAGAAAAGCGGCCTCACAGAATGCTGACTCAGAGGATATTGTGAAATGACAAATGATTTTATGATTCTACCTTAAGAATTTCCTTCTCAAGGCTTCTGCACAATAAAAGAAATTACCAGTGAAAGGAAAAAATATTCTACTGAAAAGGAGAAAATATTTACAATCATACATCTGACAAGAAGTCAAGATTAGATCTACAGAGAGCTCATACAACTCATACTGAAGAAAAAGAAAACAAATTTCCCAGTCCAAAAAGAAATGGGCAGAAGTGCTAAACAGACATGTCTCCTAAGAAGACATACAGATGGTCAACAGGCCCATGGAAAAATGTTTCATCATCCTTATTGTTAGGGGAAATACAAACTAAAGCTATTGATACAATTAGATACCAACTCACACCTGTAAGGATGACCCATATCACACCATCCACCAATTTCACTCCTACCCAAAGAATACAAATACAAATTTAAAGGGATATATGCACACCTGTGTTCATTATAGCACTGTTTACAACAGATAAGATATGAAAATAACCTAGTTGTCCAATGACTGATGCATGGATAAAGAATAGGTGGTGATAGGTGGTGTGTGTGTGTGTGTGTGTGTCTGTGTGTGTGTGTACACACACACTGGAATACTACTCAACTATAAAAAGCATGAAATCCTGCCATTTGCAACATGGTTAGACTTTGCTTATGCTAAACAAAGTCAGGAGAAAAACAAATACAAAATCATTTCACTCATATGTGGAATACAGAGGGAAAAAACAAGTTAGACAAAAACAAACCCTAAAAAACTGACTGTAAACTTAGAAGAAACCAGAGCTGGAGGCAATGGGTGGAGAATAGAGTGGAGGCCCAGTAGGTAATGGTAGTTACGGTAGAAGACCACAGGTGCCTTAAAGGTGGGTGTGGTGTGGGAACAGGCATCTGAAGAGGTGTGAGCCTAGACCCCTAAATCACACAGTGTTGCAAAACAACAGTACCACAATTTAAAATACAATTTAAAAAGGTTTTCTGGTGTCAGATTCATATATAGACACAGAGAGGCATTTGCACATCTGAAATCATATAAAAAATAGATCCTCCCCCAAAAAAATCCCCCCCCAAAAAATAGATCCTACTCATCAGCTACTTCATTCACTTATTCATTTATTTATCTATTCACTCAACATTATTGAAAGTACTGAACTAGGTGCTATTCAGATACAAAGTAGGAGTTTGCTGTAGGTAAGGAACTGGCATCTTGAGACCTTATAAACCAAGACAAGTTGTTCTTAGCCTGTTTTAATACACCCTATCTCCAGGGTGAAAATAAATAAAACAATAGAATCAACCGGCTGCCAGAACTGCTAGGAATATAAGCCGACTTCCACAAAGCACCAAAAGGGGGTGCCTCTGTCCCCTTTGCAGTCACTGTTCCTTCCACACTGAAGCAAGGAGCTAATGCCGCAGTGCAGCTACATGATTTATTGTCTGTGGTGACACAATAACCAGTGGAAGAAGCACAACAGGTCAGCAACACTAAGCAGCTCTCCTAAGCATGTTGAGCAAATGTTAACCTTTTAATACACAACTCAAATGCCTTCCCTTAATGACCCCCTTCTTCACCTAGGCTATGAACCCACCCAAAGCTCCCCAGATTCTTTCTAAGATGGACCTCGCTGGACCATCCACAGCAGCATTACCCAATCACACTCACTGCTATTTGTGTTGTTCTGTTAGTACCAGCACCACATTCAGCTCTAAAACCTCTGCTCTGGGTGGTTACCACACTCTTAATTATCCTCATTGTGTGGTTAAAAGAATGAAAACCATCACACTTCCTCCTTTGTTTTTTCTATATACCTATGTACCTATGCCAGTACACCTAAATCTACTGGCTTTACACTTCTATTCCTACTAATTAGCTCTGACACTTTCCTTCCCTCTTCTATAAAATAGCTTTTCTTTGTCATAATCTACCTAAAGAGAAAGATTTGAGTCTCAGAATATTTATTCCCCTATTTAATACCTATGATGCACATTTTTCTAATATTTCTGCATATATTTACTAGGTACATTTGATACCTAATTAGGCAAGCTAAGATGAAAATGAGAATGCGAGTAACCTTGAAAGTTATTTATTTTTGACTTAGTGGGAATTGTGCATTCTTTTTTCTTATACAATATAGGGTAATTTATTTTGCTATTTTTTTCTTAAAGCAATGTTAAAATGAGTTTACAATTCACAGTATGTACTAAATTGGGCTGTATACACACACACACACACACACACACACACACAGTCTTGAGCTGATCCACAAAACAAAGGTAAAAGTACTTGCTTAACTTGTGAGACACCTAAAACTATATAGTAGACTACAGATTCATAAACCTGTAACTTCCACACGGATGATCAGTTCATTTATAACTTACCAATGACATATTTATTTTTCCAAATTATATTAGAGCTCCAAATAGCTAAGGTTAACAAGAAGAACAAGATCCATCAGATGTATGTCAGCAATGATATTCTTCACATAAGGGATCAAAACTCAGAAGCAAAAACAACTAAGGCTTATATAATCCAGAAAATTGAGAAAGCCTTTGGCTGATGTGGTCCATTCTAAGACTGTTAGTTCCTAGTACCAATGATTGTCTGTGTGACCATCCCAATCTGGCTTTTTGTGTGTGTGTGTGTCTTCTTTTTTGGGGAGAGGAGGCATTTTGGTTTCGTCAGATCTATTTCAGCTCCTCAACCACTCCCTCACTCCTATGCAATCTCAGTACTCTAACTGTATGCCCCAGAAAACAGACCACTGCTCCCAAATTCCCAAACTTAAAATTTCCAATCAACGAACCTTTAGGCAATTTTACCAGATCATCATGGTGATATTTCACGTTTGAAATGAAGTTTCTCTCAGAGCTGTGGAAAAGGAAAGAAAAGTCATGAAATAATGTTTCCAACTATATTGGCCCATGTAACACAAGTTACTATGAGAATAAACTCCCCAATATTCATGGCTTGATATAATTTTTAAAAATAAGGATTATCCTGGTGGTTAGAGTTCTGCTCCACAGAGTCCTGCAAGGATCCAGGCGGACAGAGGCTCAGCTATTTTCAACTTGTACTTCCACGGTTACTCTGGGGTTGACATGCAGCTAACAGAAGGGGGATGATAACACAGAGGAGGTACCCAGCTTTCTTTCCACCTTGGCTCCACTGTGGCACCCCTGGTTGCTACTACAGCCTTCCAGAAACAAGTCACAGAACCTCACTAAGAGCATGAACACTGATGAATTCTGTACTATGGCAAGGAAAACAATGACTTTGATTAATGAGTAGCTGTTTCTGCTACCAAATCATACACAGTGTAAAATAAAATGTATTCGCTGACTCACTCTCCTCATCTGGTAATAAGAGTCTCCAAAGAACAAATAACTGAGAATACAATAAAGAGGAGGAGAAAGTAAAGCAGCTCATGACTCTTTTCACAATTATAGTGATGGACATCAGATTATATTATAAAAGGTGACCTGCAGCTTATTTCAGAAGGGAGGAGATGCCAAGACAGCAAGAAAGTCAGGAAGACAGACAAAATGGGAGCAGAATATAATGTAGAACAGAAAATCCCTATTGGATAGGAATTTCAACTAAGGTAACAAGCAGAAACACCCTTATCCTAAAGAAAGTCACCAATCACATCTGCAAAGCACTCCCTAGGCAAGTGAGAAAATCACAGATCAAGCTGTGACTAGCACAGGTAGATTGCCTGGCTCATTTCCTTCTTTCACAAGAGAGAAAATGGAGCCCAATGAGAGTTTTCTTATTTCATTAAAAACAAACCTCAGTTTCCATGAGCTGTAGTAAGGGGCTTTTCCCACCAAGATCAAATTTTACCAGTTTTTGTTTTTACCAAGAAAACATACACCCAACTCTTTCCAGTTAAAATTCGAAGATGCCAAATGGCCCCTTGAGAGGGAGGATGAAGAGGAAGAGAACTTCACATTCTAACCTAATGTCAAGCACTTCTATAGATGCAAATGATCTGGGTATGACTTGACATTCCCAATGTCACTAGTTAACAGCCAGGCCTCAGCTTTTCACACTTACAAGAGAACACCTTTAAATGGTCAGATGTTCCACGTACATTTAATTTTGTCAAGCAACTTGTTTCCTTTTTGGAAGCATTCATATGAAAAATTATTTATTGCCAACAGGAACTGCATTTAAAATCAATGATGATTCATGGAAAGAACTAAAATTTCTATTTAGGGATGATTCTGCTTCAGTATTGAATCCTGATTTTTCACAGTGGCTTCACTGCATTTGGGACAGTGTACTTGGTTCCCCCAAATTCACTGGCTTATTATTTATTCCTCATCTGAAATTGTCAACTCAGTTTCTGATATTTGTTGCTCTAGTCAAAAGACCAATAGGTAATAACTTCATAGCCTAATAATTTAGAAACTGATGAAAATTTTAGTGATTAAAATACTATTTTCATACTGAGGCTAAATGTGCCGGAGAAAGAGGAGATGGAGTGAAAAGAAATAAAATGTCACCTGAACGCATCTATTATTTCTAGGTTTTCTTTGTTAATCTTAGCTGGAAAGCAGAAGTATGGTATGAACTTACGGTCCCTCCAGAGCACTCCCAAAAGTACAATTTCATTGAATTTACCTGTCAGAACTTCTCAGGTTATGTTAGTAGAAGGCAACCTGCAGCTTATTTTGGAAGGGAGGAGACGCCAAGATAGCAGGACAGGAAGACATACAAAATGGCAGCAAAGTATAATGTAGAACAGAAAGTTCCTGTTGATTAGGAATTTCAACTAAGGTCATAAGCAGAAAGCACCCCTTATCCTAAAGAGTCACCAAGGAGTCACCAATCACATCTCCAAAGTACACACTCACGATGCTGCATCCTCCACACCCCCTTCATCCCTACCAGATTCTCCCAGTCACTCTCAAACCTGCTGCACAATAAAGTAAGCTGCAGAACTTCTCAAAAATCCCATATCTGAACTCCACCAATCAAGTCAGATCCCTGTGGTTGGAGTCAGACACTAATAGGTTCTAAAGGGCTCCCCTTTAATGCAGTCAGCATAAAGAACCACTGGTCCACAAGAACAGAAAACTAACACTCACTGGGGTTATACAATATTGGCTTGTGGTGACTTATTTGATTTCTGCTTCCTTTCTAGGCCCAGGTCGGAGAACTCTGCATTGAAGATGCTCTGGCTACCCATCAACAAGTATCCTTCACAAAGTTCCTACTCATCCTTCAACGAGAACCAGCTCTTGGATACTAACCACGCAGTGGTCATGGACAGCCAAAGAAAGATCACGCAGCAGCAGTGAAGTCAAAAAGACACTGGTTCTTTTCTCAGATCTCTCTCATTTGCTCCATTTCAGGAGGAGCTAAAAGCAGCAAAGGAAGAAGGGCAGACAGTGCCCCCTCCACAAGTAATACAAATCCCTCACACCATGACCTGGCTCATGGTGGGTCAGGGAGGAAGGAGGTAAGCACTAAATTGGATGTGAAAACCAAAGTTTCATCATAGATCAGATAAGACTGTATTCTTTAATATCTGAAAATGACTGAAGACTTAACAGAATATAACCAAGATGATAAAGGACACAAAAAGAAATTTCTGAAGAAAATGTTTGAAGAAAATAAGAGAAAAATAAATCACTTCATATTGAGTCACATTGAGTTTTACTGAGCTGAAATGTTCAGTAAACCACTTACAATTGATGGTTATCTTTCTATGGATTAATTGCATTACAACTTGAGGACACAAGGGAAAAATTACAAGCCTCCCATGGCCCCTTATGTCAGTGATTTCATCATAGCTTAAGCAACAAAGCATTCAAAGGAGGGGAGGAAAAGGAATTTTCCAAAGAAAAACAAGAGGAAATATCAAAAGGAAAGATAATGCTACTTCATTTTATTGATCAGGCTAAAAAGGGTCATTCCATTTGCAGGCACGTAGGATAAGGACCAGAAGCAAGTGGGTCTCCTTGTGATTATTTCACTCTCCTTTAAAGTACCCTGACCAGAAACAGCAGCTGACAGTCACCTACTCCCTGCTAAAGTAGCTGGTAGCATGGTCACCAGAACAGAAGCCAGACTTTCAACTCAGCCTTTGAAATCCAAAGGGAACAGAGCTAGAAGTCCACTCAGAATGGATTTGCTCAGGACTATGGATTGCTGGTATTTCCTATTCTTCAATCTCACTTTACTGTTATCATTAGTGACTTTCTTACTCACCTTCCGATGATGCTTTACCTAATGGCAAGGGATGAAGAAAAAGTCATAAAGACCATCACCCATCTACAAAGAGGGCAGGTCTCTGAGTAGCTCTCTAGATAAAGATGTTGACTCTATGTAGCTGACTGAGCTGTCCCAAAAAATGACATTTTGGTAAGTACATAATTGATGTATTTGATTACATAAACTCATGTTATTTTCTGCAACACATCAGACAATAAAAGAGGAAAAAGGAAAACATTTGTCTACAAAGACCACTGGGTGTTGTCTGAGTGGTATGGCACTGGTGCGGAATTTCTCCTCATAATCACTACACATAAAAATCCCAAAAGGGTAGACTCATCTCTAGAACACCCACAATAAATTGTATAGATTTTTTTAGGTTGATTCTAGTCCCTCCGTATAGTCTGTGAGAAGAAGATCTATATATTAGGTAGATAGATAGGTAAGTGGATGAATGAACTGAAAAACTACTGAAGAGAAACTGTCCATGTAAGGCAGGGCAGGCCTAGATCAGTGATGTATTGGAGGTAGGGCAAAAGGGATGTCAAAGAGGAAAAAGACATGATGGGAAATCTAGAAATAAAATTGTAGAAATAGAATTTGGCCCATAACTATGCTATCAATAATTATTGAAGCACATTTATGTGCCATCCTTTCATAATGAGTAAATTTCAATGTCTCTTTGCTTAATGATCCAAAATTTAAATAGCCCTGGTTTGGCCTTGAAAAGTGACCTAGACTTATTCTCCCCATTTAAAATTGTCAGGCTTTTTTCCTTCAAAATGTACAGCTGGCAAACTGCAGAGTTTCAATATTTGCACCAGACATGAACAATTTTATACATAATGAAATTTCAACTAAGCAAGTTGAACTCAAAGATTTCTCGCAAATTAGGCACATCTTACGAATCCACTCTTGACAAAGTTAACGTCGAGTCTCCTTAGACAGTCAAGTCTCTGCATTTGAGGTTCTGACAATGCTGAATGCTGAATTTGCGATTTTAAACACAAGTTCTGGTTATTTCAAGCTATTCCTGTCTGCTTCATAGCACTGTTAGGAAAGAACCTTGAAGGATGTTTTTATTCTCTCGTAATTGTTTTTAGCCAAAAAAAAAAAGTTTTCTTTGTAGAAATTTTCCATGACCTGGTAAATATACCCATTCTCCAAAAAGGATCAGTTCATAAGAGTATTCATCAATAGGGGCCTCCCTGGTGGTCCCAGGGGGTAAGTCTCGGCATTATGAAGTTATCACCAGCCACTGTAGCACTAGTTCGATCCCTGGCCTGGGAACTGACCCACATGGCACAGAAGACCTCTCTGACCTGTCCACCGCTTCTCTCAGCAGTGTGTTTTTCACTCAGTCTGCCTTTTCTGCTCCCCACTCTGTCTCTGGTGAATCTTCTTATCCCCCACACCTTACCTGTACCCCAGTTCTTGTATACATAAATAAATCTTTTTTTTAATAATAATAAAGTTTATATACATGAAATCCGAGTGTTGCACTCATTTTGTGTCTGGATTCTTTTGTTTCACATTCTCTGTGCAGGGATTCATGTTGTTGCTTGTGGCCTTAATTTGTTTAGTAACTATGTAACATTCCATCATAGATACAACTTATCTATCACACTGGGGGAGGTTTGAGATATTTTGAGTTTGGGACCATCACAAACAATGCTATTATGAATGTGCTTAGCCTGGCTTTGGGTGCACACTTGCACTGATTTCTGCTAGCTGTATACTTAATTGCATTTTGACTATTCATAGAGAGGAATCAATGAGGTTCCCTGCCAGGGAACTGTTTATTTGTTCATTCAAGTCTAGGGAATGATATACTGCAGCATCTTCCGTTCCTATTGATTGGCGCCAGAAATGGAATGAGGAAATATTACTGCCCCAGAGAACTTGATCATAACTGTGCTCACCTCCAAAAAGAATGGCAAGGCCAGCGCAGTGGGCTCATTTAGCTAAAATGGAATTTTGTAAAAGAGAAAAGCACCTATTGCAAATAGAAATGAGCTGTGTGATCAGGCCATCTTTGATGGAAAAGACCAGACTTCTCTGAAGGACAGCTGGAGCTTGAGTACCTGGATCACACCTGCCATCTGGCCAGCTAAACAAAGAACTGGGCACTAGTGTGAAGGGCCAGGGGCTTCTGTAGCAGACGCTTATATTCTATCTTAGGTGGATTGTGTTGTTTTACTGTCTAATGGTTTCAACAAGACAGAGGGAGGGAGAAACTACCTCAAAATTTGCCACAAGAAATAGGCTCACTCTGCCAGAGCTGCCCTCGGTGTGGTCAGGGGCCTTCTCCTGCAAGACCCCTGCCTCCCAAAAAGCTAATTTAAAGCATCACTGCCAAAGCTTCTGCGATGGGGCTCAATGGCAGGTCTCAGTGATACAGCCTTTTCTCTCTTCCTTCTGCTTGGTGCCCTCCACATGGCAAAGGTCTGGCCACCTGCATTGTGGCATGTCAGTTGGCAAAGGTTGCTTCATAGTTAGGGTTGATGTTAAGTTTTTGAGGAAGAGAAAGTCATCTGTTCAACTGATCTTAACAGTGCTGGGAGGGGTTCTGAACACAGAGTCCTTGCAAATGCACAGTCCCCCCCCCTCCAATTTCCTCATCATTATTCAGTTCTTTGTATTCCATACCTAAAGGCACCAACTACAATGCAAATATGTTATGGATGTGATGGTAAAATGGGATGGCAGCAGTGGAGAATATCCTTTTTCCACTAAAGGCATCAATCATGGTAAGGAACTGAGTCATAAAAGAATGAAACCTAAGACCGATATGTCTTCATGGGGAAAAAATTATCAGAAGTATAGAGAATTTTCCCCCATGAAAAGGGCAATATAGTAGGAACAGCCAAGAAGCCAGTCAAGGGCTGAAGTCCTGGGAACTAAGTGTTGAGGGTGGCTGGGTAAGAAAACACTGAAAGAGAATACATAGAAAGTTCTGGAGAAAATTTTTGAACCACTTTGAATCAGCTTTCATGTCATAAATTTTTGTTTCCACCTCTCCACTAAGAAAGCCCTTGAACTAAAGATCTTTAAATTCTTTTTCTCCTTTATCCTCTCATCCCCTAATTAGCATAAGAAAATAATTACTTCCTAACACATGTTACCTCACAAAACCATGAAGTCAGGAGGACACTGCCAGTGAACTTCCAAGTCTAAATACATCCTCTGTGTCAGGTGAGAACATAACGTTCAGTAGAACAAGGTAATACTCTAAACAAATGGTAGAAACACGACTGCAGAATTGAGGGTCCTGGGGGGGGAGGTGTGGACAAAGGGGTTGGAGCGCAGGGGTCTAGGCTAAAGGAAGGTAGTAGAGGTTTTGGTGGTGGCTGCGATATGGTGACACACACCCTGGAAGGTGGTAACCTACCCCCCAAATCACATACTGTAAACCAATGTGATCTCAATAAAACATTTTGAGTAAATAAAAAAGAAGGTAATTAGAATTATGTGTAGTTCCACCAGAGTTCAGATTTGAAGGAGAAAAGTTTCTCTTTCTCAGTAACAGTTGTTTGTTTTTAATAAATTGCTCGTTTAAGGGGGAAAAGAAGTATTATTATGGCTGTGGGAAGAATATCTTTGGCATTAACTCCCTAACTTTGGAGCTCTTGTTCTAACTCCATGCTAACCCACTGATGGAGCTCCCTTACTTTCATAATTCTTTGTATAAAATTTAAGCAAAGACTTTCAGAAAAGAGGTATGTAGAAGAACAACATATCTTCAGTCAAGATTTTTTAAATAGTTTTGTGTCACTGTAACGATAAAGGATACTGAATGGGTAGATGTTTAGGAGGAAAAGAGCTTCATTCCATGTTACAGCAAGATCTCACACTCAAAATATGTCATTTAAAACTCACTTTTCTTAATCAAGAATTAAACCCAAGAAATTTTTATCACTAAATTCAAAGCAGGAGGAAAACAGTCAAAAATTAGCAGACATAGAGCTCAGCCAAGAAATTTCCAATATTTCTTCACAGTCTGAATACAGAGAGTCAGGGAAACCAGAAAGTCTCCTTTTCAGAAATTTTAGAACAAGCTACACTACTACTTTGGGCCTATTTAGCCAACCTTGGAAATAAAGGGACAAGCCAGGAAAACAACAAAGCTTTCTCAGGCCAAAACCATGGGTTTTATCCCAGGGTTAATAACACAACTTGAAAAAATGAGCATTTACAAGGCTGAGTCAACTTTAAGTAATAGCTGCCTGCAGGCCCTCCGGCTGGCCAGCATGGTGCTTGGTCCCTGTTCCTTTTCATGCTACAGATTTATTACAGACAGGTTCCCAAGATACAGAAGCTTAACATTCCTCTTACCACCCTCAATTCTCACCTGTATTTGGTTTGATGAATCACTTTAATATATACTAAAGGGTTGAAAAATAAAAATCAATGTATGCCAATCAATAGGGCATTAAAAAGAATCCCTCTTTCTCAGCTTTGTTTGACCATAAAAAGGAATTCCCTTGTGACCTAAACATGTACTAAGTCAGAAGAATAAAAACACAGATGCTAAACTCTCATTGAGTCTGTCAAAGCATACTGAACGAGGTATATCCCCTGAGGTTGTGACTTATAATTCCACATATTAAAGTGCCAGAAATGGGGACAACCAGAGTGTGTTTCCAACCCACAAAGATGGTCATGGCAAGAAGAAATTTAGAATTTGGATCTTATGGCCTTCCATCTGTCATTCCTATCGCAGCTACCCTGGAGGCACTTGACGCTCTGAAGGGACAGTATGGGAGAGACTTTGATTTGATGGGCATGACTAACAGACTTCCTGACCAGAATCATCTTCCCCTGATTCTAACCACCACAGGGCCCAATACCCCAACTTGAATGCCTGATGAGATGAGTACTAAAAGAACTTTTGTGAAAGCAAGCCATCTAGAACAGTCCCCTTAACAGTTCCATATGACTTAACAGTAAAAGCATATAGCCATTCCACTTTGAAATCATTACCCATAGCTACCCGCTTTTAGAGGGACACAGATTACAATTCAGATCAAGGTGAAGGCTTCTCAACAGAATCTTCATTAACCCGCAATTGTCAGACCACAAGTGAGGAGAATTAGGGAAAAACCATTTTGGTCCAAATATTCTGGCCTTGCTTTATTTATTCTGCAATTTATATTCCAGAAGATATTCACCAGTCTCCAGTATGTAAACATCCTCTCGGTCCCTCCTTCAGGGGGTCAGGCATTCCTAAGGTGACTAACAGCCCTAAAATTCCTTTTCCTGGAGGCTTCAAGCTCTTATGTCTCCCCTTCATCACTATGCTTTTGAAAATTAGCCATTTTTACCTCAAATTCCATGACAACTTTGCAACTGCCACCACCAAAACTAAACTACTACACACCCTTAGGATATAGCCTAAGAGTGCGCGGTATCAGAAAGGTTTGTAGAATGGCATGATGAATAGCAAATAATTTGAAAGTGATTATTAAAAACCCAGTCCTTAACTAGGCTTACCCATCCCCCACTAGTGGAAAGACCCGTGGCCAGGCTGTCACAGCCCTGCTTCTATGTGGTGGATGGGCCTCACCTCTGTGATGGGTGCTCTGTGGGAGCCTCCTTCTCTCAGTCCAGACCTTCGGGGGTCACTCTCCTCCCCTAAGTGGCTTACAAAGGTTTCCCTAAATTAAGACTGTCCTCCCTAATATGTTCTCTGTTTCCAGTTACAAAGATAAGTTTTCTACTCCAGTACTATTGAGATCTGGTCTAAACTATTTTGTTTCTGAAGTTTTTAAATCTGTCCACTTTTTCTTATTTTTAAAAATCCAATTAGTGTGATTTGTTCCATTTTTCTGTTGACTGCTGCATTTGGCTCAAGTTTCTGTTTATAAATAAACCTACCCTGGTTCACCTACTCCATGCATTTTTGTTTTATACTATACTGTGACAAATTCTGACAAAGTTAAAAAGGAAAATGAAGCAACCAACTGCCCCCACTTCAAAATCATCTTTAAATTTTATTCACACTAATACCAACCCAGAATGTGTTCTTGTAAAAACTAGAAATTTTTTTCTAAATAAAAAAAAAAATCTTTACTCCCAGTTGAAAGTAACTGTACTAGCAGAGTGTAAGATGAATATATATTGAGTTAGTAAACAACACATTTATTTTCATCCAGTTCAGGAATAACATTGGAACCTGTAAATGATTTCACATATACTCAGACCCCCACAGTGTGCTTAAATTCACTTCATCTCATGGTAAATTAAAAAAAGAAGAGGATGGAGGAGGAAACATGTTTTTGTTAAAGGTGGAGAGACTGGGAGCCCTTTTGCAGCTTAGGAATGCTGAAGTCCTTTTTTTTTTTTAACTGTATCTGCTTGCTTTTTGGAGAACAAGAGCTTTCTTTTTAACTGTATCTGCTTGCTTTTTGGAGAACAAGAGCTACTTGTGTGCAGTGAAAGTGGAGGTAACCCATTTAGTGACAAGAACATGGATATAAGGATATTTGAATTTTAACTCTGTCATTTCTAGCTATATAACTTTGCACAAGTTATTTAGCCTCTCTGGGATTCAATTTCCCCAATCAGAGGTTGGAGTTAATGAGAAATTATCCAAAATTTCAAAATAGGAAGGAAGAAATATCAGGCGTTTTTTCAGTACAGGACTGCATTTTCTGTTTTATCGCCTGGAATATTTTTCTACTCTGTCAGGGCAATTTAAGTATCTTACGCTGAAATAATTTGAGAAAAACGGCAAAAGAAGGAAAGTCACTGACATCCTGGAAACAAGCAATAAAACTCCATGTGAATGTACCTTCCCTGTACCAAAAGGAAGTATTCTTAACATCATAAATGGATGATTTGGGGTTAAGAAATTTGAACAGCCCTGGTATCTCCCTCGGTATTTATTCAGCATTAACTACTCCCAGGCCAAACCTCCCCATCTTGGCATTTCTTGTCGAAGGTATTGTTTCTTGTCTAAAAGACACAAAAGCTTACTGTTCTTGTTACTTCTTTGGGTCTTTATTCACTCTGAAGGCTCTCATATACAGGTAAAAATTCAATAAAATATCTATGATTTTGTCCTATTTTCTACCTTTGTCAGTTTAATTTTCAGACCCAGTGAAGGCCTCCAATAGCCTCAAGGAAAACTTTTTCCTTTCCTACAGGATGCAAATAATTCTATCCAGTAGAAGATATAATCACCACAAATATTACACGTTTTGACACTGTTGAACATTATTTTGTTTTATATCATCTTAAATTACCTACACAATGTTTTAAACTGCTTCCTGGAATTAATGTTAACATTTTAGTGGTTCTTCCATTAATGACCTAAGTTAAATTATTGATATGCGTTTTTATATTTACATGAGACTCATGATTTCACGCCTTAACAGCAGTAATCACTTCTATCTCACTGGGTTGTAAGAAGATTCAATGATGTGAAATTAATAATAACAGTGAGTCTGCATTGTAGTGAACACTTACTCTGTGTGAGTACAATTCCTAAACATAAACCTTACATGTATTAATCTACTTACTCCTCACTGTCTCTATAAAGTAAGTGCAATGTTCATTTTACAGATAAAACTGGCAGAAAATGATGAGAAAGTTCAGGGCTAAAGATTTAAGGAAGGTAGGGACCTAATCGTTGCTTCTTGGTAAAAGCCTTTCTTTTCCTCTTTTATGACCTCAGAAGCACCAAAACCAAGCTAGTTTTTACAATTGGCTTATGAAAAGAATATGGTAGTTAATTCCTTGCCAGTCAAGTGTTTGCTGAAGTCAATAGGTATCTGAATGGGGTCACCTTCCCTCCAGCCATTCTTCCAAACAGTTACCTTTCCAATCAGCTTCCATCATGTTTGGCTCCAAGTATTACCCTAGTCTACAGGGGTGCTCCTCTGAGCCCTGATACTAGTCTTTAAGAAGATAAACAGACTGCTATACAGTGTTGGTTACTGGTACTGTATACTGGTATACAGTACCAGAATCCCCCTCAAAAGGGGGCTGTTCCTTTGGGGACTATGTATGAATTAAAGAACGCCAGTTAAAAATGAAGAGAAGACAAGTAATCTGGAGATTTTCTTGATGTCATGACTCTCAGGCAAGAAGTCTCAGTCACACATGAAAAACTAGTTACTCTACATCAAATTGATATGAAGGGAAAGAAAATAGGAGGACAAAAACTCCTTTTACATGTTCAGGACATCATCATAACCACTCACACCATTGGAGAGAAGATACAGACCACTACCCAAAGAGGTAGAGAATCAGTTCATCCTAGTAACCTTCACTTCATCTCTAAGAGACATATGTTCTAGGAACTGTCTCTAACCTTTCTTTGGGATCAGTTGGCTTCTTGGGGCCTACTGTCCTTAAGCGCTAAAGGATCCTAACTTTCCTAAATGTCTTGATAGCTGGGTCTCACCCTGGGTTTAGCTTCCAAGGACCTAAGAGAGAAGCATGCTCACAAGACTTGTACATCGCCACAGGAGGGTAAACACTCAGTCAGGGGTTCTCAAAGTGTGTCCCAGAGAGACTCACAGTTAAAAGTCAGTTTCACTTAAAAATATCTATGATGAGTCAGAAAAAAATAGTGATTCTGTTAAATGACAACAGTGTGTATGTATCTTCGATAAACTCATGTCGAGATAAGAAGTGCACATAAAGCATGTCTACTCTCTTGAGATTGTCTCAAGGAAAAGCACCTGTACATTTAATTTTTAGCAGAACTAGCTGCTTTCTTCTAGGAGCATGTTTACTTGAAAGAATGACTGACAGACTACAGAGTTGGCAGGCATTTTCTCAACAACCAATCCAGTGAGCCTGTCATTTCATGGAAACCTGACAGTATTTGTTAGCAGCAATAAAAAATTTGAGCTCTCAAGCAAAACACTAGAATTCTGGAAAACTTCTATCCACTATTGACCTTGACAACTTCTAAATTTGTAAAGAGTTTTCTGGTGAGGTAAGTAGCAACAAAAAGTTGGATCTGTTGGTATCATTTAACAAACTGTATCAACATGTGGAAAGTACTGCAAATTTAGTGACCCAATATTTTCCAAGTTGTCAAGGGGTCATGCTACAAAATCATATGTGGATAAGAGATCAAAGTACAAGACAGATCAGCAGGGTTTTTAATGTTCACAATACATTCAATGCTATGTTTTAAGCTTTTAATATTGCAAATAACCTTTAAGAAATTACCTCTTGCTGACCCTCCCTGGTAGTGCAGCGGGTTAAAGCATAGCACTAAGAAGCTAAAGCTACTTCTGCATGAGTTCAATCCCCGCCTGCCCTGGAGGTAACCCACATGGCACGGCAGACCTCTCCTGACCCGCCCGCTGCTCCCCTCAGCAGTGTACTTTGACAATCTGCCAGGTCTGCTCCCCACTCTGTCTTTGGTGAATCTTTTCACCTCCCCTATATTTCTGACCTGTACCCCAAGTCTATATTCACAAATAAATGTTAAAAAAAAAAAAGGAAGAAACTACCTCTTGTTGACTTGATTTGTGATTTAGTATCAAAGAATATTCACAATTATCTGAAAAGACTATTAAAAGACCTCTCCCTTTACCAACAACACATCTGGTTCAGCTCAGATTTTCTTCTCATGCTTCAACCAACAAACAGATTGAATGCAGAAGTAGATATTAAAATCTAGTATTTCCAGGCCCTCCCTGGTGGCGCAGC
>NW_004567108.1:43934665-43935883 GCF_000260355.1 Condylura cristata
AAAAATCTAGTATTTCCAGACACTATAGAAATTTGTAAAACTGTGAAATATTCCCAATCTTCTCACTAAATGTTCTGTTTGGATGATGTATTTCTTTTTCATAAAACAGCTATTATTTATGTTACTATGCAATTAGTTTACTATTTTCTTAAATGAACACATCTTTAATATCTATTTTAATCAAAATTTAGAATTCACAATCATATTTAACAGTATAAAAGGAACTGAAACCAAAAAGAATGAGAACTGTTCTCTAAGTAGAGGGTGTGGGTGACTAATAGAGGGCTTTTTTTTTAAAATATGTAACAAAGGACCAGTGCAAGGTAAGATTAACATTGTCCTGTCCTGGTACCTGCCCACCTTCAGGTCCCATCCTGATGTCAAGGAGCTAAGACTACTTCTATTCAAAACAGAAGTCACCATAACGCACTGTATTTAGCTATCAACGCTATGGCCTTCCCTGCAGCAAAGTGTAAGCACCCATGTGATAGAACCATAGCTGTGTCTGCTATTATTATTTTTACTAAATACCTAAATACCTTACAAAGTTTAAATATTCATAATAAACTACCTCATATGGGGCTATGTTCTCCTGAAGATGCACTCAGTGAGTTATGATAGTCTTACTTATGTAGCCTGGAATGAACTACACTTTGCCTCTTTCAGTTCAACAAAAAGGACCCTGAGGAAGTGAAAGGCCTTCTAAGGATGTCTAACTAGTTAGCTAGTCCAACCTAAACTAACTTTCAATCTAGATTTACAGTCAAATTCCCCACAGGGCAATATTTGTCAGTCTACAACACACTGAAACAAATTAGCATGGGTAGCAAATAGAGGAAGCAGCTGAGTTTAAAAATCTTCCATTTGTACAATATGTCAGCCTTTCAAATCATTTACACCTCTCAGTGCATTCTCACAACACTGCTGTGATAGGGTGGCCGTTGTTAATTTGCATTAACCAATAAGCACACAGACAAGGATAGAGCGAATCACCCACCCACACTCCCCACAGCTCACAGCATGTCAGAAAGGAACGCAATTCTCCAGACCCCCACAACCTTGGGTTTTTTTCCACATCCCGTTCAAACTCTGACTCTTGCTGACATTTTTGTTTTTAAAGGGGTGGGAAGACCAACAGCCATAACTGTGCTCATATTCTTGTTTGTTTTACTCTGTGTTCTAGCTCTTTGATTCAGAGGAGTATTTCTTTTTTTTTTT
>NW_004567108.1:43941172-43964594 GCF_000260355.1 Condylura cristata
CTAGGGTTGGGCCTGTGGTTGGGTCCCGCCCCCCGCAGCAGCTTGGGATCCACTCACCTAGCTGGGTTATCTCAGTTAATATCCAGGGCTTTGTCGGGGCTGCTGGGACAAAGGTCAGCAACAGGTCTGCGGCTATCCTCAGGTCTCTGGTTCTGAGCTGCAGCCTTTTCCCCGTATTTCATTTTTATAATATGAATTGCAACCCTGTCTGGAATATCTTAATTTTTTAAAAGTCTGTATGTCCATGAGATTCCTTATTGATACGTCCATCAATCACAATTCAAAACAACTTGGCCATAAACAAGTAAACTTTGCAGTAATGAAATTATCTGCCCTCTGTTATGCTTTGCTTAGTAATGCATGTCAAATTGCTAAAGTTACAACATACAAAGATATGTATTCTGGCAGTATATGTTCTCATTCTCCAGATAGCTAAATATAGATCAAGTCTGGAGTGCACTTTTCCAAAAATACTTTGATGTTAGAAAAGATACAGGCACTAAAACCCATGATACCCTGGAATTGCGGGGCTTTCTGCTTCAATATTACTCATTGTTTCAGGTGTCTGGAATAGTAATTAGGGGTCTAGAGCACAGTTCATACCGAACACCAGTGAAAAGCCTCTAAGAGTCTATGAAACACAGTGGTGTTCATATACAAGTTTACTTATTTTTGCTTCCAGGCTATAACCACTCAAGGTACCTTCATAAGAGACCACAGACATGGTGGGGAGGTGGGGGGCAGGAGAGGAGGAATCTCAAGGAGGGTCGTATTTGTATTCAGATCTCATGACCAAGTCATGACCGCTTCATAGTCATCTCCTCACCTCCACCATGTCGAGATAGCAGAGCAAGCAGATCGGACCCACCTGAAATCAGCTGCTGTTTTGAGAGTCAGGCCCCTAGAGCTGCACATCTAGCTGAGGTCCTTTAAGGTCTGTGTTTCGTTTAATGACTCTTAATAAAAACAAGAAATGCTGGACTTGGGACGGGGCTATGTCTTTAAAATCCCAAGGTGAAAAGCGACTGCAGTGACCACTGAGATACCCTTTTTCATTTCCTTCCTTATTTCTTTTCCCTGCTCTCAGTTTTCTCTTCTGTCAATATCTCACATCCATCAGACAAGGATCCTCAGTGAAATGGAGCCCCAAGCTTCCCAAATGCAGACTAACACTGGGAAAGGGGAAGACCTGGAAGAGCCACACCCTAATTCTGTAGCTCAAGCTATACACTTCTCAGCTGCTGAATCAGTGGCTCAATGTCAGTTCTCAGTCTCCCCAGAAGCTATGAGGTAGGTGCAGAACTTTGCCGAAGTCTTATTAATGTGTTCTGAGACCAGGCTTTTGAAGTCAGGTCTAGGTTCAAATTCCTTTTTTTTTTTTTTTAAGATGTCTTTATTTATGCATACAGAACTGGAGTACAGGTGAGAGAGAAGATTCACCTGAGATAGAGTGGGGAGCAGAATGTTCTGGACATCCTGGTGGGCCAGTCATCCGGACCAATTAAGTATCTGGGTATGCAACATAGTAATGTTCTGGACATCCTGGTGGGCAGGGGCATACCTCCTGACCAAATAAAGAGCATGGCTCGAAAAATAGAGCCATGTCAGTTTCACAAATTATACAAGCCACGCTCCCCTTTCTTTCTTGCAGACAGCCCACTGCTGGCCTCTGCCCGAGAGCTACGCAAACCTTTTTCTCAATTTCTCAATAAACTCTGCGGCGTATTCTCCAAACTAGTTCTTTCTGGTCTTTCTCGAGAGCCAAAGTTTACAGGAAAACACAGAACAGGTGGTCTGACGAAGTACACTGCTGAGGGGAGCAGTGGGCGCGTCAGGGCGTCAGGACAAGTCTGCTGTGCCATGTGGATCACCCCCAGGGCGGGGATAGAACTTGCACTGAAAGTGGCTTCTTAATGCTGTGCTTACCAGGGGGGGGCCACTATGTCTTAAATTTGGCCCTTCAATAAGCTACTTAACTCCCTGACCCTTTTTTTTTCAACTGTAAATGGAGAACAAAAATATCCTTTTGTTAATATTAAAAGAGATATTTATATAAAGTTCCCAAGACAAGATCTGGAATATAAATACAGTCACAGTGTTTTCTATACACGTGTCAAAACTTAAGGAAGACAATCAAGTTGGTCAAATGGAAGAACGGTGCCTCCTTATCCTGTCTCTACTCCTTTTGGCATTACATTCACTTATTCAGTGGAAGCCTTTGCATCTGGACGTCTGTAAGAATCAAGACTTACAGCCAGCCAACACACCTTTTCCCTTGCTGAGGGGGGAGAAACTGACAGGAGTATGGAAAGATTGGCTCTCCCAAGCGTGGATTAAATCTATGGCTTTTAAACTGGCTGCACATTGGAATCACCAGTAGAGCTATGAAAAATATGTAATGTAATCCCCTCAGAAACTGATTTAATTGACTTAAGAGGCAATGTGGGCATTTGGATTTTTAAAGATTCAACAGTTGAGTCAAGTATGCAAAGGACTGAGGACCACTGCACTCCAGGTGAAAAGCAAGGTAGCTACCCCAGAGAGTCAGAGCAGTAACTCTGACCCCCGTGGGCACCCTCTCAAAGGCTGATTCACGACAATGTGCTTGTTTTCTTGCGAGTGGCAATAACACAAGAAATTTTAGAGGGAAACTTGTTCTAGTCATTTATTCACATTTCAAATTTTTAATTCAGCTCAAAAGGCTCAACAACCTTTTTTATCTTGTGTCAAGCAAATACAACCTCCCCTCTGTTGATGGAGAGCTGTGAACTGCAGTGGTATGTCTGCTCTTGTTCTTTGTTATGCTTGTCTTGGGACATTTGGGGCTTGTAATTGGTGCTACTTATACCTATAATTTATTTCAGTGGTGCTTATTTCTGATTCCAGACCATCCAACACCAGTAATTGGTTAAACTCAAATGTTCAAGCAAAGAAGAAAGTATCTTTTATCTCCACTCCAAGTGAGAATTAGGTTTCATAACAAAGTGTAAAGAATCTCTAATTTTATTCTCTAGACTCTCTCGTACAGGGATCTGAGCTGAGGAAGGGAGATGTGCAGTGGTGGGGAGGGGCATCAAAGCAAGGGTAGGTACAGATGGAGAAATAAAAGCCCATTCGGAGGAGAGTTTTCAGAATCCCATTTTATAGTTTAGCTACCCAGAGCACTGGCTGGAATACCAACATGTGGGCAAAAAAAAAAATTCGAATCAGGAGAATGTCCTAGTTTCTTCCAAACTTTACTCAAGGAATCCTAGTTACAGGATCATAGCTGGGGACTACAGCTTTTAATAAGTGTGGTCACCTCTGGAGAAGGCAGCTCATCCCCACACCACTCCTTAGTAGAACAGTTATCACAACACAAATTACAGATAAGAAATCAGCTTTTGAGGCAAAGCTCACCAAGGTCAAGCTCAAATCCACACTTCCCATGTGCAGTGCCTTTTCCAGTACCCCACATGTGGTTAATATGATATTTTTTTTCTTGGCAGCACAAGCCTCAATCACAAAGTAATGAGCAAAGTAAGAGCAAAGTAAATGTAAATTAAAATGGAGGCACAGAAGTCACAGCAGAGGTGGCCCATCATCCTTGGCTAAATTTCCAGACTCAGTTCTCTGAGCAGCTGACAGCCTAGCTAATCTAACTAAACATTAATGGACTTGCTTCCCACCTCAGTGAAAAAGTCATTATTTGTTTTCAAACACAATCGATAAAAACTTGCCACATGTACTTCTTTATCTCAGGCCAAGCTTGAATCTCTTAGCCTCAGACTCAAGCCTTTTGCCAGCCAGACTTGGCAACATCTAGACCACTCTTCACATTACTCATGTTTTTCTAAATTCCCTCTCAACTGCCTATAAAAACACTCTGCTTCTGAAGATGGCAAGATCGCACTGTCTCATCTTGGCAAAGGATGGAAGTGCACCCACTCCCCTCCATGCCCTCTCAGATGTTACACAGGGATGAGAAGACCTGGTGGCCGAGGCAGCCATGAGTATTTACCTCCTAGACAGGGAGTCAAGGAAGTAAAAGCCTCTATCACCCACACCTCTGCCTTTAGGAGTTTATAATCAAATGCGATAAATGGAAAGGTGGAGGCCAACAGTTTCTGATCCTCCAGATACATCAGAATTACTGGGCTTCACCCCCAGAGACGCTATTTCAATTTGTCTGCAACTGGACTCAGCCATCAGAAGCCGCTTTGAGATGCCAGGGGTTTCCAATAGGAAGCCCAGCTTCAGATCCTCTGAACCAGACACAACCAAAATGGGAGGGCATGGGCTGTGCTCCCAGCAGTCGAAGGGAAGAAGTGTCTTGTTTCCGCAGTGTTTGGATGGATAGACTGTAAGGTCGAGGCCGTAATGTCCAGGCAGAGCAAGGCCTGGGCAGGCGGAGGCGGGAAAAAAAGAACTTAAAACTGCTGCCACCTGCATTCCAGCAACCAGCTCTGCCCACCTTACACAACTGTCTAAAAACTGCAACTTCAATGCCCTATAAAAACTTGCTCTTGTCCCCGAATGGAGGCGACTTCCCCAGCCCCTGTGGGGGTCGGTGAACCTCGCCCGGGAGTTTCACTGCACTGGGCCTTTCACAGGTCCTGAAGCACCCCTTCTTCCAGCCTCTGACCACCCCAACCTCTCTTCCCATCACAGTGTGTGATGGCACCTTTTCTGCCATTATCTGCCTCCCAGAGCAGCCAATGACTTCTTTTGTTTTGTTTTGAGTTTAACCCCTTATTGCTCATCAACCACGAGCTCCCAGATTCAGAATTCTCACCCCCAAGGTGGAGACCTCTTGGACCGACCTCTCTCGGCTTCTAGGCCTGCGTGGGCCACATGTTCCAAGATTTGGTAAGGAGAAGCAGGGTGGAACCCAGAGTCTTTCGAAGATGCAGAGATGCCCAACAGCCACAGGCTCTCCCAAGGGGGCAGAAGCTGCAACAGTGCGAATGGCGTAAATCTCTGGCCCCCATGCCATGGAAGGCGCCTGGTGGAAGCTGGACCAAGCTGGTCTGGATCTGGGGCCCCGCGTTCTGCCTGCGCAGCCGCAGTCTGTCATTTCCGGGAAAACTGCTTCCGGACCCGGTGAGTCTCCGGAGGAAGATGAGTGGCCGCAGTGTTAAGTCCCACCGGGGCCGGCCTCCTGCTAAGGGCTCCTCATCAAGCCCAACTAGGACCCTCCCCAGCCCGAAGACCTTTGAGGACCAACTAGAGCCGGCCAAATAGAAACAGTACAGTTTTTTGCAGGCGCAAAACAAAAACGAGTGAGATATTCGCTCATGTGAAGGTGCCATTGGACGGCTGCCTCAAGAGCGCGCTACGCTAGTTACCTGGGCTGTGGGCAGGTGGTTTTTCAATGACTACAGCAATTGAAGCAAGTGAGAAAAACTTGGGGGAAAGGAGCTCTGAGCATATCTGGAAGGAGGAAGTGGCCTGTGCGAGTCTTGGCCGTGAAATAAGTTGTGTGCTGCAGACAGAAAAGATACACACCTGGTTTGAGAGAATGGGTAGCCCTGAAATCACTTATTTGGAGTTGTTATAAGCTCACTCAGGAGACAATTGTGAGGTATTGATTACAAACTGAGTCCTTTCTGATCATTCTTTTATCCATCTAAGTGTTCGCCTAGAGTGGTAGCTATGGCAACGATCCCTAAATTGTTCAAGTCTGGGTCAGAAGTGGAAATCACTCCCTTAGCTGTTGTCTCCTTCCACCTAGGTACCTAGTCTTCGAACAGCTACTTTGCACATAGAATATTTCTCTTTACCACAGTTCAGTACTTAGCTCATCTCACCCTTGACAAAATTAAAAAGTCTTTCAGAAGATCTCCATTTCTCTCATAGTTCTTTCTAGCTTTCCAAAGCTCAAGGTTAGTCCTGAATAATCATATAAAATATGCCTTAGAATAAGAGAGAAGCAATTTACTGATTCATAATTTACCCAACAAACAGCAAAACTGAGAGGAAATTCATAAAAAAAAAAAAGCAGATACTAATCACATATATTTACAGGCAGCATCAACAACGTCTCTGAGTCCAGATGTAAGATTATACAAAACCTTTATAAAGTCAGTCAGGAAAGCAGGATATTGCCAACCCCCTCTTATGTTTCAAATCAGAAATCACCCACTGGAACCTATGAAATGCCAGGTACACAGCTCACTGTCTGAAGTGAAACAAAAATTTAAAAACATGTAAATAGTGCTATTAAAGAGCCCTGTTAAAGGACTCTGAGAGGCCAAAAGAACCTCGTTTATCCTGAAAGGACTGAGGGGGCTTCATGGAGAAACTGACATGTGAGCTGGGGTGTTGCAAAGCACCAGCCTTACTAGGGGAGCCGGCGATGCCTGTGCGGCGAAGCACAGCGGTGGCGGCAGGAATGTGAAATGTTCTGAGCAGCGGGAACAGGCAGCGTGGTGAGTGGGAGTTCTTCACTGATGTGGAAGAAATCTCATAGTCAGTAGGGGAGGAAGCCCATGGGGAGTTCAAGACAGGATGTTATAATAAAAAGATTTGGTATCTGTAAAGATAGATCTGGCTGAAATGTGGAGAATCAATTGAAGAGGGAAGAAACTGCTGAGGAAGAGGGATAGGCATGCTCTCTCCAATTCTTCCTCCAGAAGAGATGCAAATCACCCCCATAAATGTCATTGTCACAGTCCAGTGCATTCTAGGAAAGTTGCCCCCTCCCCTTGAAGTCTGCATTTCCATACTCACCATCTAGGACTTAATTTAAATCAACGAAGCCATCAGAGACAACTGGCCCATTTTGATATAAGCCATTGCTAGAGCACAAACATTCTAAAACAAAGAGTTCAAACTTCTCTCTCTTGATTGTTATACAATGATCATTTCTGTAGCAGTTTTCTCATATTATCTGAGCAGGTGAGAATATAACTCCTCCCCACGACAGAAACAACATCTAAAGGCATTTGATTCTGATTTTATAAACTGTGGCAGTAGAGTTGGGGCTCAATTTTTGAGGCTCTTAACATCAGCCTGTATTGCAGTGCAATGAAATTCAGCAGCTAAAGCTGTTCCCTTGAAATGAATTTCAGAAAAGTTAGGACTCTACTCCTTATTCCCTCTGGAACTATAAAAGTGCTTATTTATCTTTTTCCTTTTTTTTTTTTTTTCTTCCCAGAAAGAAAAAAAAATTATTGCATTGATCTGCAGTTTGTTCTTACTCTCTAAAGAAAGACCAATTGCTCTGAAGGTATTCTGAACCCTTTCCTATTTTAAATAAAATCTCCCTGTGAAGCCAAAACAGACCCAACTGGTCTTTTAATTTAACCTCAGGAGGTTAAAACTGAGCCAGAGTCAAGCCTTTCTGGAGAAAGAACTGAGGCTGGAAAACAAGAAACAATCTCCTATCATGCAATGAGAACACACACCAGAAAGCAGAGTCCCCTTGTCTCATAATATCAGGGCACCTCTGAACTGGAGGCTGGCTCCTCCATAGCCCGAGGAGGCCTGCCGTCATCTCTGGTTCTCCTGCCTGTCTTCCCCACCCCACATTGTACTGCCTGTCACAGCGGCGAGCACGCAGTCATAAGCATAACTTCAGTTAAAGAGGGCCCGTTCATTTAATTCACAGCAGCTCCGCATCACTGCCACAGGTAGATTGATTTTGTCTAGTTCACACAACAACCCCACTTTATACGTGGAAGGGATATCATCTGCATTTTACATGAGGAAAATTGAAGCCAGACTGTTTCATTGAGTTGGATGGTTACATAGCCAGAAGAGTCAGCAAGGATTTGAGCTCAGTCTTTATGGCCCCAACCCCATGCCCTTTCCATCACCAAGGCTACCTCAAAAGGAGAGAACTGAGCTAAGGGAGGGTCTCCCTCTTGGGCTAGCACTCCAGAGCCTAAGTTGTGGACACATTCATTTGGCAAGATTATATTTGAAAGCAATTGTCCATAAGCAAATATAAATGTCTCTTTATCTGCACTGTAAAGCTAAATATTCCTGTATTTCCATTGCCAAGAAGTCCTCTGTAAAACCAAGAGGAAACAACTTTAATTGCCTCTTAGAGTCTGTTTCTCAAAAGATGGTCTACAGGCCAGCAGCTGAGGTACTTTTTTGAATTGCAGAATCTCAAGGTCCACCCAACTGGGCCAGAGTCTACATTTTCATAAAACCAGGATTTCTATATGCATTAGAGTCTGAGAGGCATGCCCCAGCCTCAAGTCAGTCCGGAAGATAGAGCAAAAATGAACAGATACCTGCATTTGTAAGGGATATCCAGCTTGTTAGAAACCTCTTGTCAACTTGTTTCTTTACAAGCTACTTCTTCATTTCCTCAGATGAACTATGATGTAGTGACTGGGGCCAGGGACTGAACCTGGGCTTGCTGATACCACAGGCCTTGCAGCACTGTGTATGAACTTCCTATAGCTCTGTAACCAATGACCACATGCTTAAAATAAGTGATATTAATCACTCACAGTTCTGGAGACCAGCAGTCCAAAATTCATTTCCCTGGTCAGAAATCTAGGCCACCATTCCTTCTGTAGGACCTAAGGAAAAATCCATCCTGCCTCTTTCAGCTGATAGCAGCTGCCAGGATTCCTTTTATCATGGTGGCATCACCCTAATCTCCGCCCTCAGTCATGGTTCCTTTTCTATACTCATCTTATAAGGGTGCGTTTAGGGGCCACTATTTTTCTGAGGTAATCTCAAAATCCCTAACATAATCACTTCTTTTGCATAGTAGCGTAATAGTTACCATTTTGCCACACAAAAGGTAGCTGTCAGAGTTTCTAGGAATTAAAATATCTTTTGAAGGGACATTACTTAGTGCCAGAGAGCATTAAAAATATTAGAGGGACCCTCGATGGTGGCGCAGCAGGTTAAAGCACAGCAGTAAGAAGCTAAAGCCACTTCAGCATGAGTTCGATCCCCACCTGCCCTGGAGGTGACCCGCTTGCCACCACAGACCTCTCCTGATCCGCCCACTGCTCCCCTCAGCACTGTACTTCGTCGATCTGCCTGTTTTGCTCCCCACTCTGTCTCTGGTGAATCCTCTCACCACCTCTGGCCTGTACCCCAGTTCTATATGCACAAATAAATAAATATTTTTTTAAATATTAAACAATATTTTTAGAATTAAACCCTATGGGTAACCTGATGCACAGAGAAGCTAAGTATTTATCTTAAGGTCACACAGCTAAATAGTGGGTGAATCTGGTCTTGAAGAAGCTAAACTTCCTGATTTCAAGTAAAAAATGTTGTTTCTACCACACATGACAATAAATGGTATTGGAATCCCTTCCATGCTATCGATACTTTCAAGTGCTGTTCAAGTATACTATACTAGTTTCTCAATTAAAAAAAATTCTCTAGTGGAAGACTTCTAGGAAATATAAAAGAGAACCCTGATAATACAGCTCACTGAAGTTCTCAACCATTTCTACTCCAGTATTGTTTAGAGACTTCACAGAACAGAAAATAAAATATAGGACTTCTTTTCTGGGAGGAGAATGAGTTATAATAAAAGATCACCAAACAGTGGTCACAAAGCCTGTACAGGAAGTGTTCAGTGAGTACCTGCTTTGAGCAGAACCACATTCAATCATCTGCCATGAAATTGCAAAGGGAAGGGACCAACAGACCTTTTTTTTTTAATATTTATTTATGTATTTATTTATGCATACAAGAACTGGGGCATTGGCCAGAGGTGTGGGGAGTGAGAGGATTTACCAGAGACAGAGTGGGAAGCAAAACAAGCAGATTTACTGAAATACACTGCTGAGGGGAGCAGTGGGCAAGAACAGAAGAGGTCTGCTGTGCCCAATGGGGGTTAGTTCCCTGCTGGGGATTGAACTCAGGCCAAGTGATGATAGCATTAACTTAACCCCCAAGCCACCAGAGAGCTCCCAGACAATTGTTTTCAACCTTCTCTATTACATGAGTGTAGACAAGGTAGGATCTTTATATCTGTTGGTCCTTGTGCCTTGCGTATGTGGGGCATAGTCTGGAAATAGGACTAACTCGTGTTAGTGAAAAGTCAGGGCAATCGCAACATTTGGAGAATCCCCTCACCAAAACCTTTAAGTAGTGAAAATTTGCACCTCTGTATCTCTATAAACCTTCTGTTAACATATGTTCACCCTGCCAGGGAGGTGGAACCTAACAATCCATCAGTGACAACACAGGAATCCAAAACCTTAGAAAATGGAGCATAGGAACCAGTGAGTTAGTGTTGATGGGAAAGAGAGGAAGACTGGGAAGAGAGAGAGGTGGGAATGCAGAGGAACTGTGAAGGATGAGGTTTAACTTCTGCTGGGCCACCTCTTTGGAGATCTGGAGATGTACAAGATGGAAAGAAATCACACAATGCTGCAGAAGTTAATGTACCAATGAAGAGAGGAAACTTGGCTAACATATGGCAGCCCAAAGGAAAAGCCAGAGGCTATTTAGATAACTTGAAGAACTCTAAGCTTAGACTTCAGGAGACAAGTGCCCTTTGCAATCTGTTTTACTTTTTAAAAATCAATGACTATCAACATGCTAAATGCTAAAAATATGTCCATTCCTATTTCTCCATTTTTTATAGACCTAAAATATTGAAGCTGTTAGGGTGTTTCCACCCCTGCCACCCGCTAAGTGTCAATTCTAAGGTGAAGCTATTATAATTAGTCCTTTTCAAATGATTTTGACTTTTTTCTGTTGTCTTCCAACTTCAAGAATACAAAATCTGTGGAAGAAAAACTTGCTTTTCTCAAAAAAAAATTTGTCAGCTAATTGTATCCTCCAGTTGAGCAACCTTGGTTGCTTTTCTATCATAAAATCATACAAATCATTCCTTAACCTCCCTGGTTGTAGACGTAGGTAGTTACCTTTGAATTTCCCACTCTCCAGATTTCTGAGGTCTCCAGATTAACTAACAAAAAAGGAAAGCATTAGTTTCACTGATTCTGTACAGTCTCAGCCCAACACTGAAAGCTGACACAGAAAACTGCCCTTCACACACAACCTAAAGTGTTTGACAATAGCAACAGGACATGTCTAAACTGACTCAGGTCAGTGACAGCTCTCACCTCATCCTAAACTCAGCCTGTTTATAGTAGCTACAAAGCCCTACCTGTCCCCTGTCACACTAGTTTCCAAGCTAAGTCAAATGGCAGCTAACCTTACAGTGTTTTCAGGTCAGAATGATGTTACTTTTTTATAGCCTCAATGGGATTTGCTGCAAATCTTTCAAGAAGAAGACAAGACTTGCTTAGCATTTTACCCAATCTCTGTGTTAATGCATTAAAGGGAGTGATCCATTTGTCAATGCTGATTGAAGTGATGGCTTGAAGAGCAATGTTGGAGATGATTCTGAGGCTACAAACCTGCTCAATGAGAAAGAATGTCCTGATCAATTAGTAAGGGCCAGGAATTTGCCCATCATGTTCAGATGAAGCCATTTTAAAATGTGACCTCTCTCAAAGTATATATTGGCAGAATTACGGATGCTTGTCCCATATTCATGTTTGACCTCCTGTGATTTCAGACAGTACCTCTTTTGTTTATTTCCTTCTATAAGGAAACATTCTGTTGACAGTAATGCTTCTCAGGGGTGCTTGAAGATGAATGGGTAAATTTAAAAGTATTTAGCGCTCTTCAAAAGAAAAGCACTACATAAATCTTGGGTAATTGTATCATTATTATCTAGATTACCTATATGAACAAATGGTCTCTTAGGTCATTGGATTTCAGTCTGTCAGGTGTAAATAAATTGCTACCCTTGAGAGGATAAGAAAAATTAACTACTAAGAATAGAAGATAGGTTGAATCTATCTATAATTGAAGAGTTTAACGTGCTCTGTTAACATCTTCTGGTCAAATCTCTGGCATACTGATAGAGAACACGGCAGCACGGAGTCATAAACTCTTATGCACCAACTGTGAACTTCTGATTTGAACCTCATGCTTTGCTGGACCACCAGTCTGTGATTACCATCATCGTTCCTGAACACCTGAGTTTGCCTAGCATCCCAGGAGCAAGGAAAATGACTCACCAAAAAATAATCCCATGGCTCGGCATTAGCTTCAAAGCAGTAATTATAGGGACTTGTGTATATGGCATCCTGGACAGGGAGCAATTGTCTGCAGTGGCCTAAATGTGTGTGTCACAGACTTTGTAGAAAATAAGGACTAGGAACAAAACTGTCTTGAAAATGCTGTGTCAGGCCCTCCCTGGTGGCACAACAGGTTAGGACACAGTACTGCAAGCTGGCCATAGCTACTTCAGGGCAAGTTCGATATCTGGCCCCAGAGATGATCCACATGGCGCGGCAGACCTCTCCTGACCCGCCTGCTGCTCCCCTCAGCAGTGTACTTCATAGGTCGGCCTGTTCTGCTCCCCCACTCTGTCTCTGGTGAATTCTCTCACCACCCCTGCACCTCTGGCTTGTACCCTAGTTCTGTATGCATAAATAAATAAATCTTAAAAAAAATAGAAGAAGAAAACACTGTGTTTTAACACAGTGACAACAATGGAGAACATATAAATCTGCATTGGTTGGATAGTAACTGCGAATCCCGTCAAACTGGAGACATAAAATCCATGTTCCTGTCCTTGCTCTGCTCCCTACTAGCTGGGCAGCCAGGAAGACACCACTGTGCCTCTCCGTCTCCTCATTGGGGTGGGAAGAAAGCTAGAATACGTGAGCTCTAAAATCCTTCCAGTTCTTCCTGAAAAACCATGATTCTAATTTGAGGTGTTAGATCAGTTAGAAAAAGACAAATACCATTATGATTTTACTTATATGTGTATTATAAATAATAACACCATGAACACTAAATTCAGATACAGTGAACAAATTGGTGGTTGCCAGAAACTTGGGGGGAAGGGAGGAAGACTCCTTGAATTTCCTCAGGGGACAGGAAGGGATGGATGTTCTCAGAGATAGCCTTGGTGCAAAAAAGCATCCAGTTGGGCTGAGTTAGGGCACCCACGCCCAGAGGGCAAGGTTTGTAATTGACGGTGGTTAAGAGTTATCCTCTGAGAATGGTGTGAAAGAGCCTGATGGGAAGTACATCTGGAAGCACAAAGCTCTGTTTCCACAGGTGGTCCTGGTAGGAGGTGAATACTTTTTGAAGGATCATGTGGAAAAGTTTTCGAAATCTAATTTGAAGCCCTATGATTTAAAACAAAATTTAAGGTTAAAAAAATTCTAAATGCTGAAGCAACTACAAGGGTCTTCTGTTCTTGTCTATGGTGAGCACCTCAATGTGCATGTTGTTGCTCTGACATGTCTATGTGTGATGTTACAGGGCAGGGAGAGAGGGGCATCCCTAACCCCCTAAACCTGTCTGCTCTAAATAGGTTCTGTCATCTGCTGCATCAAGACAAGACATAAGTAAGAGCTTTAATGGAAAGGAACTTTAGTACAATGAGTATACAATACAGAAAAGACAAATAATAGAATTTCTATATCAAACACCCAAAGTTACCCATCCCCTTGTGGGTAAAAGTCCACCCAAAAGGGATTGGTCCAAAGCAAGGCCTGAAAGCCCACCACAGCCTAAAGCACTGTCTGGCCGGGACCCATAGAAAGGGGTCAGAAATGGCCAGACAAGTCAGGGAGGAAAAGAGCAAAATCAAAGTCAAGATAAATGCTTCCATATTGAACCTCCCCATGGGTCTCTCACCCACATCATTTTCAACCAGTCCAGGGCTAAGAAACAAGCATGGTTTCTTCACGTGTTTCTCTGCTCCATGTGCCTCCCTCGGGTCACCTTCTCACTCTCCTGCTTCCTTCTCCAGAGTCCTTCTCTTCTCTGCTCAGCTCCACCCTCCTTCTGGGTGGGGCAGGGAATCTGGAACTTCCTCTTTTCCTGGGACCACCTTTACACTGTGACATGAGAAGCGGGTTACTAATTCACAGACCCACCACTGATTTGTGTTTTGTCCTGGCTTCTGTGACCAGCCACAAGAAAGAAAGATGGAAGGCAGAAGGGTTGAGCACGCAGAGTTAATTGATCCAGGGCAGCAGCTGAGACGGAGCCTCTAGGTGGGGACCGCAGCTACTGCCAGTGCTATAGGAGAAAGAGGTCTCTCTTATATAGATTCTAGGTTCACATTGCAAACAGGTGACTCATCGTGTTAGGGTCCGAGAACTCGACTACCGCGAAAGACAGAGCGTCACGCAAGAATGCAATTCGCAAAGTAGAGTTTATTGGGCTGGCTAGCCAAGGTCAAGCCGTTCCCTGCCGGACACGCAGGACCAAGAGTTCTGGCAAGATCCCGACCAAAGGAATGTCAGGGAATATATTGGCCTTGTTGGCCGTTACATATGTCAGAGCCCGCGAAATTCAACTTAGCAAATGGATTCAAAGATTAACAGATGTCACAGCCTGGGTCACAGTTCAACCACCCACAGACATGTTTTCAGGAATAAATGTCTCATTTCCTGGTGCCTCCAGTCCAATCAGCCTGGGCCACACCATTCCCATTATCCAATCAATTTAAATGTACATTGTCCCTCTTCAACCTATTCCGTATTCAGGGGGTGGGGGGGTGCGGGCGGGGTGCTTGCCTGGGCTAGTTTTGCTCAGGCCTGTGGGCATTCCTCCATTCCTTCACCAGGCCACTTTTCTAGGCTACACCTCAGTTCAGGCCTGGCATGGTGGTTTTTTTGATGTGTCAACTTAGCTAAGCTAGTCTCCCATTACTTGATTAAACATTAATCTAGATGTTGCTGTGAGAGTGCTTGACAAATACGATTGAAGCCTCTAATTAGTTTACAAGAGATTATGTAACAGAGTGGTCCCCAGGAAAAGGGGAAGTTCCATGTTCCTGGCCCTACCCAGAAGGAGGGTGGAGCTGAGGAGAGGAGACAAGGAATCTGGAGGAAGAAGGAAGCAGGATGGAGAGCCAGAAGGAGATCCGAGGAAGCTATGTGGAGCAGAGAGCATGTGATGAAGAAACTGAGCTTGTTTCTTCATCTTGGACTGATTGAAACACATGTGGGTGAGAGACCCGGGGGAAGGTTGACTATGGCAGTGTTTATATTGATTTTGATTGTTTAGGCTGGTGGAGGGCTTTCAGGCCTTGCTTTGGGCCAACCCCTTTTGGGTGGATTTTTACCTTAAAGGGGATAGGTAACTTCAGGTGTTGATTTAGAAATTATATTCTTTGTCTTCTGTGTTGTATACTCATTGTATTAAAGTTCCTTTTCATTAAAGCTCTCTTGTCTTAATGCGGTGGATAGCAGAGCCTATTTAGAACAGGAAGGCTTGGGGGTTCAGGGGTGCCCCTCTCTCTCAGCCCTGCAACAATTTTCCTGAAAATGCTACATGGGCCTTGTTATAGGGTACCTCAATTCAGAGAGAGGCACCCCTGAAGCCCCAAAACCTGCCTGCTCTAAGTGGGTTCTGCCATCCGCTGCAACAAGGCAAAACATATAAAGCTTTAATGAAAAGTGACTTTAATACAGTGAATATACAATATGGAACACAAAGAATGTAACTTCTAAATCAAACACCTGAAGTTACCCATCCCCTCGTGGGCAAAAGTCAACCCAAAAGGGATTGGCCCAAAGCAAGGCCTGAAAGCCTGCCACAAGACTAAAGCACCTTCTGGCCGGGACCCATGGAAAAGGGTCAGAAATGGCCAGACAAATCTGAGAGGAAAAGAGAAAAATCAAAATCAATATAAACACTGCCATAGTCACCTCCCTACAGGTATCTCACCCACATCTGCCTTAAACAGTCCAGGGTCAGGAAACAAGCCCGGTTTCTTCATCACATGTTTGCTGCTCCATGTGACTTCCTTAGGTCTCCTCCTTCTCCATCTGGCCTCCTTCTCTTCTTCTCTCCTTTCTCCTTTTTCTCTGCTCAGCTCCACCCTCCCTCTGAGTGGGGCAGGGAACCTGGAACTTCCCTTCTCCTAGGGACCACCCAGTTATAGGCCTGATCAATCAGTTGAAAGCCTTTAAAGGAGGAGTGAGACGTTCCCAGAAAGAGGAGAAAGCTTCCTGGATACAGTATCCCAGCCCATGCTTGTGATTTCCAGCTCTCCATGAGCTTCCAACCCTGTGGGCCTGCTCTAGTTACAGAGACCAGTCCCTTATAATAAATGAATGGATGGATGGTAGATAGATAGATAGGTGGAGATAGAGTTTGATGGATGGATAGAGGAAGGGAGGAAGGGGAGGAGGAAGGCAGGCTCGCAGGAAGGAAGGCAGGTATGAGAAAAGGAGGGAGAGAGGAGGGGGGAGGAAGGGAGGGAAGAAAGGAAGTGGGATGATAGCAGACATTTAGGTATAGATATGCATGTATATAGATATGTAAATATTTTGATAAAGACCTACAAATTCTGCTTTTCTAGTTGGAACTTTAATAAAAGCTTTGGCATCAAATGAGGTTTGAACAAATGAAAACATGCTTAAGCCCCAACTAATACACTCAGGTTTTCCTAAAGTCTACAGCTGCCAAACTCGAAGTGAAGCAAAACAAAAACAAAAACAAACGTGAGCCTAAGAGAGAGGAAAATAGCCTCATTGTTATTCTCCTATGGGCTTTGAAGAAAGGTTAGGAGGGATTTATATAAAGGCCAAGTGACATTACAAAGGGAAAGTAATTACAAATGCAATAGCTATGTTCTTCTAAGCATCTAATTCCCTAAAATACAGAGTGCCCTCCCCACAGAAAAATAATTCTACCTTCGATAAAATGCCAGTGAATCCCACAATAAGTTGAATCCTAGCAAGTTGAGTCGTTCCTCAATAGAAGGAAGAAATATGGTCACAATCTTGATGTCAGCACCATCAAGATGGCAGATAAAGTCCTTTAAAGAAGGACTGGTCTGGCAGATAAAAAAAGCTGGTGACTCATGCCTTTTGCAGCAACATGGATGGAACTGGAAGGGATCACGCTTAGTGAAATAAGCCAGAAGGAAAAGGAAAAATACCAGATGGTTTCACTCATAGCATGAGTATAAAGGACCAAGCAAGAAAATAATAATAATGAACAACTATATGCAGAGACATTTTACAGGGGTGGAGTGGGGAATGGGATCAAAAACAGTGGTGGAGGGAAGTGCACTGGACTATGGTGATGGCACACAGGTAACTGACTTGGTGATGGGAAACCCTTGGAGATTACAAATGAGATGGAAAAAGGCACAAAATGATGTAAAAATAGAGCCCTCCCTGGTGGCACAGCAGATTAAAGAACAGCACTAAGAAGCTAATGCCACTTCAGCATGAGCTCGATACCTGCCTGGAGGTGACCCACATGGTGCGGCAGACCTCTCCGGACCCACCCGCTGCTCCCCTCACCAGTGTACTTCAACGATCTGCCTGTTCTGCTCCCCACTGTCTCTGGTGAATTCTCTCACTGCCCCTGAGTCTCTGGGCTATACCCTAACTATGTGTGCATAAATAGATCTTTTTTAAAAAATGTGAAAATAAACTATTATATTAAAATTAATAAATAATTTTTAAAAAGAGCTTATGACAAATATTCGTGCCTCTTGCCAATGCCTTTCCCGCTAAAGCCCTCCTGCCGTAAGGAATCACAGTCTAGGCTGCATCTCTGTGGTTCTCTGTCTTTATTCCCATAAAAACAACCAAATTCATTGTCCTAGAATTTACTCAGTCAACATATTTTCATTGATACTCATTATATTCAGATGCTTCTCTAGGTGCTACAGATAAGTTGTCCTCAAGAGCTTGCTTGTGGTTAGAGAACCCTTGTATTTTTACATATATTTAACTGTATTGCGTTGCTTCACTCTAGTATATGAATAAGTAAATAATTTCAGAATCTTGTAAAGATATAGAAGAAAATGACCATTCTGACCATTGGATCATGGTGTGGAAGTGATGACAGAGGGTAACGCTGGCTCTGGCTGTTAGATAAACCAAAGTCCTTGAAAAGACATTATAGAACAGACTCAGAATACCACCCAGCCAATACCACCCAGCTCATATATGAGTTCATGAGCTAAATAAGTGGTTGCTGTTTTGAGCCAGTAAGTTATGGGGTGTTTGTTAAATAGCAAACACTAGAGAAGTGGGGTATTCACCTTTCACATTTGCGTGGGACAGAGAGAATTTTATAAAGTCCACTGTCTGCCTCAGCCTTCAGCTTTACCTACACCTCTGTGAACATGCCAACTTATGTCTGGAGACAGTTATCCATGGGTGACTCGTTTTTCTTCATGTCTTGTAAGCAGAGCCCTGACTGTCCTTGTTCTATAATGTCTTTTCAAGGACTTTGGTTTATCTAACAGCCAGAGCCAGCGTTACCCTCTGGAGCACATGGTAGGCATGCATACTGCCCCCAGCCAAGATCCGATTCCCTGAGCCTGGAGGTCCTCTCTCGTATCACACTCCATTGCATGTGGAGTCCTTTTGCTTCACCCTGTAAGAACTGGGTTTGAAAAACAGATACAAGAAATGCCAATTTTCTGACCATTGTTAATGCTGTGAGTAACAAAGCACCTTGAAACCCATTAAGGAATCTCCATGAAACTATGGCAGAATAACATGTAAAACTGCAAGAGGGTGAAATGTTAGACCCTCACAGCTCTTAGCATTAATCAAAATGCCTGTATTTAATACTATCGGTGAAACTCACATAAGGGATGTTGCTTCATGTCCGTAAAGGTTCATTTCTCCACAAGTACCTGCAAAAACATATTATAAACCTTCCCCAGGAACTCCAGGGCACTGACAAGATGTACATATCCTTGTTTTTCCTTTAAAGGACATGGGACAAAGGTGAGCGGCTAAACAAATCCATTTTTAAACCACAAGCAAAAGGAAATGGAAGACTAGATTCAGATGCACGAAGAACACAGCTTTTAAAGGATAAGAAAAATACAGCTGGACTCTCCACTTCCTGCTTCCTCCCCCAGCCCTCACCCCCAGCACTCAGTGAAAAGACTGCTGACCCTAGCAGACTATGCACAAACTCCATCACGGGGCACAGAGATTCAGAGATCAATGAAGGTGGAAAACTTAAGTCTTTATTATAAACAGCTTAAGAAAAACAACTGTAATTCTTGCTCCATTGGCTACAAACAACTTTTCAGGAACCTTTGCATTTTAACACAACTCAAAACTCCACTTTCAAGATAGGGAGACTTAGATATTTATTTTTAATACAGGGTCTTTAATTCAGCACTTCTACCAGGAAGTTATGTCTACACAATGACCTCATCGTCATGTTTGTCAGAGAAGCTCGACACTGAAACACTGGGAGAAAACAGATGGGGAAAGAGGCTGAGGTTCTCAGAAGAAATCTCTTAGGGCATGGATTAAATGTCTGCTGAGCTGGTCTACAGATGAGTAGTTACTTCACCAGAACACCTTACCCAAATTGAGCCTCTGAGTTGAACTTCCAGAAAATGCCCTTTTCTACTGTCCTTGAGTAAATGTCTTTAAGAGCCAAAATCCTTTTCCCACAAGGCTCAGATTCTATGAGACACAACCCATCCACTGGCTGCATTAACCACAAGTTACCACTTCTGCCAGGTACATGTGGATGGAGATTTATTTATTTATTTATGCTTACAGAACGGGCATACAGGCCAGAGGTATGGGGATGAGAGGATTCACCAGAGACAGTGAGGAGCAGAACAGGCAGATGTACTGAGACACACTGCTTAGGGGAGCAGCGGGTGGGTCAGAAGAGGTCTGCCAAGCCATGGGTTCAGCTCCCTGTCCCGGGATGGAACTCGTGCTGCAGTGGCTTTGGAGAGCTTCATAATGCGGTGCTTCTCGGTGATGGGAAACCCACGGGGATTACAATTGAGATGAAAAAAAAAAGTACAAAATGATGTAAAAAATAAACTATTATATTATAAAAAAAAAAAAAGAAAGAAAGAAAGAAAATAATGCAGTGCTTTAACTTGTTACGCCACCAGGGAGAGCCCTGGATGGATATTTTTAACCTTGATTGTTCAGATGTAACACATAGGAAGCCTGGGGGGGGGGGGGGGTAGTACAACTGATTTGTATAGGCCCGTTTCTGGCTAATTAAGTTAGAATCTCAGGGGGAGCCAGGAATGAAAACCATTAAAGTACAGCTCTAGGCATATAAATATCCAATCAAATGGCCTCGCTCATAAATCCATTCCATTCTAGAAGGTGTTATGGCAAGTTTTGAGGTATTTATTTATTTAGCCTGAACAGGAGACCAGCGCTCTCATTCATTTATCCAATCAATATTTACTGATCACCTGATAAATGTCAGCTACTACCCAAAATGAGCTGCAATCTGGAGGGGAAGATAGAGAATCAGCAACATTAATACTTGCGAGGGGAAGTGCAGAATGTGCTACACGAGCTTGGCAGGAGGCCAACACCCTGTACATGGGGACCACAGGACTTTCATCTCTTTCCCGCCTCAGTCGTTGGGTCCCATGCACTGTGATGAGGGGCCTGACTGCCAGGGGAACATCATCATCTATAACCATTTGCCAAAGCCAGCTGGTGCTTTTAGTAAATCTTGGGAGCACCTGCATAGCTTTATCATTAGATATAAAGCAGAAAAAAACAACCGACATTCCTAAATCCCAAGGTGACATGAAAGTTTGGAAGTAACACGGACTGAGAGGGTTTCAAGCTACAGAACAGACTGACGAAATGAGCCCTTGGCATCATCTCTATGGAGGGAGCCAGTAGAGATGCCACAGCAAAACCTTCTACAGGAACATATCTGGCCAAAGCAGAGCTGCAGAGAAATGCTTGTGAAGTCAGAGCTGCAGGAGGGGTGACTAAGCACAGACCTTGCATGACAAAGTGGGGGGGGGGTCTTACTGTTTTTAGGAGGAGGGGACTATCTTCAGGCACTTATCCCCATGTGCTAGTGAGCTTCGTCCACAAAATGAGTCATGTAGATAGATCTCCGTTCTAGAGAATTTTTAAATTTTTAAATTTAAATTTTTTTTCTTGAATAAATAGTGCTGTGTGTGCCTTTCATTTGCTGCTGTGTTAGAGAGGAGAAAACTATACTTGAGTATCAGTTTCATGGCTGGATAGCTGGATGAACTTAAGTCATTTACCCTGTTTGGAGACTTAGGTCCCTGGTCTTAAAATTTGGGATGATGACCACAGGATCATTGCAGATTTTCAGTCAGTAGTTTTGAATCCAGTATCGGCACAAAAGAGCAATTTAAAATAGGAGCTCTCAGTATCCCCAAAGTATAAACTCACACTCAGAGGGTCCACAATGTCACTAACTTCGACTAGTTGGCCTCCTGCAGTAGTACCCTACATTTTCTCCTCACCTGATAAATAAAAAGAGGAAAAGAAGCCCCACATTTAATAAACAGTATCTCCCAGATCAGCAATGTGTGACTGGTACTGAGCAGACACAGGATGGTATCAGGGCGCTGACATCCCCAAACCAGCCTTCTCACACATTGTCAGATTGTAAATTGTCTGTAATATCCTGTTGCTACTTATATATTTAGCATTTTCAACACAATCATCTCAAGCCAAGTTTTCAGAAAACTGCAGTAGACAAATGAAAAAAAAATTGCCTTGCTCTCAAATTAGACAATGTTCTTTTACTTCAAAACACTTTTTCAGAGTCAGAAACTTACCCCCTTCTCTTCCCCCACCCCCACCAGGAACTGAAGAGGAAATGAGCAGGGCAGGGAGGGTGAGATGATGTGGCTAAGGTGTCAGTAGAAGCACCAAAGACAAAGGAGACAAAAAGGATCTGGAGGAGTGTGTTTTGGAGAGGGTCCACCTGGGAAAAGGGTCTTCTGGGCTCAGGGACAAGCTGCTCTCAAACGTCCACACCCTCATACATTATTAAATGTGGGGCTTCTTTTCCTTTTTTATTTATTTTTTATTTCAGTGGGATGTGCTTGACTCCAGGCCCATCATCCATGTTTGCAAAACTTCAGGAAATTCCTCTTAGTGCAAAAGGATAAACCAGGGCCATTAACTGCGAACAGGTCTACCAAGGACTTCTGACTGTCCACTGTGTTGCCAGAAATCAAGCTCGCACCTCATGTCCTCGGTTCTCAAGACGAATGGAATCATTTGAACCTGTCAGCACACATCGTGTAGAAGCACAATTTGGCATAGGAATCATCTTCTCTTCATCTTTAATCTTAACCTTTTCTTCTCTTGGCACTGACTAAAGGGCTGGGTAAATTTAGACAGAACTTTCCTCCTGACTTATCTCTGTCAGTTGGCCACATCTCAAGCAGTAAGCTAACTACATTTTCTCTTCAAAAAAGGGGCCTACTTCAGAATTGTATGTCACTTCACAATAGCATGAAAGTGCCCAAGTAGTCTGCCATATTCTTGAACCCCCAAAGTGGAAAAAGGAAAAAATGTTAGACATGTTGAAGGAACAAGAAAAACAATAAAACGTTCCTCATGTGTATCATAAGCAGGATAACTAGTCTATTAAAAGTAAGAAATCAAGTTTGTAGAAACCTTTCATGATATGCAGATAAAATAGGCACATCTACTATGTTGTTTTCATTTAAAATATACAAATGTACATTAATTCACCAAGGGTTTTTCAGTGGGTATGAGTCCATTCCTTTGAGTTTCCCATTGGTCTTTCAGAAAACATATTTAAGATGTATCATTCTAGTGGAGACTGCTGGCTAATCGCACAAACCTATTCTCTTCCTCTCTATAATTAGAAGGTTGTAGCTCAGTGTGTTTCTGTGTCCAACCCAAACATGCCCCTTTCTCCTAAAGGTAGGTATGATCACAGTACTGCGATTTTGTCAACAGAGCACTTGTAGAAGTGAGGAGTACCACTCTGGCTTGTGTCTAAAGAAGTTTGCTTTCTCAGGGTTCTTTGTTCTAATTCCATAACCCCAGTAACATGCCTTCAACAACTTAAATAACAAGGCTTTAGGGTTTGCTTGCCAGAATGATGAAAAAGCCTCTATCTCTGAATGATTTACATAGGTTCCCTCTGACCTACAATGATCACCTTGCATAAGAAAACAAACAGGACCCCCCCTGGAGGAGCAGGAGTTAAAGTCTCAGTCCTATAGAGCAATTATTGGCAGCCACTGCAGCACAAATTTGATCCCCAGCCAGGGTAGTGACCCACTTGGCACAGCAGACCTCTCCTGTCTCACCTGCTGCTCCCCTCAGCAGTGTATTTCAGCAGATCCACCTGTTCTCTCCACTCTGTCTCTGGTAAATCCTCTTACCCTCTGCACTTCTGGCCTGTACCCAGTTCTTTTATGCATAAGTAAATAAAATACATCTTACAAAAAAAAGAAAAACAAGTAAATAAAAATTGATCTTTAAGTCATCAACTTACTGTGAAAACTCTTTGTCTAGCAGCTTAGTCTTATCCTCACAATCCAATCACTTGTTAGTATGGACTTAAAAAGATATGTATGTATATGAAGTCATCTGAGAACATACAGAACTTGTTGCATTTTTATGACTTTTACTCCATTTTTTTACAGATCTGATTTAAGATC
>NW_004567108.1:43965619-43981298 GCF_000260355.1 Condylura cristata
TCTTATCCAGAAGAAATCTCCCAGAGGGCCTTCTGTGAAGTTTTCTTCTTATTTAATCACATTCTGCCTGTTAAAAAAGCCCTTTCTGACATGGAAACAATCCAAATGCCCAAAAGTCGATGACTGAATTAAAAAGATATGGTACATATACACAATGGAATATTACTCAGCAACCAAAAAAATAAACTCATGCCTTTTGCAGCAACATGGATGGAACTGGAAAAGATCATGCATAGTGAAATAAGCCAGAAAGAAAAGGAAAAATACCGGATGGTTTCACTCATTGCAGGAGTATACAGGACCAGTGGAGAAAATAATAATAATAATGAACAGCTATATACCAGAGACATTTTACGGGGGTGGAGTGGGGAATGGGATCAAAAACGGGGGTTGGGGGAAGTGCACTGAACTATGGTGATGGCACACAGGTGAGTTGGTTATAGGAAGCCCACAGGGATTACAAGTGAGATGGAAAAAGGCACAAAATGATATAAAAATAAACTATTATATTATTTTTTTTAAAAAAAGCCCATTCTTCCCTCTCATATGTCACACTCCAGGAAGGCAGGGCTCACCTGTTCCATCTTTGGGCTCCCCATAATGCTGAAGTGAGCCCAGGTAGCACAGGAGCAACCTGGGGCCCTCCCTGGTGGCACTATGGATTAGGACACAGCACTGCAAGCTGGCCGCAAACTCTTTAGTGAAGAGTTCGATCCCCGGCCCAGGAGGTAATCACATAGCGTGGCAGACCTCTCCTGACCTGCCCGCTGCTCCCCTCAGCAGTGTACTTCGTCAGTTAGCCTGTTCTGCTCCCCATTCTGTCTCTGGTGAATCCTCTCACTGCCCCAACACCTCTGTCCTGTACCCCAGTTCTGCATGCATAAATAAATAAGTCTTAAAAAAAAAAAAGAGCAGCCTGGGTTAAAGAGGACTGAAGGGAAAGTGAGGCAGGAGCAATTTTGCAGGTAAGGAGAGGAGAGAGACCAAAGGGGGTTCACTTTTGGGCATCTGAAGGAGATGTGGGCTGATGGTAATGCCAGGGCACTTATAGATGAGGATTGGGCCCTGCTCTGAGAGAGATGCTCTTCTCCCTACTTAGAAAGGTGGTAACCTCCTTTCCATTATTTTCCCTCCTGACCTCTCCTTTCACTGTCCTCTTTTCCTATGGAGAACAGTGGAACCTACATAGTATGACTACTCTGGTCAGTAACCCGTAGGACAAAAAATGAAATCATTACATAGTGGGAGACCAACTATGCAAAGCACTATTTTGGAAGTAAAAGCCAATTATGTATTACTAGTTATGTGTGCAGCGAAACAGGGAAACCTTCCACCCCAGAAAACTACCCAGTTCATTTTACATAACACTGAGAGATGATTTGCATCACTTCAAGGAACATTTTCATGGTACAAAAACACCTATTTATGAGTAAAAGTTGTTAGATATTCCATGCTGATAAGAGTGTGGTGAAAACATGTGCTCATCCTCTACGAAAGGCACATTCCTGGCAAAGTAGCCAGCAGTACCTCTTTAAATCTACGTGTTGTTAAAGTATGGATATGCCAAGTCCAGTAATGACCAAGACCCAAGTCTGATGTAAAAGCAAAGTGAACCTTTGTTAGGCTAGCTTGAGCTAGGGTCCGACCCAGAGTAATCCAACGCAGTGGACACTCCTTGAGGGGGGAAGGACCCCGGCTTCTTAAAGTCATGGGTTTATAAAGGCATAGTGGGAGGGGCTGGGTGGTCACAAGTCTCTGCTTGCCGAATGCCTGGTGCAGATAACAGTTAGTTTCTGGAACATTTTCTCCAGGAGAGATCAAAACTAATCTTTGAGCAATAGGTTTAGCAACAGTTTTAGCAGTTTTACTGGTCTTCTGGGCTTCGCATTGCTTATCTTTTAGCAACAGTTTTACTGGCCTTCTGGCCTTTGCATTCCTCTACAGTGTGACATATGTCATATGAAACATGAATCTGACCACATCATTCTAATTCTGAGGCTATCTCCTTTGGCCATGTTGACCACAGCTAACAATTAAGTGGGTCCCTGGTTCCAGCTGAAGGGTGGAGTCAAGCATCAAGATGCAGCTCATCTGATCCTAAAGATACTGTGTCCAAGAAAAATAACTGTGTGGCAAAACAGCATTTTTGGAAACTGCTGCTCCAGGCAAACAGTAGCTTCAATGAAAGCCAGACATTGTGGCGCTAAACTCGCAATTCTTAAAAGATAAGGCTTTAAATGGGGAGAATTTTAACAACTCTCTTTGTTTTCATCAATTCGCAGACACCGTCAGCTGGGTAGAATAACCAGATACCTGCCTAGGTCCTTGAAATGTTTCCCTTGAAAATTAAACAAAATCCTGACTGAGAAGTTCTAAGTTCGGGCAGCTTTCTCAGAGCTATCTCAAGGTTGTTCCTTGGCTCTAGTCTTCATTGTTGATTCTTTAATAAACTCAGTTAATGTTTGCTTGCCTTGATTCATATATGCAACAGCAACAAATGGCTAGAAGAAAAAAGTCTATGTTGTAATATCCAGTACACTAAGGTAGAAGCCGTTCAAATGTCAATAATAGGACAGTGATTTTATAATTTTATGGTAATTTTTACTATATATATATCATTAAAATTGTTATTTGTGAGAAATAAATGAGTTAGAGATGAAAATATCCTTTGGTAAGAAGAGTAGACTTCAAAATTTTGAGTACAGCGCATATAATTATGCAAAAATCTGGTGCATATGAAAAATAATGCTCAAAGACAAAACTAAACTGTTAGGGTGGACTATTTTTAATATTATTAATATGGGGCCTCCTTGGTGGCATAGGGATTAACTTTCAGTGTAATCACACTATATTACCACTGAGGCCTGAATTTAGTGCTTGGTCAGGGAGCTGCCCCACATGGCACAGCAGACCTCTCCTGTCTCGCCCATGTCTCCCCTGAGCAGTGTATTTCAGTAGATCTGCCTGTTCTGCTCCATACTGCTCTCTGGTGAGTCCTCTCACACCCCACACCTCTGGGCTTACACCCCAGTTCTTCTATGCATAAATAAAGGAATAAATACATCTTTTAAAAATAATACTATCAAAATAAATATGGGTGCTATGTGCCAGCATTCCACAGGAAGAAGTGAGAAGATAAATGAAAGACTAAAAGAGGAAGCTTTATGTCCAAGACAACATTCACCGACAATACAGTTCTCATTCTCAGAGCTGTTATTTATGTTTGGCATTATTTTTATAAGGCTAATGATAAGTTAATTTGTAGTAGGAAAGCATGCTAATGAATGAAATCTATTCACAAAGAGGCTTACTCATGATTTTTTTCTCTCGTGCCAAATTACATGCATGCCTCGCTATATCAGCTATTTATGGAGGGGGGAAAGTAATTTCAACCTAGGGTTACAAAGCTGCATTGGGAGTGGTTGCAATGGCTGTGGCCCTTCCACAAACCAGTTGTGAGGAGTTGTGTAAGTGCCTAAGGGCTGTTTTCTCCATGAACTAAGTGAAGAGGCTGAACCGCAACACCGAGGGCCCCACAGCTGTACCATCTCTTGAAACTGAAAAGTCTCAGAGTGATTTGGAGAACTCGATGCAGCACGTGGGTTCAGCTGTGTTCCATTTTGCATGACTTGAGTCCTCTAAAAGAAGAATTAGAAGGATGGCCTGTGGGGGTCCTGTTCTCCCTAGATTAGGTTTACCACCACCCATGGTTATTTGTTTACCAAAGAACACTTCTTTGGTGCCTGTGGCCTGTTAGGTACTACTGACTATTACTAATTCATGAATCCTTACAACTATCTTGGGGTGTGGAAAATATTATATACTTACTGTACAGATGACTAAACCTAGGCCATGAGAAGTCGATTGTTTTCCTGGGTCACTTTGCTGGTAAATGGCAGAACTGAACTCAATTCTAATTAGTCTAGCTCCAAAGTTCATGTTCTTAACCATGGTGAGTTGGCTGCTTTCTATCAATATCTCACACACACACACACACACACACACACACACACACACACCCTCCAGTAAGGAGTTTACAATGTCATAGGAGAGAAGGAATGCTCAAATTTGAGATTGCCAAGATCATCCTGTCTTAGGAATGGCTCAAAATATTCCAAAAATCATCATCAACCTTGTCAGCTGTGCCCTGATGGATCCTTATGGATTCACGAGACTGTAGGATGAATTAGTACATATATAAAGCAAACTTGGTAGTAACATCTTTTGCTTTCCATGTAAGGGAGTCAAATAATTTCCACTAAGTGGGAAAATGATGTGCCCTGTCATTCCATTTGCAGAACCTGGACGGAGAAGTAGAAAGTCAGATCTAACCCTCCTAACCCTTCCACATTATCAAGGAGGACAAAGACAGTGTAAAAACATCATTATGAGTCTATAACTGTAAGTAGGAACTAATGTCTTGGAGAGGGTAAGTACAGAAGGAGCCTGGAGTAAGCAAGAGAAATGTTAGGCATCTGCAGTCAGCTAACACTGAGTAACACCCACACCTAACCTTTGTACAGGCTGGGCTGCTTACAGTGTGGGGGATGATGCCTGAAATTGATAGTCAGAACTCTTTTATAAGTTCTAAAGGGAGAATTTGCCCCTATCTCAACCTAACCTAAGATCAATCTTTTAAACCCGTGACCTACCAATAGGGGCCATATATATAATTTTCAATTTTCTAGTAGCTACATTTAAAAAAATAAAAGGAAATTAGAGAGTTTTATGGTCAAAATATTTTTACATATAATCAATATAAAATTATTAATGAAAGAACTTACATTACTTTCATAGTGACTTTTCAAAAATCTATCTTGTATTTTAAACTTGGGGCACATTTAAACTTGAATTAATTATATTTCATGGGCTTAGCAGCTACACAAATCTACTAGCTCCCATATTGAACAGGTCTAGACTTTGCTAGTGAAATGTACTTTGTTTTGGTGTGTATATTTTTAAAACTCTACCCTTTTTGATATATTCTCCTTTGAGTTTTAGACTTATGATGGTTCAGCTTCAGCATGCTATCTTAAGTAAGCCAAAGGCATTACCTACTATTCCATTGTGGGCATTAAATTAAACCCCCAAATTCTCATCCCATCTCAGAGCAATTCTAGAGTCCTCATGTGCTTATAATACTGTGATTTTTTTTCTAGTCCCTTGTAATCTCCCTTATTTATTTTTAGAAGACTCAATATGTATTTAGAAGTTTTCATGTTATAATATAACTAGCTTCCTAGATATTTGTAGTGGGAACGATTTTCAGGTCATCCAGTGCATCACACTGCAAAATCTGAAAGTCCTAATATAAGTACTTAAAGAATTCAACCCAAGTGGTCAAACTGGGGAACTTTCATACCTTTAAGTGATTACTGTATTAATCATAAAAATAATCATGAAAGCACAGTGCTTGAAAAAATAAGAAGATAACCTAAGGACCATTCAAAGAAGGATATTACAAACACTAACATGGAACTCAGATAATTCAGACAAAAAAATTATAAAAATTTACTTTAAAAGGGACAATGTGAATGTACAAAATCAAAAAAGATAACCTCCTAACATTTGCAGCAACATGGATGGAGCCAGAAGGGATTATGCTCAGTGAAATAAGCTTGAAGGAAAAAGAAAAGTATCAGGTAATTTCACTTAGAGGAGGAATATAAGGGGCCCAAATAAGAGATTTTAAAAAATAAAATTAGAAAGCAACTATAAACTAGAGACATTCTGTAGGGAACGGAGAGGGATCAAAATAGGGAAGAATACAAGGGATTATGGTGATGGCTCAGGGGTGAATCGGTGGTGGGGATTTACAGGGACTACACCTGAGAGGAGAAAGGACAAAATATTGCACAAAAATAAACAATGATGTAAAACCTAAATAAATAAATTATATTTTTGAATGATTTTTAAATTATAAATTAATAACTATCCTTTTATAAACTACATCTTATTTAAAAGGCTTTTAATAAAGGTAAATTGATCAAAATGAACACAATATTGAAACGTCTAATGACTCAGTAACTTGAAAGATAAAAAAGTAAGTTACTAATGGATTTCCTTTAAGAAGACTCTGGGCTCCAGTTAGCAGTCTAAGTTCTTTTATATCTTCTATCTTAAACAATTCCTGGGCCATATAATTATTGCTACCATCCACCAGCTTCAGGTGACAGGTTCTATTCTCACCATCATCTGTAATGCCAGTTCCCCCATGAGAATGTAAGCTCCATCAGGGAAGCAACAATTTTGATCATACTGACCACTGTATTACCACCGTATGGTACCAGCTTCAAGTATATATGGCTAGCTAATGCACTGCTTAATAAAAACATTAACAAAACCTAGTAAAGAGCCATTAGAAGTACCAAAATATTGAACAATATTAATAAAGTAGCCAGCTGCAAAATATTTGTATAAAGTCTTCTCAAATGTCACTACTTGTTAACTTGAAAATAAACTGGATTCAGGATTTCCATTTTCTTTGCAACATATGCAAAGGGCACAGGAACAAAATTAAAAACATGCAGAAATTACGAGCACTAAAATCCTGATTGAAGGACACAGAATGAGGAGACAGTCTGAAAGAGCAAGGCGGTAGCTTGCAAAGCAGTCAATGCTCCACAGAGCCATCCACATGTGAGATTTAATTTAATGTAAAGGAGGAGAGACACACCGTAAAGCCTGCGCGCTAAAACAGGATAAAGCAGCACAAACTTAGATAAACAGATGCTTGGAAAAGAGAAACATCAAAAATGGAAAGATCGAAAAAAAAAAAATGGGCAGGGTATAATGCTATGAAAAAAATGCCAGTATACTGAATATGGGTATCCTAATTTTGTCTTGTTTTTAAAGACTGAGTATGCGTCTAAAATCCTTCACAATGACAGATCACAACTTTACGAGGTTACTTCTGGTTGAATGGATTAGAACTTTTTGCTGTTGCTTCACCCCTTTCTTTATTTTCCAATGTCTCAAAACCAAACATTTTTACCTTTTTAAACAGAAACAAAAATAAGCCACACACACATGTAAAGTGTCCACAAGGGCCCTCAATTCTCTGTAAAGTTGGACTCTGGGTGGGACAAACTGGCTGCACGATCTTTGGAGGACCATGCCCAGCAGGCAGGTGCAGCTAAGCACAGGATGATAATGTCAAACACTCCGTGAGCTCAAAAACGTGCTTGGCTGATTCCAGATGTTCTCAAAATCCAGACTGCATTTCGGAATCTTGATGGAGCATCAGAAGGGAACAAAACAGATGGAGTGCCAATCCTACTGGGCAGAGCTTGTTTGAGTTCATTATGCTTTAAAAGAAATTTCTATCAAGTCAGTATTTATTTACCCTCAAGGACTTTACTTCACATTTTACCACTTATCTGGTAAGCAAGAATGGTGTCCTCCTCTCCTTGAAGGACAGGCAAACTTTCTGCCTAGTCTTCAAAAGGGATGGGTCAGGGACACTAAACTGGCACGTGGCACACACGTCTTATACTTTGCCACCTTCAAATTTGGCCTCTGCCACCCCACTGTGAAGCTACCAGCATGTTTGTTGTCCTTGAAGAACTTTCATGAATCAACAGGCCAGAACATAATACCACCACCAACATACGAGTGAGAATGAACACATACCAGATGCCTACTGTATGCCAGGCAATTTTCTAAACACGTCCCATACACTAGATAACTCATTTGCTCTTCATAAGAATCCCACCAAGTGGGACAGTAGGAAGAGAAAGGTAAATAAATGACTTTTGCCAGAGCCACACCACCAACATGTGGTGAAGTGGGAGTTTGAACACAGAAGTTCACAAAGGAGAAGATAGAAAATGAAAGCATGCCGCTCAGGTACACAGCTGGCTGTCCTTGCTGAAACTGAGGTTGGACAGTGCTAGATAAGCAGCAGAGAAAAGTGCAGTTCTACTGGGGAACAAGTCAGTGAGAATGGATGAGAGGAGGACAAGAACTTAAAAAAAAAAATTAAGCAGTGGAGGAAGTCAGGCACATTACTAAAACAGACTGGACAACATAGGTTACACTGCTGCCGAAACACGGGACGACAGGGCCAGAGGAGGAGCCAGTCCATGGCTGCCAGGGCCATGCGGAGGAAGGGTGGTGACCGTGCGGAGATCGGATGTAAGGGGTGTAAAATAATCCAGAAATCAGCAGTAGAAAGGTGAGATTCCGCCAAGAGGAAGGAATGGAAATGCAGAGGTAGAGATAGCTCACTCTGGAGAAGCAAGGGGCAGAGGGGAAGCTGCAGATTTGAGAGGAAATGGCATCATTTCCTTGTTGTTATAAGCCTTGCATGTGTCTTCCTTAGCCACCCTGCCACACACATTCAGAAAGAGGAACTCCTCCCTCTGGGTTTAACAACAGAGAGTGAAATGGCAGCTCTGTCCGGGTGCCCTGAGTTGGGTTGGATGCGTGGTTTTCTGTGTATTTATTTTTAGGGATTCTAGCCAAGAATCTGATATGATTTCAGGTGAACAGATGCGATTTGAAAAGAGGATTCTTCCCTGGCAGAATTACTGTGGCCATTAAATAGGATCCCAGGTGTAAAGGACACGCACAGAGTCTGACACCAAGCACATGCCCAGTGAACGGTGGTCACAAGGACATTGTCTCTCACACTCAAACTTACTCTCTCTCTTCTGGAACAGGACATAAGCCCAGGCACTGAAAGCTCCCTGCTCTTTGGCTTTAAGATGACTCAGAAATGCCAGCACTCTATGTGGGAGGATTTAAAATTTAAATGACATATGTCTTCTTGAACACAGAGCTAATTCATGGACCACAGAAGTTTATCTACCAACTAACTCTTTCAGGTTGGTGGGGGTGGGGCAGTGTAGCTGCATCTTGAAATGTGGGTAAGTCTGGATAAGATATGAACTGTGAGGTTATTGGAGAATGACCCCTGTTCTCTTAAGATGGTGGCTGAGTAGTGGGGCAACACTGGCAAATTCAAGATGGAAAGAATGAGAAAGGAGAGGAATGTCATACAAATGTCATTAAAAAAAATGAAGCTTAAATTTTGTGTTTTAAGATAGATGACCACAAGTAGTCTTAAAAATAAGCAGAGTATGGGTGACTCAGTGATGGGAAACCCACGGGGATTACAATTAAGATGAAAAAAGAAATGTACAAAACGATGTAAAAAGAAACTATTACATTGAAAAGAAAAAAAAAAAAAGCAGAGTAGTGTGTTCAAGCTCCATTTAGCAAAACCTAAAGAATCCTAGAGCAAGTAAGAAGAAAACCACCATAGACACTCTCCAGTATAAGCAGACAAAAGTTACTCAAATCTTATAGTCCAGAGAGACAAATCTTATTTTTACCTATCATCTTTCTGGGCTCAATGCATAATAGCTACTCTCCTTCCTGTCTGCCCTTCCCTCCCTCCCTTCTTCCATACTCTGCTTCCCTAAATTCAAAGACTGTACAACACCAGAGGGAGAACTGGTGTTGACTTCCGAAGACTCAAGCATCCCAGACTTGCTAGGAAAATAGTCATATCCCCATAGATTGAGAACTCCCACAGCCACCCACCTCATCTCCAGTATGACCAGCCCCTCTCACCACTGTGCTCAACCCAGTGCACCCACTGTGGTGCAACTGGTCACACTGCTGTCCCCTTCCCACCTACAGTCCTCCTGTGTCCTCCTTCACTAATCAACCTTGCCCATATTCCATAACCTGGCTCAAATCCTTTCAATTTCTCTTGCCACAACACCCACATTTAAACTTGGTTACTATATCCATAAAGTAGGTTAATAATCCATTAGAGATTTAGCTATTAAAACATAATGATGACCATAATGATAACTGATATTTACAGAACAGCTTAATATATGCCAGGCACTGCCCAAAGTCCTTTACTTCTATGACCTCATTTAACCTTGATGAGCCCTGGTGAGAAAGATACTGCTGTTACACAGTTAGGCGACAAGGCACAGGGAGAAATAACTTCCCAACTGTCTTACAGCTCAAAGATGACAGAACCCTATCAGCTTGGTGCCTGAGCTTTCATTAACTGCTACACTCCATAGCACTAAAGACAATAAGGTGACAGAAGATGCAGTCGAGTCAAATCCTGCCTCAACCATGTCCATTGCAACTGAAAAGCCCTTAGGGAAGCAAACTTACAAGTAGCAATGGCAAGATGCACTTTGTTTTTTTCAAATTACTACTTTATTACTTGGTGCCAAGATATGAGGACTAGAGGGACTCTCTCTTCCCCTCAACCCATATTTAGGTCTTACCACCAGTGAGCTGACCACAATGACTGCAGGACACTCTTGGAAAAAGGAGACCTAGGGCTGGATTCAGACCACTTGTCACTCAAATCAGGAACTAAACTAGGAAAACCAACATTCTCATTTACTCTGACCATTCTGCTTCATGTCTGTTGCCCTGGTATAGCCATTAATAATATCATAGGCTGGGTTGGGACTATAAATATGTTTATGACCTCAGGCTGACCTATATGCCCAGTAAGGGAGGGAAAATCACAGACATCTTTTCCTTTCCTCCTATCACTATGTCTCTGATTCATATTATGGTACCATGTACCTTCTGGAAAAGGCAGGATGGCACTTCAACCCCTTGGGGATGCCTTCTTGAGCTTATCACCAGAAATCTGAAATGGGGAAGGATACACATTAACTTGATGCCAAATGACGTATCAGACAAGACAAAAATAGGCTACCATTACAAAATAGCAGGAGACTTAGTCACCAGACATTTATTTCTGTCCTTGACACAATGTCCCATTCCCACTGGAGGCCAGGATCCAGGTGCTAGTTCCTCCTGGTGAGGAAACTAGCCAGCTCATAGACAGCTGCCTGCTCACTGTGCCCTCACACACAGAGATGAGGAAAGGTGGGAGAGAGCACACTGTGTCCTTTCCTCTTCACACTGGTCCCATGATGGGGGCCCTATCGTCAACCTCAAATCCATGCCTACTTACCTCCCAAACGTTCACAGTGGAGGTCTGGATGTCAAAATATGAGTTTGGGTGCCAAAGTCATTGAGTCTATAACACAAAAACTCACCCCAATTCTATTATCCATCTATTATCTCACTTTACTCAAATCTCTGCTATCATCTTTTGGGATAGCTTCCATGACCAATCTTTCTAAACAGCCACCACCAACTTTAGCCTTCTCCTCATACACAGCTTAATCACTCTTTTTAGCAACACAAGCCTGTGTGCACATGCATGTGTGTATATGGGCAAAATTTTTTGAATGTACCTCCTCATGTTCCCTGTGAGTAGTCCCAAGCAGAGACCTATCTGAAATCCCAATCCAGAAGCTACTCCAGCTACTCATTCTACCACTCAGCTCTTCCTCCTTGGGTTTTGTGAAGAAAAAATGTGTCAACACATGTATGGTGCATATAATCTAACATTTTCACATCATCCATGCACCCACATGATGCTATTTTACTTATAGGGCTGTTTATTCTCCTTAACAAGGGAGGTCCCATTCCCACTCAGCAGTAGAAAATGAAATTTGTCCCAATCCAGTATGTTCATTTTTTAATTACATTCATATTTTGGTTACTGGCATCTTTGGTTACATCTGTTAGGAAATGGATTCCCTCTAGATGATACTGAACTTCAGATACTTTCGTTATGTCCAGTTGAAATGCTCTCCTGGGTTTAACTCTAAGTTACCTCCCTATGGTGGTCTAAGCCTCAGTTTACCAAGGCCTTGGGCTTGCCTGTTGCTGGGCAGCATTTGTGACTGGAAGAAGGTGAGTCATCCACACAGTCAGCACACTCATGCTGCTTCCAGCTTCACCCAACCTCAGATGAGTGGGGTTACCCGACTTTCTTCCAGAATCACCAGAGCTCCATGGGAGACTCCTTTAGAACCTGACCTTGATAGGAGGCAGGAAATTGGCTCAGAGCCTCTCCTGGGTACCGGACCTCTGCTTTCCAGGAACTCACTTCTCTTTGTGCACTTGGCCAGCAGAGGCTGCTTTGCGAAGACAGCCTGGGTAGCTCTGGTAGCTCTGGTCCATGATTTTATGTCCTGCCAGGGTGCACTGAGACTCAACTCGTAATCTGAGTGGTGGGGGCATTTTCCTCTCGAGGAGGCTGACCATGAGGAAAGAAGAGCACATTTTGTCCTGAACAAACAAGGCTGCAGAGGAAGTGGTCTATGCTGCTCTATTCTGCCCTTGGTTTGGTCTGTAACAACCAAAGCTCCACCTGTCCACCTGCAAGTGTTGGCACCTTGTTTCGTTTTCCCTGATTTTCTCCTGCGCTTTCTTTGTGAGACTTGATCCTGGAATGTTTGCTCTCTGCAAAACGATGCCTAGGCAGGAAGCATGTGAATCCTGATTTATCCTTCCTGCCTCGCTCAGCAGTGAAGAGCATGGATGCCAAGCTCGACACCTGGTTTCAAAGTTTGGTCATGTGCCTGCTGTATGACCTTGAGCAAATCATACAACCTCTTGTACTTCACTTCTCCCAGGAGTAGAACGTATTGTGAGAAGTAAGTGACATATGCAAGGCACTGTGGGGTGTTTCCTGGCACAGTGAGTGTGCCAGGAAGTTAAGAACCAATGAGAACATGATTGTATTGCTCCTTGATGTTTGTTCTTTTGTACACTTTTAAATTTTATTTAGAACTTCTTTCTCGTCCCCCACCCAATTCTGTTCATTTGTGGGTACATTTTCACAGCACAACATATGTACATGCTTCACTCAGTCTCATTCACAATTCTCATGTAGACCTCCTATTCCCTTCCTTCCCTTATCCCACCCCTTTCCCTCTGAATTATTTCTGTTGTGTTTCATCAGTTTGTTTTCTTTGGTTATTCATGTTCCACAAGTAAGTGAAACCATCCCGTAAGATCTAAACATCTCTAAAGAACACATTCAGAAAGCCTACAGACACACGAAAAAACATTAAATATTATTATTGAACTCTAGCACTATCATAAAGTGATTATATAAAATTTTACATATATCATCTCAGAAAATCTGCACTTAACTACACATAATCTTATTACCTGATTTTTTAAATGTTTTATATATTTTTAATTAAAAATATATGTGTATATATTATCTGATTTTTAAAAAAGATTTATTTATTTTTGCATACAGAACTGGGGTACAGGCCAGAGGTTCAGGGGTGGCGAGAGGCTTCACCAGAGACAGACTGGGGAGCAGAACAGGCAGATCGACGAAGTATACTGCTGAGGGGAGCAGTGGGCGGGTCAGGAGAGGTCTGCCATGCCATGTGGTCACCTCCAGGGCAGGCGGAATCGAACTCATGCGGAAGTGGCTTTAGCTTCTTAGAAGTGCTGTGCTTTAACCCACTGCGCCACCAGGGAGGGCCCTATTATCTGATTTTTTAAGGCAAGAAAGCCAAAACTCAGAAAGTACAATTCCAGTCAGTGAGTATTGGTTTTGGAAGGGGGCTCTACACTGTCTCTCTACACTGTCCTGAGGCCACCTACATTTCTTGGCATCTAGTTCCTTTCTCCATTTCCAATGCCAACATCACATTGCTGACCCTTTTTCCTTTCTAACATCTCTTGTCACCGTTGAAGCAACATCTTTTCTTCAGAGACTCAAATAGATTGAACTCACTCAACTAATTCAAGTTAATCTCCATTCCAAGATCCTTACCTTAATCAAATCTTCTGCAAACTCCCTTTCTGCCATGTCAGGTAACATGTTCACAACTAGGAATTAGAGTTCGGATATCTATTTTGGGGAGTGGGGAGAATGCATTCTTTTGCCTACCACTGTGGGAAAAACAAAATTTGCAGGACGGGATAAAATTCAGATCTGATTCCAGAATCCATGTTCCTTCTAATCCTCAAGTCCACACAGCAGCTAAATTAAATGTTTCTGTTGTTGTGTTTTCTGGTGACCAAATCAAGCATGGCATATAAGTTTAGTGCAGCTGCAGGCAGCCTGAATCTATTTACATTTTAAATTGAATTAAATGGTGGTAAAGTACATTTTGTTTATTGTAATTCATTTTGCATTCTCCTTAAACTCAGCAAAATCCAGTGCTTCTTTGCAATTGCAAAGCCTTATGATAATGCACAGACATCTAATTGTTCTTCCTACTCATTATTTAAGCTAACTGAAAAATAAGATAGAAACCAAGGAACTTCTTTAGGATTTGCCAGTGAATTACTAATCCTCTTAGGCAACCATTTTGAAGTAAGATTAGTGAGACTTGAACGGATTTGACTCCCTTGCAAGGTGCTTGGTGATTATTGAGTGGCTGCATTCATAAAACACTCAGATTTCTCTCTGCTATAGCAGCTAGGTGCACCTGTGTGTATGTGTGTGTGTGTGTGTGCATTTAGCCCCTAAGCCCAGGAAAGAGACATCTTGTACTTGCTGACTGCATTAAGAACTAGGCTTAATTTTTTTTTTTTAAAGATTTTATTTGTACATACAGAACTGGGGTACAGGCCAGAGGCTCAGGGGCGGTGAGAGGCTTCACCAGAGACAGAGTGGGGAGCAGAACAGGCAGACTGACGAAGTACACTGCTGAGGGGAGCATCGGGCGGGTCAGGAGAGGTCTGCCACGCCATGTGGTCACCTCCGGGGCAGGCGGGAATCGAACTCATGCAGAAGCAGCTTTAGCTTCTCAGTGCTTTAACCCGCTGCACCACCAGGAAGGGCCGGCTTAATTTTTTTTTTTTTTTTTTTTTTTGAGTACCAATTCCAATTCATAGCACTGGGTTAAGTTACAGAAATAGTGTCATTCATTAGGATACATGAATAAAGAAATACTTCGTATGAGTTCTCATAAACCAATCTGTTATGGGTTAAATTTAAATTGTGCCCCCTCCCCTGCCCCACAGTGACTTGCTGAAGTTCTGATTCTTGGTATTTCAGAAGGTGACCTTATTTGAAATTACAAATTTGACTAGTGAAATGGAGTGACACTGGAGTAGAGCAGGGCACTGTCCTCAGAAGGGGAAAGAGAGTGGGAGGAGAGACAACAGAGGCAGAGGGTGGAATGAAGAAGCAAGAAGTCACAGAACACCAAGGAGTACCAATAAACAGACAGAGGAATAGGAAATGAGTTTTCTTACAGGTCTGGGAAGGAACCAACACTAAGCTTTGAAATCCTAGAATTTCAGCCCGTCCTAAAACTTTCTTCTCACTTCAGAGGAATGGAGAAAGATGTCCAAGAAGAAACACACCTTAATGTCACAGAAAGAGATTCAAGCACATTAAGTGACTTGAGATTTAACTATGAAATTAGAAAGCATTCCCCTCCCACATACCAAAAATGATACAAATAATAGAGATTACCACAGGAAGAGCTGTGCACAGGATCCTCTCTGAGGAGTACTTAAGCCCAGTCAAAAGGGAAAAAAACAACAAGAATCTTAGACCAATGTGAAGACTGGCCTCAATTGTCAAAGAAAAAAATAAACACAGCCTAACTTGTAAATACATTAAAGTAAATGTTCACCACGACAGGCCTATTCAGTTTCTCTTATCTAATAAAACATGCCCAGCTTTTGAACAAAAAGAAATTACCAGGCATGGATAAAACAAGCAAAAAAAAAAAAAAAAAAAACAAAAAATGGTCTGAGGAGGTCAGGCAAGCATTTAGACTAAGATAAGCTACAGGTATGAGAACTACTAGGGATTTAAAAATAGCTGTCATTAATATCTTAAGGG
>NW_004567108.1:43981773-43984920 GCF_000260355.1 Condylura cristata
TATTTGGTGATTATAGCATATGGGTAAGTAAAATGAATGGCAGCATCGCCATGAAGGATGGAAGAAATTGAGAACATTATAAGGTAACTGCACTATGCATAAAACTATTTGAAGGTGGACCTACATCAATTAAAAATGTATATAATGGACCTACATCAGTTAAAAATGTATATAATGGACCCTCCCAGGCTAAAGCACAGCACTACGAAGGAAAAGTCACTTCAGCATGGGTTTGATCCCCACCCCGGAGGTGACCCACATGGCAGGGCAGACCTCTCCTGGCCCGCCCGCTGCTCCCCTCAGCAGTGCACAGCCTGTCCTGCTCCCTGCTCTGTATCTGATGAAACCTCGCAAAGCACCTGCCCTCTGGCCTATAGCCCAATTCTGTATGCATAAATAAATATTTTTTAAAAATGTATGTAGTAAACCTTGGCGATCATTTATATTATACATATATGTGTGGGGTGTGTGTGTGTATGTATATATGTGTGTGTGTGTACATATAATTGAAAGTATTTGGAGTAGATTCCAAGAAGCCAGGGCTGTAGGCCTCAGCTTATGGGACCTCACCCCACACTTTCATGATACAACTTCCCTGTCCATCAAAAATTTTGCATTTTTAGATGATTGCTTAAGTTGCAGTGCTCATTAAAAAAGAAACAGAAAAGCCCGTTTGGTGCTAGCCTCCACAGCATTGTGGAAATGACCTGCCCCTCTGCAAATCAGATTCTGATCTTACTTCAGGTTAAAGCTTTTGAGAGAGGGGGAAAAGCCTATTTGCCAGTCTACTCAGTCTTAACTAAGGATTTTCCTGCTGTAGCCCCATGTAATAAAAATTGCCAACAAACAGAATTTTAGCCACATGGCCAATTTCCAATTTGAAAGCCATGTGCCTAAGAGCAGCCAGATATAAACGCATTCATACCTGTTCTAGTAATTACTCATATTCTATTCTTGCCCAACTGGGAAATTAAAATGGCATGAAAATCAATGGTTTGCTTTGATGGGGGAAAAAAAAGGCCAGATAATCAATCACTGATACATTCCTTCCCCGATTATAGAGTTCCTCAAAGCACAGCTTGGTTAAGTAAATTCCAACACACCCACATGAGTCAGAAGCAGGCATTAACTGGAACGAGTAGCAATTCTTCTTGCTAGTTAAAGATCGCTAGCGAATCAGACACCTTCCAGTTGTACAGTAAGAAATGTAGTCAATGATTCTGTTTTAGATTTCATCCACATGCTTCAGAAATAAAAAGATCATCTCAGGCCAGGAGCTCAATAGTAAAAATGGAGAAAATCTGACCAATTGCTATAGCTTCTTTTCAGGATACTAGGATTCTAAAGCCCAATGGTCTAGGGTTCAAGTCCTATAGCCAAATGGATTGGTTTTCACTTGGGACATCAGGCTCTGTGTAACTTGGGTGTCTGTCACAGATTGGTTTCATCTTAAGCGAAATAAAATGGGGTTTTAAACTGCCATTTCAGGTATCACAGGCCTATGTGGATACCAGGATTAAAGTTTCACATTTAGGGAAGTGATTCTTTTCTTGTATCTCACCTTGCCGGTTGATAACATACTGCCTCATGTCATCCTAAACCGCACAGTCTAAAGTCTTATTTGTTTTCTGCCTTTTAAGTTCAACCCAAATATGATAAAGCATCTATAAAATAATTTAAAAAGAACAATGCTGCATATTTGCCTCTTTGCTAAATGTCTACAAGATGGGTGTTTTTGTCATGAGAAATGAGAAACAGAAACTGCTTGCTTTCATTTCATTTTAGTGATGTGTAAAGTTCAGGTTATATTGGTATTCACAAAGAACTACATACTTCTTAAAAACATGGAGGGGGCCCTCCCTGGTGGTGCAGCGGGTTAAAGCACAGCACCAAGAAGCCAAAGCCACTTCTGCATGATTTCGATTCCCGTCTGCCCCGGAGGAGATCCACATGGCGAGGCAGACCCCTCCTGACCCGCCCGATGCTCCCCTCAGCAGGGTACTTCGTCAATTTGCCTGTTCTGCTCCCCACACTGTCTCTGGTGAATCCTCTTACCCTCCGCATCTCTGGCCTGTACCCCAGTTCTGTATGAATAAATAAATCTTAAAAAAAAACAAAAAAAAAAAAACATGGACAGGACAGAAAAAAGAGGGAAAGGAAATAGATGACTCACTGTAATAGCATAGCGAAGAGCTTGCGGAGGAGCAACTTCCAAGCCTGTGGTGGCACTCATAGCCAGCTAGGATATATTTTCTGAATTCTACCCTCTTAGTGGGGTCTGCTGGCAAACAGAAGTACTAGCACTTTGGCAATTAAACCTTGGGGACCTAGGCACCTAAGACCACTGTTGAGTAAGAGTGTCCATGGAGCAGCCAGCAGATTGCTACATGTGGGATCTACAGCTTGGACCCTGGCTTCTGCTCAGCAGCCACTATCTGGACAGGACAGACATCATTCTGGCCATTGCTGTATATACCCTTTATATACCTGTATATACCCTTTCTCATCTCTTCTCACTCCCTATAAGTCTTGCTATCATTGTTTTCCTCCATGTTTCTGCTTTTGAGTCAGGTTCTGCACACAGGCCCTACTAAGTCACCCCAAGTCTTTCATGTATGCTCCAATTTATCTTGGGATAAACAGTGTGCCACAACAATAATGTAGTTTCAAGAGACTTAAGAAAACTGATGAAATTTGTATCAAGTACAAAAAAACTTCTACCATAATTTCATCATCTGACCTCCAGCTCACAATAAAGATACAGAACTTTTTAACTAAGAAAGCAAGCAATAGTGCTAAGAACTGTTTAAAAAAAAATTTACTGGAGGACCCTCCCTGGTGGCACAGCGGGTTAAAGCACTGCCCTGAGAAGCTAAAGCCACTTCCACATGAGTTCGATTCCCGCCTGCCCCAGAGGTGACCACATGGCGTGGCAGACCCCTCCTGACCTGCCCGCTGCTCCCCTCAGCAGTATACTTCATTGATCTGCCTGTTCTGTTCCCCGCTCTGTCTCTGGTGAAGCCTCTCAGCGCCCCTAAGCCTCAGGCCTATAGCCCAATTCTGTATGCACAAATAAATAAATCTTTAAAAAAAAATAGCATGGCACTGGAACAAAAAACAGATATACAGAACAATGAATATAACTGA
>NW_004567108.1:43985020-44006119 GCF_000260355.1 Condylura cristata
CTCCTGACCTGCCCGCTGCTCCCCTCAGCAGTGTACTTCGTGGATCTGCCTGTTCTGTTCCCCACTCTGTCTCTGGTGAAGCCTCTGGCCACTCCTGAGCCTCTGGCCTGTAACCCCAGTTCTGTATGTACAAATAAATAAATCTTTAAAAAAAATTACTGGAAATTTCTAGGGCTGCAATGTTCTTTTGAAAAAAAGTTATCCATTATAATGGGGGGGGGGGTAACCACTTAAACCATTCCAGCCTCATCAACAAGAGACAACCTGGCATTAAGCCCCAGCTAGTGCACAACATTACCAATGTAGTCTCGTTGCCAAAAATGTTAACCTCAATCTAATGATGAGGCTACAATTACAACACTGCGTAAGAATGGATATTCTACAAGAAGCTGTCTTGGATTCTTTTTAAAACACGATATAAAAAAAATTATTCTAGATTTAAAAACTAAATAGTCAAGTACATTACAGAAATATTACAAGGATTCTGGGTCATAAAGCACATTGGCATCATATAAAGAGATCTTTGAGGGGTACACAAAGTTTATTAGCTCTTGCACTAAAGTGAGTTTGCTTCGGTATAAACGGTATTAATGTAGAGAAATGAAGTTCTTAGAGGTATGCTTAAGTATTTGGAGGTCAAGTGTTAAACTTCTGTAGTGTCTATAACTTTCAAATGACTCAGCACACACATCTATGGAGAGTAAATGAAAACCTTGGTGAATCTAGGGGAAGGGCATACTGATAACTATTCTACTCAGTGCTTCTGTAGACTTAACACTTGTTTCTAAAGCTAGGAGAAAAAATTTGTTTTTCATGACATCAATCTCTTCCTTTTAGCTACACTCCAACAACTTTTAAATTTTGATTCATTTAGGATTTCTAAGGTTTAGAGAAGTAGAAAAGAAGACGATTACCTTTAGTAGTGAAACATAATTCATGGAGATGGAATTCGTTGTGTGGCTATAGAGCTCTAAATCTTCAAACTCTTAACAATGATTTTGTATATTTATTTCAAATAGCTCTAAGTGTGGAATCCAAGAACTGTCCAGTTCCAGTTTGACATCCTTTACTTTTAAATATGTTCATTAAACTATGGTGTTTGAGAGCAGTTTCCAAGTGGACAGCAAATGAAACAATGTCAGTTCATTCTCTTTTATATATCACTTTCCCCTACACATGCTCTATTCCTGACTGTACACAGAGGTTAACACCGTTTCCTTGTAGCATGTTGGCAAGTGGTATTCCTGCCGAATTATAAAACTACATGAGGTCATTTCTGTTCTAAACCCGGAATTTAGCATAGCACTATGACACAAAAGAAAAATTCACTAGTTGGATAGTAAAATAGATAAAATTAAGATCTATGCTGAAGATTTAAGGGAAACTGTAAATTGAGTATTTTAACATATAAAATGAGTATTTTAACATAACAGGCACCACTTAATAATAATAATAATAACTTTAAAATGTTATTGTTGGGCAGAGACTTGAGAAAAGCTTCTGGAATGTAAGAAATATATTGGTCTGTACTTATAGACTAGAATTGATCAATAATTACATTTTATGTCTTGAGTACTTAGAAATTCAAACTAAATGAACTTTTTTCTCAGCTACTTACAAAGTCTATGTTAACATTTGAGTTTAAAAAATGAATTAAACCCTTTCCTTAAGATAAAATATTTTGCAAAGTAGCTATTTTAGTAAAATTTGTTCTAATATGAAAATAAAATCTGTCACGAATTGGAAAGATGAGTATTTTATAATTGAAAAACTAGAGCAAGTTTGAGGATTTCTAATGAGCATTAATGAAAATGTACCCCCAATGAAAATTAAGTCAACAGAAAGAAATGGTTCCTCTTAGATTATTTGAGGACTGAGGAATAACAAAGATCATATTAAAGCTTTTAGTCTTAAGTGAAAAGATAAACTAAGAGTAAAGTGTGCAAAGTGCAGCAATGCCACCTACTAGGATAGCGTATAGTGGAGTATGAAAGAAAACTTCCTTACATTGGGTGATTTTTACAAATTCTTTTTGTGTGGGGCAGGAAAAAAAACCCAAAACAGTCAAAGGTGAGGTATCTTTGGAAAATTTAATTTGGACCATATTTTCCCTCTCGCTGAAAACATCAAATATTTCCATACATTTTGGGTTCCACAGCTTACAAAGGGGCAGTGGGGTTCCCGCAGTTACATACTGTACCCAACTTTCTATAGAAAGATCAGACATTTTCCAACTTTGCTTTTGAATATTTCCTTAAAAATGCTTTAAAGGTTCCTTTCAACAAATGGCAAGTAAAACAAAGTAAGGCTCATTGTCTCCTTTCCCCCCTTTTTTGGTACTGCATTTTGAAGGGAATGAGGGAGGAAGACTTGTCACATCAGTGTGGTATCCTGGCGACTGCTGAGGTCCTCCAGGGCACCCCTGGAGCATCGAGGCCCTGCTGTACTCCCGCACTGAGGAACCTGAGATGGGTAAGTGCTGAACATCCTGGCACAGCCATGTCACAGCACAGAGGTGTCTGTGGGCTGCCTGGTTCTTCTCGGTGCTCATGGGTCTCCTGACCATCAAGACTAACCAAGGTACTAGGACCAATCATAACCAGAGGTCTCCTGGCGGGCACTGCAGTATACAGCTTCACTTCTGTTGGCCTTACAATTTGCATTTAAAGACTATATGTAAATACTGAAAATAAAATGACAAAAAAAATCTGTTTACTAATTCCTATATCAAATTACTAGAATGAAAATAAAAGAATTTGTCCGACTAAACATGTTTTTATGTCAGATGAAAGCTATTCCCTTAAAAGATAATCTTAATGTATCTTTGTCATGTATATTTTTGCCTTGTTGCACATTTTTTAATGCATCATCTGAACAACATTGTCACTTTTCAAACATTTAGTTTCATTAGCTTAAAAAAGGGTATGGCAGTCAAATTTAATCTTGGTTGCAGAAAAACCTTTCAAGTATTAACCCTCATCTTCTTAAGTGTTAAGAGCACATGATTAACAGGTAATCGAAGTTTCTTCTCTTAACAGGAAACTAAGCAGCTAGTGTTGCCAAATCTATCTAGTAAACACAGGGCCCCCTCGTAAATACAAAATTAAATTCTTTTGAGGAACAAATGTGTAAGTTTACTTCTGCAGGATTTACATTTATTTGCTGAATTTTGTAGTTAAAAAATTGTGTGGTCTTTGCCTCTTTATTTTCATACTCAAAGGATTTCTTTGTCGTCTCAGCAGGCTCTCAAGGACAGATGGCAGGTTGGATTTCTCAGTTTGTTTCAGAAAGAGGAAGCAGCCACGTTACGTGCTCTTAGAAACCCTGTAAAAACTCTTGTAGCTGCGTGACGATCTCTGTGTCCACCGTTTCCATCAGGGACTGGAAGCCTTGTTCTCCCAGCAGCTCTTGTTGTGCCTTCAGCTTTTCATAAATGAACTGCTGCAGCGACACCGTGTGCACCGGGTCCTTCAGGGCCAGCTGTGGGACAGAGGGGAGCCATACTCTGTCAAAGAGGCAAACTAGTCCCTCATACATTCAACTGACACTCCTTTTTAATGTTTCCGTAAGTAACAAAACCATGCCCCTTTGATCCTGATTTCATTTTTCAAAACTCCCATTGATTCTCTTAACCCCTGGGTTTAAATGAGATTCAAACCTGTGAGGGCCTTTATTTTACCTCCTTTTTCTCACCAGTTATTGCAGATATATGTAACAAGAACATACATGTATGTATGTTAACTGGCCACCTTATAAAACTCTCTTCATAACTGAACTGTTAATGTTCTTGGATTTTTTCTAGCTTAAATGATCAAATGACTAATGACTCCTTATCTCTTCTTTGCCAATTCTTAAATCTGTAATCACTTATAAGCAAACTCGTTTTTTTATCACACTGGCTAAAAATTCCAGACGGTTAGTGCATCATCGAACCTATTCACTTTCTGCCTAGCACATAGGTAGGCCACCTTTGCCAGTCAATGGAATGTGTGAAGAAAAGCTCTGTGTCATTCCCAACCAGTCTGAAAGCACTACTACTCCTGTCTTCCCCATTTTGTCTTCCAGCTAGAAAGATACCAAGACAGCAATATCTCAATACATCTGGATCAACCCTAACTGTGGACTGTGGACTCCAAGCCCTCTTGTGCTTTCCTGAACAAGAAATAAACTACTACATTAAACTGAGATTCCAGGGGTCTGTTGAGGAAGAGGGCATTCCCTGGCATTAGATCTTTCCCTAGTGGTATGTTTGCATTTAGTTCCATATGATTTAAAAAAAACAAAAGTCATTTAAAGATATATTTTATTCTTTGATTTTAATAAGAAATTTTACCTAGAATAATTACTAAATTAAATTTTCAATTTGCTTTATAATTTTGCATCTATTGTTATAAATAACCTATATTTTTTGTTTTATTCTTTTTCTGACAACTCCTAGTTTAGTAGATTTCAGAATAGTTGACACCCACAGGATTACCTGTTTCTTAAAATTAGGATGGAAGGAAAAAAGGAATGACTCCAAGATCTCAACCTCCACAATGCCTTTGCCATTCATTTAACTACAGATTGACTGCATCTACACAATGAATACTGACTGATGCCATTAGATATGGCCACCTATCTGCTGGCTTTCCACTGACCAGAGGAACAGAGTAGTATCTTCTGCTTGCTATCTATCCTGAGCCCCCAAGAGTCTAAGAAAGATGCGTATTTTAAATTTTAAATTTTATTTTAAACTTCTCCTTTCTTCTCCATCTTCTTTTACCTTTCTCTTTCCTTCTCTCTCTTCCCCATCTCTCTACCCACTTCTCTCACACACAGTAGTTTCCTCATTCCAAAAAGGTATTCATAGCAATTTATTGTTATCATTTAGTATTTAAAAAGTTGTATTATACTACTAATTTTCATGTTACCTTAGCTTTTCCCACTTCAACGCCTGACCCCCATTCTCCCCTTTTAAAATCAACTTTACATATAGGGACTCTGCACTTAAGAGTGATACAAACACATTCTAAGTAACTTTTCAATGAGTTAGATGCTAGTGACAGTAAATTCTTTGTATGTTTCATATAGAAGTGTAAGTCCATATATTTCGATTAACTTGAGCTATCTATCTACTGAGAACTGGACTTTGGTAACAGGTGTTAACCAACTGCTTTGTAACTGGTTCTAAAACTACTTGTTATTATTTCACTAGGAATTTACTTCTTGCAGAAAAATACAAGCCTAATTTAATTCTCAGGGACTGGTGCATGTTAATTTATAGTCTAAATTCCAAGGATATTGTAGCTATTTTGATAATGGTCACTCCATTTTTATATGAATTAAATATTGACATGTTACGTTCTCTGAGACTTAAGTAATCTCCAACAAGGAAAGTAAACAGTGAGACATATATTCTGAAATGTGTGAATTGTATTGTTTTCTAAATAAACATGATAGTGTTCATCTTTCTTAGTCACTGTTCTGGTTGGCCAGTTTGTTTTGAGAATTTTCCATTTGACATCAGCAGATGATTCAGTAGTGCAAGTACTGCTGTGGGGTTATTCTTTTGTTTTGTGGCAAACTTGCCAACTAAAATAAATACACAGTGTAGTTTAAATCATGCATGAGACTATTTCAAGTGCTGCAGCAACACTGGGTGAAGCAATCACAGAATTTTGTGTTTCCTCACTCAGAAAGAGACATAATGCCAATCTTAAAATACTGCAATTTCTTGAACAATTTACCTGTACCAACAGATGGTCAAAGTGGTCATATTCCTCCATCATATTCTGTGTGGTCATATTCCTCCATCATATTCTGTCATTTTTGTAAGTTATTGATAATCTATAATTTGATGAGATAATAATCCCAATTTTGAAAGAGCCTAAGGTCACTGACTGACTTACATTAAACCTTCTTGTGTTTATAGGTTTTCTTCCAGCATTTCTATTTTTAGCACTTATATTTTCAATCCTTCACCTAATAGCTTGACCTTATACAGCATTATATCAAGAGACTTAAGATTCTCATAAGATTTGCTCAAGATCTTGCTTCTTGGAACCACTGAGGTAACTGGAACAATAAAGAGCAGGTGTTTCTATAGATTGCTTATACTTGCTAAGTTCAGATTTTTCAGTTCCTTTAATAAGGTGGTATGGAGAAATAAATGATATCCATAAAACCAATGAGTAGAGACAGAGATGTCATTTCACTGGCAAAGAGAAATCTCATTTGATTTTCCTCAGTGTTTCTCTTTTATCCTCTTCCAACCTCTTTATCACAAATTATTGGACCAGTATATTAAAACACATATTTGGTTTTAGAGTATATTGTCTCACAGAATGGACATGAATATTATGAATATTCATGAATATTATATAATATATAATAATATATAACATGAATATTAATAATACTTCTGGAAGGAAATACTAGAGTAAAAATCATTACTGAGTAATAATATGTTTAGAATCTACCAGGTGATTGTTTTTTAACTTAACAACATTGATCTTACACCCCTAAATATCCCACTAAACTTTGTTATATAGTTATTTTACTTTGATGATGGTAAGATGAATGGAAGGAAGGAGGAAATCTTCTGTTTAGTTACATTAGAAATTGAACGGAGATAGTTTTCAATTTACTGCTGAAATTGGTTTACAGCATATAAATGCTTTCACAAAACATTTAAGGGATGGTTTCAAAAGGCAATTCATTTTTGTAGGACACTAAAAATACACCTATGACCATATTATTGGTTCAATTCATCCTATTTAGTAAACATTTTCAATTTAGTGATGTCACATTATCCTCACGGTCTTTTCAGTAAACTGACTAACAACAGTTTGTGTAGTCTTGTGACGCTGTAAGTTTAGTTGAGCCTAAAAAGATCTCCTAGTTGGAGTGTGGTGACATAACTGAATAATATAATCAGTAAATTTAATTTAGTAGCTATTTATAAAAATTCTACCTTATAAGTAGAAATTACTTTTTAAAAATGTTCATGAAACTGAGCATATTCTAGGCTGTAAAGAAAACCTTTAGTTTCCCAGAGTAGAAATAGTATAATTCATATTCTCTTACTACAGTGATACAAAACCTAAGTTAAATGGTTGAGAAAGATACCAATCATTTTAAATGCAATACTTTTGAAGCAATACTTTAAAAGGGAAAGTTTCAATTTTGAACAGTGAGGTTATTATACATGAAAACATGTGAGTATATTAAATTATTCATAGGTGTAAGTCATTTCATTATCACCCAAAAAGAATGAAAATAAAAGAACTCAGAACTCATTTTGGAATTTAAAAAGTCATCCTTAGGAAAACAGAACTATGACCTTATAAACTTAAATGGGTGAATAAGTGTCTTTTCTTTTTTAATAACAACAAAATAAGCAGTGGAGTTCTATTAGTCAGGTAGCTGGCCACGGGGTCACAGCCCGTGACCTTTGCTTTCTTTCTGCTTAGCAAATCTCTCAGCAGGTTATTCTTTACCAAGTAGAGTGGCTCAAACTTTTAATCCTGAATTGGGACAGTATAGTTTTCTACTCATCTTAATTACAAGGCATGGTAATACTAGGAAAAATCTTAAGGCATCTCAGATTCTGGCCAATCACACTCTTTTCTATCTCTGGGACTACAATTCCCATTTCCCCTTGATAGTTAGGGATAAGCCAGCATAGTAACTTCTTCCTTTGTCTGTTTATTCATGGGCACAAGAAGTCCTGGTATCATTCTTAACTTCCAGCTCAGTGGAATCACTATCATGTATCCTGATGGAAGCATTGCTTCCTTTGGAACGAGGATCTCTGGTCCAGCAGATAATAAGGTCACTGGGACAGGAGGCAAACCAGTGAGTCACAAGGAGTAATAGCATGTGGTGCCGTTTCCATTCCATCTCCACCTGCTGGTAGTGAATCAGTGAATCCTGGCTATGAAGAAACACATCCCTGATTCTAAATATAAACACCCTTCAGGAGAACCTTGCCCCAGCCCTGCAAGATATTGCTGTTATTGATTCCCAAGGGCCTCTGTCTGGCTTTTACAAATTAATCCTCCACAAAGTTTTAAATTTTCAAGTGTGGAATGTTTACTGTGGATCACACAGTAGGAGAGAGGCAAGAAGTATCCTGGACCACCTCTGGACTGTGAGCAGCACAGGCCACAGTTTTATGGAGTTGACGATCAGGGCAGAATAGCAGGGAGCAAGTTTAAAGCCTGTCAACACATTCTTGGAAAACACCATCTGTAACAGCACTCTTATTTAAAAGAAAAAAAAATTAAAAATGTGTGGGTGGGGGGGATACAAACAAGTAAGTCATCAAACAAAAGAATATAAATGAACTATCAACATCTGAAAAATGCTCAACCTTAATCATGAGAGAAAGTGTATTAAATAATAGTTACTGTTTTCTGCCTATCATACTGTCCACAGTAGGGAAAAGTCATGTGCCATTGCTGGATACATAACTTAAAAATATTAGTTGACTTTTTGGATTGCAATATATGTTATACTCAATACTGAATAACCATGTTAGTCTGTCAGTTAGTCCTCCACCCTTAAATGGCATTACATGAGAAAGACAGTAATTCATCTCATAGGGAATATTCCCATTTGACACAAAATATTTGAAAGTTTACTCAAGAATGGAAATTTAATATAATTAATAATTTGTACTATTCATCAAGCACAATCTTACATGAAACTGGCTTTAAAAGAAAAAACCTGGGCTCTCTCTGATGGTGCAATGGGTTAAAGCATGGCACTGCGAAGCTTTCAGAAGCCACAGTAGCACGAGTTCAATCCCTACCAGAGAGCTGACACACATGGCGTGGCAGACCTCTCCTGACCTGCCTGCTGCTCCCCTCAGCAGTGTATTTCAGTAGATCTGCCTGTTCTGCTCCCCACTCTGTCTCTGGTGAATCCTCTCACCACCACACCTCTGGCCTGTTCCCCAGTTCTGTAAGTATAAATAAATAAATCTTAAAAAAAAAAAAAAAGAAAAAGAAAAAACACAGTATATGCAAAATAATAGCACTCTCAAAAGTGCCTCAGGCATGTACCTTCCTTACTCTCTGTGGACTATGCTGTAAGAGCTGTTGCTCAAGAGATACAAAGGATGGAGACCAGTTCAACGGAATGTCAACTTATGCAACTATGAAAAGACATGATGCAAATCTAAAGTTATATACATGGAAATAGCCCCCTTAAGTGTTATTACACTTAAAAACTAAGCAGCAAAAAAATGTATTTCTCATTTGTGTACAACACTAGATCATGTATTTATACATGCAAATAAAAGGTCTAGAAATAAGTATATCTATCATAAAATTAGTAAGAGCTACCATGGGGATAGGGTACTTCATATATGATATTTATTTTGTGGCTTTAAATTAGTATGTTACTTAAAAAAAAAAAATTATTTATTTATGCATACAGAGCTGGGGTACAGGCCAGAGGTACAGAGGGCAGTGAGAGGATCAGTCAGAGTAGGGAGCAGAACAGGTAGACTGATTAAGTAAACTGCTGAGGGGAGCAGCAGGCAGGTAAGGAGAGGTCTGCTGCACCCTGTGGGTCACCTCCGGGGCAGGGGATCAAACTCATGCTGAAGTGGCTTTAGCTTCTTAGTGCTATGCTTTCACCTGCTGGGCCACCAGGGAGGGCCCAGTATGTTACTTTTATAATTAAAAAAGCCTTTAAAATATCTATTTCCTTATATGGAACAATCTTTGAAAAGAATTCCTTAATTTTCCCTCTCTCAAAAGATAGATTCTTTATTAAAAAAGAAAAAAAATACACAACTAGCAGTACTGATGATTTGAGAAAAAGAATGAAGCAGAAGAGAAAAGCAAAAATGAAAGTGGGACAAACTGCTGAGAAGATAGTCTATGTAGTTTCACTGGCATGTTATCGTGAGGCTACATTCATCATCTACAAACGTCACGAGTTCACTTACAATTGCTACACTGCCAAAGTTTCCAAAAAAATAGCATCGCATTTCTAAATGGCTTTCTGGTTAGGGTTTTATAAACAATTAAGTAAATAGTGAAAAAACAGTAAAGCTGTCTGCTTTGTAATACTCAAGAATACTGAAGTCAGCAGGAAATTAAAAATCTCAATAATGAAAAAAAACTCAGCAGCCATCACTTTGTTTAGTTCAAGGACATTTTGAACAGATTTTTCTTTTCTAGTGCCTTCTGATTACTTCTAGCCTACTGTGAACGATCTTAACCTCTGGATCGTAAACTATTTTTTGATTAACATTTTTGTTCTATCACAGGAAGAACTGCTGTCTCAGGAGGATGCCTAGTTATCAATTTGTGTCTTTATTACATCTCAGTTGGATTATTGCAATTCATTATTTCCTATCTTTTTAGATTATTTTAATGTCACTTGCAACTCTGCAGTTTGCAAAAAAAGAATTAACCATTATTATAACAGTATATTTTTAAGATTTGTGATAAGTTCAACACTGATTTTGAGGGGCTCAATTTTAAAGAAAGCTGTACAATCTATGACTTTTGAAATATTTATTGTTTTTTAATGCAGTTTTAAGTAAACTTATGTTAGGGCAGTCTTCTGTATATTTCAGTATTGCCCAAAAATGAAGACAAGGCTAAATTAACAGCAATATAAAAGGCAAACTTAAGAGAAGACAATAGAATCTGAGCAAAATATGGAAAACAAGTAAATCCTACTTTAAGAAACTGGCTTTTTAACAGGTAAATAGTATTGAGTATTTCAAAAAGAATATGTATATATTATTGATCAATATATGCCAGAAGATAGATTCTGTGGGTATAAATCCAAGCTAGCAGTTGATACACTGATTATAAAGATCAACACTTTTCACATGGCAAACATTGAAAAATGTGCATGAAATGAATATGAAAAGAAAAATGGTTTCATTCTGAATATGCTACTCTACTGCCATTGTGTGGAGGTCAAGAGAAGCAGTGCTACTCCTGGAACTTTTCTCCTGGGAAAAATAGCTATCTGCTCCCTAATCTGCATGTAATATCTCAAAGTGTCTATAAATCTCACACAGAAGTCAATCTATAGACTGAATCTCAGGTTAAGAAATTCTATGTAGATGAAACAATGATCCCAATCTTTACCATCTCTCCTCAACTTTATGAATTAATAATACTCAAACTAAGATCTTTCTTTGGATTCCCAATGACACAAACACATACTTGAGATTTCCCCAAGTCTTAATTTAATAATAATTCTTTCATTAAACAGAATCTTATTTATATACACTGATACTTAGATAAATTAAAATTTTCTTGAGAATATAAAAAAATGGATGGTTTATGCTAGGTAAAGTAAATCAGAAGGAAAAAGATAAATATTGGATTGTTTCGCTTGTATGCTGAACATAGATAAACAAAACAAAGGGTCAAAGACAAACCTTGAAAGCTGACCTGAATGTGAAGCATCTGTGAGGGGAAGGAACAGCACAAGCAAGGTGTGAACATGGTGGGGGATAAGAGTACAAGGGAATATGGTGATGAAGGTATGGGTGCTATGGTGGTGGGAGAACCACTCCTGAAGGGAGAAATCAGACTGGCTAGACATTAACTAAATTAGTAAATAAATAATGCTTTCTTAGCAATTACCAGAAAGCACTAATATACACAAAAACTTAAATTTAGGAAGAACTTACAAAGGTTGTATTTTGCTAGAAATATTTTACTAGAAATAGTTATATTAAATAACTCACTAGAACACTACAAATCAGTAAAGGAAAGGAACAATATTAGAACTAAAAATATCAAACCATTTTTCAATTTATAGGTCCTAGAAATCTGATGATCCAATTTCTCTTTCATTTCTCAGCAGAAGAAAAAGGCTTAGAGAGACATGGTTTGACCAGTTCAAGGTCACCATTAATAGCACAAGCAGGAACAGAATTGGTCTTTCAAGCCCTTGGATACTGTCCTTTCCTCTATATTAGCTGATAGGGAGATGTTATTGAGATAAAAACAAAGTAAAATAGATGAAAGTCAAAAACAGCTTAAAGGCTGCCAGAGCAGTACAATATTACTATATCCCACAAATGAGCATGACACCCCTGACGGTTAATGTGGGATAGTTTAAGAAGCATCATAATCAGACTAAAATTAGAATGGGTGCTAACATTTACACAGCAATTGCTGGGTGTTCAGCATTATTCCATGACTGTTTTATATATTTATTGATTCTACCTTTAGGTATTGTTGCTTTTATTCTGCAAATGAGGAGAGGATACAGTGAAATTATTAGCTGCTAAGGTGAGGAGATTGGCAGGGATTCCAAGAAAAAGGTGGTAAAGTTTATTTATGTACTTATTTCACATTCAAATGTCAAGGTAAGTATGTAAAAATTCAAGATTATAAATAACTTTTAAAGGCAATGCATTTAGATGTTTCCACTTTTTTGTTCCTTTTGCCTGCTGAAATTCCCATAGTGAGAATTAACGTTTTTCAAACAAGCCAGTAGCTTATTTAAAGATTTTTTTATAATATATCTCTGAAAATGTTTATTGAAAGATATGAAATAACAAGGAATGAAACCACTTCAGGAAATTTCCTTGAAACAGAAGAAATAACATTACAACTTAAATAAGGTTTCATAATCATTAAGTTTTCTGTAGGTAAAAGAGTAAACCTTTTTGTTCTGCTAAAAAAGGTAGCAATTATCTCAGATCAAAAGTTGACCTCAATTCCCTGTACAATTTATCTTTGTGTTTCAGGAAGACACCCCAACTTTCAATACTCAGTGAGCTTGAAATAATTCTACCACAAGCAATGATGGACAGATGCTTAGATGAATGGACAGATTTTCAAACCTACAGAACACAGTGCTGACATATGGTTCTCCAAAATTGCTGAAGCTACCTTTGTAACTTACCATCTTTTTCCTCTTATCCTGTTCTGTGGGAGGTTCTTCATCTTCTGTTACTTTTGGTTCTTCAAGATGAGACATCAACATACAACTACAGTCAAAAAAATATTCTGAGTAAATTACAAATTCCTATAATAACCTCAAAATCACAGAATATTAGTGGTTCTGTGTATGAAACTATGTGGAATCAACTAGATAAATTTATTCAAATTAATAATTATTAATTATAAAAAGGTCCCTCATTTAAAAGGGGTCACACGAAAAAGAATTTAAAGCATTCAACTTGAGCATATATATGTATAGGCAAATTGTGAAGCACCCATTGCTTGGCATAATAAGGCATACCTTTTATTTGTTTCTAAAATGATACAAGCATCTAAAATTAATGCTTCCAATTCTAATATTCATATATCTATAAATTAGTATACATGTTTCTAACAGTACAGTTATTAAAATAATAACATCATTGGGGCCTCCCTGGTGGTGTAAGGGATTAAGTTTCAGTACTGTGAAATTATCCACAGCCCCTGTAGTACAAGTTCAATCCCTGGCCAGGTTGCTAACCTACATGGTGCAGATCTCTCTGTGCTGCCCGCTGCTCCCCTCAGCAAAGTACTGCAGTCAATCTCCTTCTTCTGCTCCCCATTCTGTTTCTGGTGAATTCTCTTACCCCCCAGCCTGAACCTCTGGCCTACCCACCCCAGCTCTTGTATGTAAAAATAAATTTTTAAACAAATTATAAATAATAACATCATTAAAAATACTGCTAAATTATCCAACAATGTTCTTTGTGCTCCAAAGGAATTGCTATGCTCTGAGAATCTTACAGCTGATAACAATTGTATCTGCAAGACAGTTACAAATTATTTCACTTTGATTATCTGCACCACTGCTCTTCCCCATTAGCAGAGATAATAGAAATATAGATTCCTATTCAGTCAACAGAGAGAGCCAAGACATGAGTATCGTCTACTGAATCAAGTGGATGGTACAACCTCATTTTCCCTAACTCAATATAGTAAAATTTAGCAATTTATAGGTTCCTAATCAATAAATTATGATAAAGAAAGCTTGGTTTATCTTATGTTTTATAGGAATTTCAAGTACAGGACCATCCTCACTTAGCTGTGTAACTTTTAATTCAGAGTTCTGGGCAGGTATTGACACCAGAAACATGACAGGACTCACTCTTGAAGGGGACATGAGTATCCTTTCACAGCCTATACTCCACAATTATAAAAAAAATATTCTGGAACAAGTACCTCTGGCCTAGTCCTTATATAGTGGTGGGGTCAAAGAGAAAGGACCTTAAGCTAGAAATCAGAACTGAAAAACTGTTGTAAGACCTCAATCCCTGTTACCCTGCATGGCCTTAGTCTCTTTGAGCTACAATCCTTTGGTCTACCGTCATGTAAGATAGTGCAGCAAAATCGGGTAGAAGCAAGAAAATTATCACATTACTACTCAACCCAAAAGCTATCTTAAAATGACATGTCTAGAGAAAACCTAGATTTCAGTTTGTATTTAGAACTGAACTTCCTTCATGCTAGTTATTTAATACCTGCTGTTGACTTGAATTCTATCTACAATTAATCTGAATCTATATGGAATTATGCTTTATTTTACATCAGATTCCTGATTACAGTCCATATTTGTTAGCTTACTTGTATAGAAAAATCTATTCTACTTTTTCAAAATTAAAAGATATATCACATTAATAATGGTACAAGCACACATGTACACACATACATTTTCCCATCTACCAAAAACTACCCAAAGAACAAAATATTTTTGTTTTGTAATTCTATGCATTGCAGTCATCTGGAAAATGGGATGTGAAAATAAATTTTTGGGTTTAAAAGTACAAACTGATAATCTCACCTATAGGAAAATCAATTAGAAGAGCAACAGGTTGGGACTTAGATGGTATCTAAAGTGGGGGCACTTTTGTGTGATCAGGCTCCATACGTCCAGGTAGTTAGTGTCAGAACTGAATTGAATCATAGAACACAGCTTGTGTCTGAACAGAATTTGTTGATGTTGGAAAACACTCTAGACTATGTAACTGGCTATCAGCAAAGTTGATTTAAGAAACCACTTATGGATCACTTCTGAACATTATAATGAAAAGAACTGGCAACATTATTCATTTGATTTCTGTAATGAAAACTTAGGTTGCTTATATAATTGCCAGTTTCCCTAACCAAACACCAAATTTGCCCAATTGTTCTCCTTTGTGTCACCATATACTTCTGGGGGGGAAAAAGGCCAGTTCCAGAGACTGAAGAAGTCACTATGGAGATCCTATTTGGTCAATGACTACTTTCAACCAGACATATTTAAGATATTCTAGCTTATTAGACTTGAAGGCAAGTCTGACCGATGGCATATAGGAAAGACTTTGTGGCTAACAAAGATATATGGAAAAAAGAAAATTAGTTGTCTGGCATTGACATTACTGTGAAGTGTAATGTCATGAACTATTTTGTAACAGTGAGAGAAGGTAGTCTGCAGACTAAGTCAATGTGGTAAGGGATGGAATTAAAAAAAAAAATGGAGGTTTTTGATAATGTCATGAGGTCACAAAGTTAGTTAATCCTGGTGTCATTTATTGGGTTGTTGGAAAAGTCATGCTGTATTTTTTCTGGTTTTCAATCAAAAATGCATCATGACTTTTCTGACAACCCAATACTTAGTTATTTTGTTGTCAGATATAACTACTGCTTAACTATTAAAGCCAGTTGACTCTTGTAGTTAAAAATGCTTTTATATCCCCTTATATATAAACACCCTCTTAAAAATTCATTTCTGGTATCAGGAAAGTTAAATAGTCTTTCCCATCAATGATATACCTAACTATTCCCTCCATTCCCTCCTACTTGAAAATAAGAACTTTGTAATTCCTAATGGCAATTAGAAAGTTCAAAACTAAGCCTTAAAACAAAATGCCACAAGTTTCCCCAATTAAAATTTCTTGTTTAAATCCCTTCAATCCTCTGTTAATAGTTTTTGGTCATAATAAACAAGACTTTTTCTTATGGATTGTCTCAAATTCTTATGTTCACTAGGCTGAATATAGACAACTAACACTACATACTAACAGTATAGATAAAACACTATGAAGGAACAGAAAAGGATGCAATGAATTCTTCTTGAAAATCTGGAAAGGAATCTTAGATGTAGCTATTTGCCAAGTAGGATGATGCTAAGGCACAACATTCCAAGAAAAAATATTACAAGCCAAGTGAGATGTGTAAAAGACAATGGCACATTTAGGGAGTAATGAGAAATCCAGAGAGGTTTTAAGAGAAACCTCTAACTCAACGCACATTGAAGGCTAGCAGTGAGCAGCAACCCCATCAACTTTATAAAAAACTGTGTTCTAGAAAAATAGGGCAGAATGGATCAGAGGGGGAAAGCAGAAAAAGAAACCCTAAAGAGGTCAGTGGGACCTACACAAATTAGGATAATATACAGAGAATAATGTTAAAATCAAAGTTTCTTTTGGTATTTTTTATTCCATTCTGAAGAGCTATTGCTGGGTCAATGTATCAAGTGAAGAAGGGGAAAAAAGCTTCTAAATTCTAAGTTTTACTTCTGTTTCAAACAAAATTACTTCCTTTACAGCAAGTGCTTTATATTCTTTTAAGCTATAAAGCCACAGTTGGAGTTTTTTTTTTTTTTTTTTTTAAGAAAAGAACTATAGTGTCTTACTAAAATGCTGCCTAAATCCCTTCTTTTTATTTCCCAAACTTTGGCAAAGGGTTGTCAACTTCATGTTCCAATGTGCCTAACAACAAAGTATTATTTTGGGGAAAAAAGGAAAATGTTCTAACCAGGGACACTTAGAAAGTAAATTTCTAGACTCATTAATATAATTTCCTAGTTCAATGAAATATGACCTCTACTTACTAAATCACAGCACAAAGAAACTCTCAAGTGGAAACTCTCAAAATGGAATACTTCTTTCCTAGAAACAAACCCATTTCCCGTTCTATTCTCAAGAAATAACTACCAAGATCAGGAAGTTTGAGGTCTGGAATCTCATGAAGGCTTGTTTATCTGTATATGAAATATGCCCTTTATTAACAGTATCAATAAAAGGAAGGTACGACAATTCTGCTACATTTTAAAAAAATACACTGAGAATTTCAAAATAATGTTGTATAAATATGAGTTTATCAGCATTTCTGACAACTATATTCTCTCTGGAACCAGTCAAGGACAACACAACCCTATGCTTTTTCAACCAAGCAAATATGAAACAAACCATCCCTTTTACCCCATAACTGGTTTGAGGGCAAGGAAGGGAAATTTTATTAGTTAAGTAAAATAACAATTAAAATTTTTTCTTCGTAAAAGACAAAATTTCAAAGCTGTCATGTTATGCTTATATGCTGATGAACAAAAACCATGCAGGATTTAATTATCCCCCAAAACTAAGTGTGATTAGTTAAATTATGCACCTACTCTTTGTAAGTTCCTGTTTCAGTATCTTCCGTCATGACATCATGTAGGCCCTCCACTGAGATGTTTATAATCCCGCAGAATTTATCCTGGATAACACTACAATAAAGAAGAGCAAAACAAGTTAAACTTAAATATTTCGAAGGGTAACTCTTATTTTTCTAATTTTCACATCCTCCTGAACATGAAAAGAAATTTTAGTTCCTAAATACAACTATTTACAGTATATACCATTATCATTTAAAACAACTCCATATTGCTCTCAGTAAGCTCTTTTATTTTTTTAAGTCAAGATGTGTATAACTGTAGTTCTTAATCTTGTGTTACTATTTCCTGAAGGTACACCATTTTAAGGCATGTTCTAGGACTATAAAAGTATTTATCTGTAGAATATATGAGCTTCAGAAACTTCATGCAGTGGTGCTTTACCTGGCTTTTGAAAACGATGCAGTAAAGAAAAAAACAAATCAATCCACCTTTCAAATGCTCGTTCACCCTACTTAAAAACCATGCTGGCTTAAAATCACCTCTTACCCTCTTGCATCATAATGAACTAAACCACAGGTTTTCAAAAACTAAATGCCCTTAGAAAGATAAAAATTCTCATGCCCAAAGGTACAAATAAATGAAATATTTGAATGTTCTCTTGGTTAGACTAAAAAAGATTAACCAGGACTCTAATTTCTATTTGTCCCATTTGTATTAATATTTGTTCTAGTGAGTATTTTACATTTTTCATTGCTTTAGGTAACTAATTCATCACCATAAAAAATGAACTTTATATCATTTCTCCATAAGGGATGAAGTAACATACTTATATCACATTGTCAACCCCTGGCATCAGGGGGGAAAACAAGCATGCAGGGACACAAAATTTTTGATTACCCTTTATGAAGAACTTTATAATCTAAAACTGATGTTTTAATAGTTTTTCATAGTGGCAAGTCCAAGAAATAAAAACTTCAGAATTCCTCTACTCTGGAAATGAAAATCACAACCACAAGATACTACCTCATATCCATGATAAATGGCCCATATTTAAAAAAAAAAAACAAAAAACAAAACCAGAAACCAACTATTGGTGAGGATATGTAGAGAAAGGAACCCCTGTAAACAGCTGGTGACAATGTGGACTAATTCAGCCCCTTTGGTAAACAGTATGGAGGCTCCTCAAAATATTACAAATAGAAATCCCATATAAAGCAACTCCACTTCTCAGTATTTATCTAAGGGATACAAAATTACAAATTCGAATGGATGTATGCATTCCTATGTTCAATGAATCAGTATTTACATAACCAAGTTATGGAAACAACCTACATCCCTAAACTAAAGACAGATGAGTGAATAAAAAAGGTATGGTATATATACACAAGGGAAAATACAGCTATAAAAAAGGTGAAATCTTGTCATTTGTGTCAATACAGATGGAATTATGTGAAGTGAAATTAGGAGGAAGACAAACACTGAATGTTTTTATATAGGTGGGATATGAAGAAACAAAAGAACACACAAAACTAAGCCAAATGAGCCCTAAAAATATGAATTAAGGTTACCATGGGGTGTCAAGGGGAATTTAGATGGAGAACAAAGACAGGGAAGGGGCCCAGTGGTCAGTGGTGAAGGATTATTGGTGCTTTAGTGGTGGGTACAGTGTGGTAATATACATTTAAATCACATGAAGTATTGTATAGCAATGTTACTGCAACACAAAATAATATAGAAATTTACTCTAGTCAGATCACGATTATTCAACATAAATATCAACCTAATTAACATTTGGAGGCACTCACATCATTATATTTTAAATATAAGAGATCAGTGGCAGATCAGGTAAGGTAAGAAAGTAAGTTTTTATGCATTGAAAAAGCCTAACCAAGTAGGATCTTCTTGGAACCACATTTCTCTCCTATATTGTTTAACAGGATGAAGTAGAGAATAGTTTAATGAAACAAAAACGCAAGAGAAAGTTCTGATTTATTGGTCTTGTTCCAGAATTTGTCCATAGCAAAGACTACAGTGGTGACATTCACACTAAAATTAGGGTTTATTTTCCTCCTCCAGATATTTTCTAGGATCAAGGCTACAAATATGTATTTCATTTAAATGGAAACACATCTTTTTTTTACCAAGTATTCTTTACATGGTCATGGAAAATTATATTAATAATTCCTGTTCCTCTGTGAAATACTGACAAATAGGATAAAAAATTCATAGTAGAAGCTTACTGTTATTTTAAAATGAAGACTGTACATTTTTATATCAATCTTCTTTCTTATACTTTCTAGCCTCAGGATTTTTATAGCCCCTTCTAAGTGTTAGGAATTCTATACCTGGTATTTATCTGGTTAATTGTATTAACAATAAGAATATACTACAAGTGTTTATGGTCCTAGATTCTAGAATCAATGCCTAAGGAAGGTTTCATTAGTAAAAACCAGATAATTTAGAACAATTGATTTTTGAAAGTCAAAACATAAAGTGCAGTAGAACATAAAATTTTTTTGCTCTTTGGTGTCTCAAAGGGGAAAATAAAATTTATTAAGGCAAGAAAAGGGAATACCATAGAATCTCATTGAATAAGACTTATTTTATCAAAAACAAAGCTTTCTAAAGCAATGACCCCAACTAAGTCAAGGGTTTATGCACATGTACTGGGAACTGAAGAGATACAGGAAGACAAGGAGATAAGTGAAAAAAAGAAGACAACTTATGATCTCACACTATTCAGGATGAGAAAATGACTTCTTGCTAAAATAGTGTGTTCTATACTACCACACAATGCTTCAAAAGAACCAAGAGAGTCAGAAGTAATGATAAAGGCACATGAGGCCAGCAGCAAGCAGACTATACATTTCCCTCATTCCTCTTCTCTTCCTAAGGAATTTCTCTTCTAAACCACAGTGTTTCCTACATTCATGTGTAGCCACAAGATCCTACCAACTTCAGCAGGGTGATGTTTAAAGGCACAGGACACTGTTAGGTTTTTGTTTTTTGTTTGTTTTTCTTAAAGATTTTATTTATTCATACAGAACTGGGGTACAGACCAGAGATGTGGAGGGTGAGAGGATTCACCAGAGACAGAGCAGGGAGCAGAGCAGGCAGATCGACAAAGTACACTGCTGAGGGGAGCAGCGGGCGGGTCAGGAGAGGTCTGCGGCGCCATGTGGATCTCCTCCGGGGCAGGCAAGGATAGAACTCATGCGGAAGTGGTTTAAGCTTCTTAGTGCAGTGCTTTAATCCGCTGCGCCACTAGGGAGGGCCCTGTTAGGTTTTGTTTTCCAATGAATTTTTTTTTTCTTTTAAAAAACTATGCTTAGAACAGTGTAGCACTAATATAGAAAAAAACGACACCAATCACCTTGTCACTAATAGTCCATAACTGAAATCGGTAGGGAACAAAATAATAATGCAATCTAAAGTCCCAACTCACCTAAGAGCTCATCATTAAAGAAAGGGGAAAACTAGACATTTTAAGTAAAAACCATAAAACTTATTCTTCAGCCAGAGATAGGCATAAATAGTCTAACACAAGAGTTTTGTTTTGTGTCACAAACCCCATTTTCCTCCTTAGCACAAAGCAGCACATTCTATCATAGGTCCACCCACATACAGGTTTTCAAACCTGTGGTGGAAAATGCATGTGGAACCAACTTCGTACAATACCTAAATTAAAGCTGTTCTTCATATTTTTATAAAAGTTTCCTACATTTTCATTTCCCGGAGGAAGACAAACACTGAATGTTTTTATATAGG
>NW_004567108.1:44006335-44018687 GCF_000260355.1 Condylura cristata
TCTGTCTATGGTGAATCCTCTCACCCTCCGCATCTCTGGCCTGTACCCCAGTTCTGTATGCATAAATAAATAAATCTTAAAAAAAAAATGAAGCACTCCCCTTTAAAAAAAAACAACTATAGCAGATTTTACTGTTATTGTTATGGCGTGGGTTAGATAATTGGATAAAAAGACACATGTGAGTTCCCCTCAATTTCAAGCTTAAACAGTAGGATATTTCTTTCAATTCACAAGCCCCCCCCCCCCAAAAAAGGTCAAAATATTTGTTTGAAATGGCGAATTTCTTGATCTGAGTTATTTCTCCAATATTAACATTACTATAGCTGGGATCTGAATAAAAAGTAATATTGCTTAGGGGAATATCTAAAAGTAAAACATATAAGACAATAGGATAGTGTAAATTTGTCAACTCAAACGCAGATTGTCATCAATCAGTAGATTAGCAAAATAAACCTAAAACTTAATGGATGAGAAAGCTAAAGATTCTACTCAGAGTAAAAAGTGGTAGATGGAGCACAGAAAGTGTCCATGTTTGTTTCCCCTTGTTTACGGGTTCCACACAAGTCTCTCACTCTCCCACAGTATTTGTTCTTTCCTATACCTGTCATTTATCCTTGAGCTATGAACGCAGTGGCAACACTTCTCTTACAGAAGAGAACGAGAATATAGGCTACTTCCACTCCATCACCTGTGTCTTCCTTTCCCTATCCACTCCTGATGAAGTCTGTCCTGTACCATTGAAGTCCTCACCAACAACCTGACATCAAATCTATTCCATTACCAAGAGGGGCTTGGGATGTGTTCCCAGTTATACCAGAGTGAGAGACATACTTCTGAAATGTCACTTTGGAATTCTAAATGTATTTAGAAAGTACAGTGTTAGAAACAATCAGTAGCTGAACTCATTACTATTTCATTTATTTTATGGAGTAAATTGGTACTTTTTGGTATGCCTTGGAAACTTAACCACTTTTCATAAAATTCATTAGAAAAACTGCATCTTAAAACTCTCCCAAGTTTTCTAATCAAGAATCACTAGGAAATGGTATAGACAGAAGTAAAAACCTTAAGAAAAGTAAGCTTTCTAAAGTTGTATCAACTGAGAATCTTACTTGGTTTTAACCACACTTTTTTTCCAGTAGAGTGCTGTTCAAGATATGAAAAAACGAAATACTGAAATTATAGTATAAAACGTCTCTACATTTATTACTTCAAATCAATTTTATCTCATGTAAGTTTGAAATATACAATTATCAAATAATGATTTGTGAGCACACAAAAACATTTTCAAAGGAGTGGCCCTGACAAAAACTGTAATGAAAACCACTTTGCAAAACTAAAGTTCCACATACATAAATTGATAATAGCAATTAAAAAATTCTAGTTGAACCTAAATTAGTAAATTGTATATAAAGCCAAAAATTTTTGATTGACTTTCTAAATTACTTTCTATGAATTTGAAACTTTTAAGACCAAGACAAACACATCATATGGATTTTCCCTAACTTCAAGTAGCTACTTATTGCTGACCACAAACATCTTCAAGAAGATATAACTGACATTATGGAAGAAGAGGGTATGAAAAGGATTTTTTTCTTTTTACTTAAAATATATTCAGGTTTCCCCACAATGAGATACCATGTCACACCAGTGAGAATGGCACACCTTAAAACAACTAGCAACAACAAATGTTGGCAAGGATGTGGAGAAAAAGGAACTTTCCTGCACTGCTGGTGGGAATGCAAACAAGTACAACCACTATGGAAAACTGTTTGGAGGTTTCTCAAACTGCTAAACATGGAGCTTCCATATGACCCAAAAATCCCACTCCTAGTTATCTAGCCAAAAGATACAAAAACACTGATTCAAAGACACCTGAACCCCCATGTTTATTGCTGCTTTATTTACAACTGGAAAGATATGGAAACAATCCAAATGCCCCGAAATAGAGGACTGGATTAAAAAAGATTGACTGTACACCGTGGAATATTACTCAGCGATCAAAAGGTAAACTCATGCCTTTTGCAGCAGCATGGACGGAGCTGGCTTAGTGAAATAAGCAAGAAAGAAAAGGAAAAATAACGGATGGTTTCACTCATAGCAGGAGTATAGAGACCAGGTGAGAACATTTTATGGGGGTGGAGTGGGGAATGGGATCAAAAACAGTGGGGGGAAGAAAGTGCACTGGACTACGGTGATGGGACACGGGTGACTTAAAGATGGGAAGCCCACAGGGATTACAACGGAGATGGAAAAAGGCACAAAATTATGAAAAATAAACTATTACATTATTAAAATATATATATATATATATTTAGGTTTTCTACTGATATTAACGAAGCACAAACTTTAAACTAGGTAGGGAAAGGCTCTTGGGCGAGGTGGGGGGAGAATTTAATTTTTCCTTGCAATATCCAGTATACCTCAAAACCACTCCTCAGCTCCTTTCTGCTTTTCTTGCAAATATTTTAGGGCAGTGGTTCTCAAAGTGTGGTCTGCAGAACAGCAGCATAAGCAGAGTTGCAGACCTCACTACAGACTATTCATTCAGGAGCTTGGGAAGGATGGGAACAGACTTCTGTTTCTAGGTGATTGAGTATTAGAATGTCTGTCCTAACATATATTGGACAATGTAGCACCTTCTTATTTAGTCTCACAATACAAAGTTGATAATTACCACTTGGTTTAAACATCCCAGATTGTTTCAGACTAATTTTATATTGACAATATTAACTGTGAATAATGAGAAATAGAAATTTGGAAGAAGACAGTGCAAACATGAAAAGTTTAATACATATTGTTTCAGTCACTACTTACAGATTGAACATGGACACTCACCATATACCTAATATTCTACATACTGTGAACTTAAGTAGAAATTTATGCTGGTAGAGAAAAACATTACATCACTTCCATAACTTCAGTTATTATCAAGCTACACTAACGATTCTCAACTGAGGCTACTACTATCTCCTGGAGGCTCTTCAATCTTATTCTGCCTCCCATAGATCTGTCTCCCAACATCATAACCAAAGTGGTAGCTGTTACTGTTAAAAGAGTTTATTATATATTTCCACTTTACAGGACTAATAAAAGGTTAAAAACTATTGACCTTTACCAAAGTGCTCTTCTCTCTCCTGAGTTTCTGCTTGCTGGATAATTTCTCTCAGAGATCCAATCTGAACCTCAAATACAATGCCTAAAATTGAACTCATTATTTTGCCCCCACCCACATTCCATCCTTTGTAATACAACAAATGAAACTAACACCTTTAACTTAAGACTTGCCTGACAACAGTCTGCCAATCACCAAGGAGATCTTACTTCCAAAGTAACTCTGGCCAGATTCTCCCTCTCTATCATTATCCTGGCCTGCGTATTCGGCATTTCCCCACTGATTAGTGATTCAGATTCAGATTCAAGTAATCTTCTAGTCTCACTGCTCCTTCTGGAAAGCCTACTTTATAAAGAGTAAATGTGATTATGATAGTCAGCTGTTTAAAATGCTTGTATGGGCCCTCAGTGGTGCTATGGGTTAAGCACAGCAGTATGAAGCTACTGCAGCCACTGCAGCATGAGTTTGATCCCCAGCCAGGGAGGTGACCCACATCACATGGCAGACCTCCCATGACCCTCCACTGCTCCCCTCAGCAGTGTATTTCAGTAGATCTGCCTTTTCTGCTCCCCACTCTGTTTCTGGTGAATCCTCTCACTCCCCCCCCACCCCCCCACCTTTGGCCTGTATCTCAGTTCTATATGCATAAATAAATAAATTTAAAGAATAAAAAAATGCTTGTATAGCTCCTTGAGAGAAAAAAACCAATTTACCATATTTTTCATAATCTGCTATCTTTATCATCAGCAATTATCACATGACTACTAATAACTCCAGTGGTACTGAATTTTATTTTTTGCTCATCAGTACTTCTCTTTTAACTTTTTTATATAACTTTAGTCCTACCTACTATTCACCTCTCTTCACTGGCTAAATTATTTATCCTTCAAGATCCAGTTTCATTATTTTTCTCATAAAGGTATCCCTCACCTCCACAGGTTAAATCAAATAGCACTTCCAAGTCCAGTCCTTATTGTACTATCCAATGACCATATGCCTTCTCTACATTTCCAGGTCTACAAAGAACAGGAACCATATGTATGTTGCTCACAATTATAACTTTAGTACCTAGGAACCAAAATAGCATGAAATTAAAAGTCTGGGTTGTAGACTCAGAAAAACCTAAAGATGTCATGAGCTGTGGGAATTTGGGATCATTTCTTAAATTCATTCTGCCTAAGTTTCCTTGTTGGTAAAATGTAAACAGTACTTCCCTAGAAAGCATATAAAGGATTAAATGTGAAACATTTCTCATAGTGCTTGATACATAGAAATACTATTACTATTACTCAAAACAGTGCCTGTTGGAGAAAGAGTATTTGTTGAATGAACACACCATTCACAAAATATTAAAAACTTACATTTTATTAATGCTAAGATCACATAATTAATTATATTTCCAAATAAGGCTTATAATTCTATAAGGAGGCTTCAGTTCTATTTATGTCCATCAAACTGAAGTTTTCTCACAGCCAACATTTTGATGAATTATAAAGCAGAATGTTCAAAAAGAATAACCTGAGCCTCGCTATCAGGAACAATTTGTTTATGAAGTCGAATCTGCTCTAAGCCAGGGTTTTCTACAGAATTTGGGGTAGTGTTACAAATTGAGGCAGTTACATTATACCTTGCTGACTGATAAAAACTGTAGTATTCAAGTCTACTTTCCCCTGAGTTTTCTGGTGCCTTTAGTTTTTGTTTAAAGTGAACAACTTTGTATATCAAAAAGATGATTAAAACACAAGCTAAGATGAAAAAAGCTAGCAAAATGTCAAAAGCCACATTCAATTTCTCAACTTCTTGTGTACAAATCAGAGATGTTTTCCCTGACTCTGAAGCAGCATCAATTGGGATAGCACTGTTTTTTTCCAAGTTCAAGTTAACAGAAGAAGTAATCTGTATTTGCACAGGTAACACCGCAGTAGTCTCTAATGGATTACCAAAGGTATTGTCTTGAAAAAATCTACTGGCAGGTGATGTACGAATTTGTTCCCAGAAAGTTACGCTCTCAGTATTTTCCAAATGTTTCCCATTTGTGGTTACTTTATGCCAGGTCATCCTTAACGCAGAGGTCTTGTGATGAATGTGAAGAGATTTTACAGCCCAAGCTCTGGATACATTTGTTGAAGATGTATCACAATTTGTAAAGACAGTCCTCTTAATACAACGCAACGCTCTGCCATGCATGGATGGGGGGCTCTGACAAGAGATGTTTAAGTAATGGCTGAAGATGTTAGTCAGTTGCGAAGGCCCAATATTTTGTAGTTACATTTCCAAGGATTAGAATTTGCCTGAAGATGAGTCAATGAAGACAATGGCTTAAGGACCCTTGGATGTAAGTCTGTAAGATTATTAAATGACAGATTAAGGATCTTCAAAGATGCTCTCTTGCTTTCAAATGTATCATCAATGCTGACTATTCTGCTTCTACAAAATTGCAGTAAACTAAAATTCTTTAACAAGGTAACTATCAATTTTCTAAATCATTACAACTTAAAATCAATGTTTGATTATTAGTTCTATTAAATCCAGTCCTAGTAACATATTTAATGTTATTAATTTTTCAGGAGGTAGTGCAAGTGGCTAAGTCCTTTAAATGCAAAGGCTTATGATTATGAGACAAAGGAGTTTTCTAAGATACATAAGCACTTCAAAAGTATTTGGTGGTATCTTTGTTAAATTATTGCCTTCCAGATACAAACAGTTCAAGTTTCCAAGATGCTGAAAGCCTGAGTCTGACGTTTGGAATTTTACTGATTGATAAATCACGTATCTGAAAAGCAATCATGCCAACAAAGGTATCACTACCAAGGAGAGCAAGGCAATTCCTTCGTAGATTTAAGCACTGAACTGAAACTAGATCATTAAATACTTCTTTTAGACAAAAGATATGTAATTAGACTGCAAATATAAATTATGAAGATTGCAAAGTTCCACAAATACTGCAGGATTCAAGCATTTTATATCAACTGAACAAAGGTTTTTGGATATATAAACACAATGCTATAATTATCCAAATACAATACTACACAAGCTTGATAAAAACGAAAATTCACTGAATTAACTTTCATTAATACGAGATATATTCAGTTCAACTAGAAACAAAGAAACTGTACTTTTAGGAAAATTCTTGGGAATACTTAAACGGCCTAAGTTGCAGCAGTTAATTTGTCTCCCAGTGTGAAACTGGAAAATAGACAAACATCTGGACAACTGTTTATGAAATAATAATGATAAACAAGTAGAAACATAGACAAGGCAGAGAAAAACATAAGCCATGTGTAGCCTTGTTCTTATTTTTCTGTTCCTACTAGAATTGGCCATAAAAAGGTAAAAATTTAAATGATTGCAAATTTCTTAAAATGTGTTTTAAGAAAAATCTAGTTTTAAACTAGATTTCTGTATTTTGTATTACTTATATTAAGATCGATCAGCTAATAATGTTAACATATCACAACTCACACTATGAAATAGCATAAAAAAACAATGTGTTTTAGGATTATTAACATTTTTGGGTTATTAACCCACAGCTAATGATAACTAAATTTGAAATGACGAATCAAATTTAATGAACTACAAAGTAAAATGTTTGCTAAGTCAATTTAAAATATTATAAATGACAATGACAAAAAGGACAAATGATAATGTAAGGATAACATTCAATGGATATATGTTCCTTTACTACTATATCAATTAAATAACATGAAAATACAAATTCATTAGAGAATAATTACACTGTCTCTAAACTACAATTGTTTATACAACCAAATTATTTTTCACTTCAACTGAAAGTTCATATTTAAATAAATAATCTTACCAAGAACGGATAATTCATATTATTAACACACAGCCGATTCAAGTAAAGGTTTTCTTTCTAAATCTGACGAGCAACATTTCTAAACTCCATTTCTTTCAGTAGCACTGTTGACCTCCACCCAGTCACCTCTTTTTTTAAGTCACAGTTTGCTCAGGAAACACCACTCTTCACACAGGTTCCTCTATAGTCAGTTTGTAAAACAGAGGTTGCCATGGATACAGGAAACTGAGAGACAGGAAGCAGTTTTATCTGTGTTTCAAAAGTATTGTTGAAAGGAAATCTCAGGAACTTATTTTTTCACAAAGCAGTTAATTTGCGTTTTCCTAAATGCCCACACCAAAATACCTCATAATTTAAAAAATAAGTATTTTTTTAAAGGAAATCTGAAAATTTAAGTATACAGAATGAAAGAACTCATTAAAAACAGACAACTATTGAGTGGGAAAAGCTGAATTAAGATGTAATTAAGTAATATAACATTTGTGAAAGTTTTTTGTTTTATTTTATATATATTTTACATCCATGTACAATATATGCTTTCTCCTCTCAGGTCTGTGAAACTTTTAAATGCATAAAATATTCATATTCTTATGAATACACATTAGGGAAACTTCAACTTTGTTTTACTTTTTAAAGAAAGGGTAGCAAAAACAAGCAGTCTAGAATGGCACATGTTATTACATTATTCTGTGTAATCTCCTTTAATTTTTCAAACAAAAAATGTAAACTACTACTAGTATTTTAATATATGTGCCTTAAGTTGTAAGCCGGTATGAAGTAGCATACTAACAAAGATAACATTAAAGATACCAAGAAAACTTGGGGAGATTTAAAGAGGTTTTGAATGACTCTTCACCCTACATACACTAAACTTAGTTTGACTCTTTTAGGAATATACCTGTGTATATTGTAACATTTAGGTAAGAATTTAAAGAACTGAATATAAATTATTTATATTAGATATCATTTATGCATTAATTTCCCCAAAAGCTAACTGCTTACGTTTTCTAATTTTGACTTCAATTAATATTGCTAATACCCTAACAATATACTTAAAATGTCAGTAATAATATATAAAGTTATGTACCAAAACTTTTAATATTGAAGCAGCTTTTGTTTTAACTTCAAAAAAACAATTACTTCAGGTATAATATAAATTATTTCCATAGTAAATATTTATTATTATGTGCAATACTTTCTACAACAATAAAATATCAGAAGTGCACACAGGACAACAGATCTTTATCAAAGTGCTTTACAATTCTCATTTGTGACTGAAATAGTTTTACTGCTATTATATCGGCAAAGAAACTAGAAAACACCAACCAAAACAAAACAAAACAAACAACCAAATAACAGAAATTATAAGAATTAGAGGTAAAGATGTAATAGGAATTAGACTTCTAGTACATTTTTTAGTATTCTCAGTAACATCTAATGGGGAGTGAAACATGTGCCTTAGATTTTTTCAACCTCGTCATATAAAGTTAAAGAGTTATCCCCAAATAAAGAGCCTGGGAGTATTGTTTCCCCTTCTCCTGATGCAGATCATAAAACTTTCATATGAGAGATGTCATTCCTATACCAGGAGAAAAGTTAACACCTTTACCTCCAAAGACAAAAGGACTCCGAGAATAACAAACAAGCTAACCTTGCTAAATTTCCCCCCTGCTTACTACACTTAACTTCTATTCTTTGTCCTTTTATATTTTTCCACTATTTCCTACTCTGCATTAAACTTAGCATAAAAACACACAGGGTTAACATTTTGAAGATTCCTATGTCGTTTTTACTTAATGTAGGGGGAAATTTTAATGAGGAGCAGCATCACAATAGATTTGCTTATAAGTTCCAAGGGGAAGAAAAATGAACTATATAGTGGAGAGATCAGACAACACCTTCACTAGAATTAATATCAAAGAGGAGAAGCCAGTGGGCATTATGTGCTGCTGGATGTGATTTCAAGGTCAAAATATAGTTTATGTAACATTCCAATCAGGTAATATAACCTGAATCTAATTGTGAAAAAGGAAAGAAGGGAAGGTGAGAGGGAGAGACATGAAGTGAGAAAGGGAGAGAAAGAACTGTACTTCCAAAAATGTTGATTTCATTGCTTCTCAGCCTTTTGGCTAAAATCAAATACAAAAATGTTGGTCTTAAAAGACTCAGGAAATGATATTACAAAGTAAAACAGAGTACAAAGACATGACAACTGCAAATAATACCTCATCCTAAACAGAAGTATTAGGGATAAAAGGTTATGATCTATGCAACTTAAACAAGACGAAATATCATGTGAACGTGTGTATATGTGTGAGAGACAAAAAGGAGAATATGCTAATCACGTTATATACACATGGCACTTTCGGTCTAGTATGGGAGATGGTCATTAAAAAATAGCAGATGGGCCCTCCCTGGTGGCCCAGTGGGTTAAAGCACAGCACTAAGAAGCTAAAGCCACTTCCCATGATTCCAACTCCCGCCTGCCCCGGAGGTGATCCACATGGCATGGCAGACCTCTCCTGACCTGCCCGCTGCTCAGCAGTGTACTTTGTCAGTCAGCCTGTTCTGCTTCCCACTCTGTCTCTGGTGAATCCTTTCACCGCCCCTGCACCTCTGGCCTCTACCCCAGTTCTGTATGCATAAATAAACAAAATCTTTAAAAAAACAAAACACTAGACACCTAGATATCCTTCAATAGCTGAATGTAATATAGTTATATCATGGAATACTACTCAAAAATAAAAGGACATTCTAAGGACACACATAACACTGGATGAATTTAAAAGGCATTACATTTGCTGAATATGAAAACCACTCATATGACATTCTGAAAAGATGAAATTATAGTGAAAAGGGAAATGATCAGTGGTTGCCAGGGCTTAGAGATCATGGAAGGATGTAATTTCCAAGATATTTACAGCACAAGGAAGTTCCCTGAAGTGACAGGACTTTCTGTATTCTAATGGCAGTGAAGCTTATACAAATCTACAAGTTATTTAAATTTTTAGTAATAAATCCTCCCTGCAAAAAGTCATTTTTACTATGTAAATTTCACTCAAATATGAAAAGTCCCTGTATTTTAGAATACAAATGAATATTATGGATTAAAAAAAAATGCCAAAAACGTGTATAATCATCTATAATCATGATCTGTCTTATAAAGAGTGCATTAAAGACTCTGGAAAGCACGACAATTTACGGAATTTCTTAAGTGTCTAAGTCACAAAAAAGCTTAGTATATTTCAAAGACATAAAAATAGCCAGCATGGTTGGTAGAAAATGACTGAGAATGGGATAAATCTCAAGAGGTTTCTGGAAAAGCAGATCCTGCAGGTGAGTTACGCAACTGGAAACAGAGGGAGAAAATCGTTTTTGTTTAAAAAAAAAAAATGGTCCTCTTCTCTGGGGAATATGCCTTGGAGGAGATTAAATAGATGAAAAGAAGGCCTACTATGTGTCCGGCATTATGCTAAACAGCAAGGATTCTACAGATAAACAAAATCCTAGTCACTGGTTTCAAGGACCTCAAGGTACACTGAGGGAGAATAAATGTTCAGTTGAGATTATAACAATACCATGACATGCAGATGCATATATTATATAAGGAAGTGCCGTGTTTATAGTGGGAAAAAAATGAATATGACTTCATTACCAGCACAGCTAAAATCTATTTACTGAGTATACTTCCCAAGCATTGCTCTCAGTATTTTAAATGTATGGTTCACTTAGCACATGAAACAATCTAACAGTTTAACACTACTTTATAGATGAAGCATAACAGAGACAGGTTAAGTGCCTTGCCCAAGGTCACACATTGAATTAAGAGCCAGGAGCAAATCTACCCTACATGACTCCAGAACCTGAACTCTTTAGCATGTTACTATATGACCTTAGCCTTCAAAACACCGGGGAAGCTAAAATACATGAAGCAAGCACAGAAGAAAATAGAGCAAGCAACTCATAATAAGATTCAGTCAAAAATGTTCAAGAAGGCAAAAAAATCACTTTTAAGCAAGAAGTTAGAAACTGACCAAACACAAAACTCACACACACACAATATAACAAAAGTCAAAGACTGGCAAAGACCTCCTGTGAAGTGATAAAACTGGGGCAATTACAACACCACAACTCTACCTCCTTTCTCCAGTTTTCCTTCAGCCTCTACTCCAAACTCCTTTCCCTGACCTACAATTACATGGAATGTAAGGGCTCAATCATTGCTGAAGAGTACAAGAAGAGCATATGCTATTCTATTCTGTTGGCAAATATAAACTGAGGGCTAATTCTAACCACTTTGTATAGATAGTCAATGAAAGCTTCTTTCTGAGGCAAAGAATAATGAACAGAGTCACCGCTTACAGGTTTGTGGTAAAAAAGCAGTAGGGACACAGGATCTTTTCTCAAATGTTGGCACTGGTCACATTTCAACAAACACAATGGAGCAAAGTCTCAAAGTAAAGGAGGAAAAGTGTTAGGAAAGTCTAAGTTAGCACCTTCACATATTTCTTCACATCAATAGTAGCACTAATAATGTCTGATAGTAGCAGTAATGATTAATTAATAGGCATTATTCCACACTTTAATATGCACAATAGATAAATTCTCCAATTTACCCTCATAATAACTGACAGGTGATAGTATCAATCAATGCTTTGCATTTGAAACATGAGAAAACTGAGACCTTGAAAGGGAAAACTAGCCCAATGTGACATCAACAGTAGGTACTACATGTATCTGAGGCCAACAAGTAACATTCCTATCTATCTCACTCTTTTTCTAAGACTTCTGGATAGAATGAAGCAGCTCACATTAAAGAATTTCCCAAAGTAGGGTGTTCCACAAACTATGAAGATATGTCATGCATGTATGAAAAATCAGGAAGTACCCAGTATTCATGCTTGTACTTCCCCAGGTACTTCTGCTCTAGTCTTATGCTTATATCCACATACTGGAGCAAGAACATGAAGTTTTTTTAAACATGAAGTTAGCAAACTTGAAAACACAGAACTCACTCAAAAACAGAGTTTCATTCTAAAACAATGGGAGATTTTGAAATTTCAAGGTAATCTTATTTGATCACAGATTTACTTTCTTATGTAACATATTTTTTAAAAAAATAATGTCATGTGATGGTTAGTAATTCAACAGGAACTCAGTTTTAGATACAAGGAAGACACTGAAGAGTGAAGTTTCAAATTCCTAAGCATTCAGGAATTTTCTTAAGAAGGCAATGAGTAGTTGTCCTAAAATGCCAGGACAGTGACATTTTACAGAGAATAATGAAGTGAGATGTACCCTTAATGTATGTATGTGTACAAGCACATAACAGGTACTTTAAAAATACTGCTGAGGGCCCTTGGTGGTGTAGCAGGTTAAAGCGCAGCACTAAGAAGATAAAGCCACTTCAGCATGAGTTC
>NW_004567108.1:44018852-44110137 GCF_000260355.1 Condylura cristata
CCCAAGAAATAATAAATTATGTGTTTTTCATCAAATAGTGAGGTATACAATTGATGACAAAGAATAAGCAATTACAGCACCAACTGTTCATCTTCCTAAACAAAAGTTATCTATGCCCTTAAGCTTCTATTAGATTAAAAGTAACAATATTCAATTTATGGCTATTAACCAGATTAAATTAGGTACCTTGCTCAAATAGCGTCTGAGAAGAAAACCAGCTTGGAACTCACAACAAGAACCAAAATTTATATACACAGGATCCAGGCCTACTACTTCTAGTTAAGATTTTTCATTTAATTACAAACACACACACACATACACACACCTTTTTTCAGCCTCCACCAAGCCACCTATACCTATACCCCATCTGGACTTCGAGGCAATTATGCTGAGTAAGGTAAGTCAAAAAATGAACGATAGATAGTAGATGGTTTTACTCACCTGTGGAATAAAATATATATAAAAAAAATTCATATGCAGAGAATAGTAGGACTAAATCTTGAATTTAGCAAGAAGAATATAATGGTTGCCAGGAGAAGGAAGGGGAGACAGTTGGGATAAGCCATATATTCAAAGAGAAGATGGGCAGAGTGGGGAATAGAACTGAACAACTGAGGTCCAAAAACATCAAAGTACTCCTAGTTTAATTACAAAAAGACAGACACAGGGAAATTAAGTAACTTGGTCTTGGTCATTAGCAAATGACTAGTGGCACTGGGATATTATAGGTGTTATTATGAAATGTATAGTCTTTACCAAATTCTGAATCACAAGCAATGGACTGGGGTTAAAGAGACTTTCATAGCTTTCCAAACGGTCATTCTTTTTAGTAGTGGTCATTCTTTTTAGTAGTGTGAAATAGGAGGTACTGCTTACTGGCATCTAATGGGTAGAGGCCACAGATGCTGCAAAGCATTCTGCAATGTACTAGACAGCCCCCATGAAAAAGAATTATTTGGCCCAAAATGTCACTAGTACTGTGGAGAGAAAATCTGCTTTAGAACACTGATTTCAACACATTATAATAAATGAAAGAGGAAATACCATTTCTTGATTTAGCATGATTCAAAAATCATTATAAACATGACTTTGCTTATTTCAGCAAGGGATATATTATAATGAAAAATCTAAAAGAAACATGATCAATTAACCAGGAAGTATCACTGGGGATACAGAAGGGTGAAAAGTTTCTCCAAACTCCAACAACTATGTACTTGTAAGTAGAAGAAAGATAACAATGAGAAATAATAAAAGTGCTGTTTTGTCAACATGACTTTACATTAGAGCATGTGGATATAAATCATACTAAATTATGTCATGGCCTAATGACTATGGGGCAAACCTTTAGAGCAAAGAAATCTCTTTGCTTTTTCATTACATTTTCTGTATTTTTCTTTAGCCATTAAGGACATTATAGAGTTAGATCATCATTCTTTAAAAATCTACTACTACATTAGTCAAGAATTTTCTGGATACCTTTATAATGACGTGATCTCACTACTACCTAACAGATTTATCATTATTCATTCCATTTAGAAACAAAAATAAGATCTGATCTTCCTCTTACAACTTTTAAGAATGAAATTTTAAAGTTTAAGAGAATTTCCAGTCATGCTATACCCCTCAACTTATGTAGTCTAAGAGTATTCATTTTCTCCCTCAATTTATGTAGTCTAAGAGTATTCATTTTCCTTATAGAAGACAAATGTACAGGCAAGTTGTATATTAAAAAAAAAAAATGAACCACACACTTAGATAAAATTCAATATTAAGCAAACAGTATTCTCATAAAATATGATTTTGATGCATATATAATGCTAAACCTGGGTCATTCTAATTTTCCCTTAATAATTGCAGTCTATTATGTTAGAGAAAAACCCTAATATGCTTTTTTAACCTTAATATGTCTTCCATTCATTAATTTATTCAATTCATGTTCACTGAGAGTTACCAAAGTCCAGATTCTTTAACATTTTCACTTTTAAGGCCTATATAATTCTTTAGTCACTGTTTTTCTACTAAGAGAAAGTCAACAGTTAAAAAGTCAAGGTGTAGGTAAATCTGGTTTCCAAAAATAAATAAGGTACTAGTAATTTCAGTGAGGCAATATCTTGGTCTAATACATGTCTATCTGAGAAGTAGTAGCATTTGGTGATTAGAAGAACAATCGCTGTCATCAATGTATCAAAGGTCAAAATTTACATCATCACAAGCTAAACCTTAGGCAAATTAACATTTTAAAGTTATTTCTTTCCTCAATAAAAGAATCATAATCAAGCCTATACACCTCAAGACTGTTTGTAAATAGTAAGATATAAATATACAGGACTTAGAAAAAGTCCTATAAAAAGGCATATCCTGTGTTGCTCACTAAGTATTATCTGCTGCTATGATGTTAAGAAAAAAGTTATCCATTTCTTAATCCATACATAACAATAAATTTTAAGAACTTCTAAAATTAGACCTGTTTTTATCATTAATTTATCACTATAGTGTATGTATTCCAAATTTCCTAAGACTTAAAGATCTAATATATCATCATTATTCATTTCACAGCACTGTCTTTGAAAGCGCAAAAAATAAAAATAGACACAATACCAAATTCCACAAATACAAGAATAAAAAAAAAAGCAGATATTAAGTATTCAAATGGAAACATTTTATATTTGCTTTATGGAAATGAGAATTTTAACAGTTTGTAAAGTATAAAATAATGAACTCATCTATAAGAGGAGAAAATAACAACTTGCAAGCTGCTTTAGAAATAAACTGAAATAAATAATCACAAAATGGTATGTTACACTTTTGAACTGTAGGTGGATAGAAAACTTCATGAAGTGCTAGTGACATTAAAATATTACATATGTAACATATCTATATAAAAAGAGTACCTAAAATAAATCTAATAAAATCTGGTAATTACAAAGCAAGAAATTCATATAAGAATTAAATAAATTGCTAAAATGAATATAACTATTAAATTCCAACCCCCACCACCTCCCATTCACATATTTACAGACCTAGTCCAACATCATTATCTAACAAAGTCAGTATATATACATACATACATAAATAATAAAACAACTCTGCTAAGTAACAAATAGCAATTTTAACGGCCAAAAACAGTGCTAATATTTTGATATTTTAAAAAAGATTATTTCAAGAAAATATTCCCTCACCTATTATCAGATGGCAGAAGAGAAAGCAGAGCCAACGCTGAAAGTTTTCTTCTTTCAGGCTGGGTTATGTTGTCCATGCGATCAACCCACATTTCAATCATATTTCCCAAAAGTTGGTCCATCTAAAAGAAGATGAATATACATCTCAAAATTTTTGAAATTGTGGATAAATACTGTTAAAGACTATAAGGCATGGACAAAGTTTAATCCAAGCAAACCAAAGAACTGGAATACCTGACAGCAAGCCTTGAAATGGTAAATAATTTGAGCAAAACCAGAAAACGACTCTTATTAAATCCTGAAAGTCAATTAATTCTGAGAGTTAAATACACAATTCAAAGCCATAGCTATTTAAGTAATTTAATAAGCTGCTAATTCAATGCTCTCTTCCTCATACACTTAAAGAGTACATGCACTTTTCAAAATTGTTAACTTGTACTTAGGCTATAGTTTATTCAGCTGGATGATTATAGATCAATAATTTGCTGGATTATTATGTTGCTAATTCCAGAAGAAAGAACAGGTTCTCACCTCAACCTTAAAAAGTTTCAAAGGAAAGCAAATGAATCATCTCCCATGACCTTTATATGATACATTAAAAACAAATCAACATAATGAAGAATCCACTAATATAAGTCATCTGTAATTGAATGTATTCTGATTAAAAATTCCACGTAACTTTCATATGTCACAAAATATACTATTATTTTGATATTTTTCTTTCCCAAACATAAAACCCATTCTTATTTGCTGGCCTTATAAAAATGAGCAGCAGGCTAAAATTAGCCCACAGGCCAACTTGCTGACCCTGGGAATATTTAAGCAGGGCTAGAGCTAGGATGGGCAAACAAAGCATCTAGGGTGTAAAATTAAAGGAGCTGCTCATCTTAGCACCTTATTTGACTGACTTAATCCTGTTCCTGATGATAAATGCATAGTTTCTGATGTTGTAGGAATATCTAAGAGAAATCTAAGCAGCTTGAAGGGTTGGGGCAATTTTCCAGAGATTATGTTCAAGGAACATTCAAAAGAGGTTAGAAATCAACTAAAGGAAAGCAAGGGGACTAGGAAGGAGCTTCCAGGCAGCGGAAATAGCCTGTACACAAAGATTCTTATTTTCCCCAAAGATTTATTTATTAATGCTTACAGAACTGGGGAACAGGCCAGAGGTACAGGGGGTGAGAGGGTTCACCAGAGACAGAGTACGGGAAAGAACACACAGATCAACTGAAATACACTGCTGAAGGGAGCAGCTGGCAGATCAGGAGAGGTCTGCTGTGCCATGTGGGTCAGCTCCACGGCAGGGAATTAAGCTAATGCTGCAGTGCCTTCAGCAAGGTTCACAGTGCTGTGTTTTAAACCACTGCACCATCAGGGAGAGCCCTGTACACAAAGATTCTAAAAGACAAATGGGACTTTAAAAAACTGAAATGTTCTAAGCATTGAAGAGTTGGATTAAGCAGTTCCAAAAGAAAGGTTAAGAAAAGAGAGGGGAAGAGTAAAGAGCAGATTACTGTAGGCTTCTTTGAGCAAACCCACACTAAAGAGCTTGGACTAAATCAAAGGTGTAGAAGAGATTATAAACAAGGATATGATAGAATCACACTGAGAAAACTCAAGTAGGTTGTCCTGAAAGTAAATAGCAAGATCACAAAAATAGAAGCAAAACAACTATAAAAGATGCTGATGACCATTTATATATAGCAAGTTGTAAGATAACAAAATAATTCTTCCAGAGAATTTCTAAAATAAAAGGTTTTTTTTTTTTTTTTAAGATTTATTTACTTATTCATGCAGAACTGGGGTACAGGCCAAAGATGCTGCGGGTAAGAAGATTCACCAGAGACAGAGTGGGGAGCAGAACAGGTAGATCGTCGAAGTACACTGCTGAGGGGAGCAGCGGGCGGGTCAGGAGAGGTCTGCCTCGCCATGTGGATCTCCTCCCGGGCAGGTGGGGATCGAACTCATATGGAAGTGGCTTAAACTTTTTAGTGCTGTGCTTTAACCCACTGTGCCACCAGGGAGGGCCCAAAATAAAAGTATTTTAAACATTTATCTTTTAATTAAACTTAATTATATGATGATCAGATTTTCCTATTTTGATAATGTTTGACAAATTTTACTCTGGCAGGTGCAGATTAAAACTAATTACTAACTAGACCATTTGATCAATTAAATAACCACTACAAAAAGAACTTTATTGCCAACTGGTTCCATTACTTTGTTATAAATTTAAAGAAAGTAAACTATAAAAAGGGCTTCTGTGAGAAGAATAAAATAATGTTATAGCATTCTAGTCCCTGCAGAAGCAGAACAAAATGTGGGCAAAGATGATCTTTTCTCCCCCTCTAAACGTTACCTCCTTAATCTAACTTTCATACCATATGGTATTTGAGCTATAAAACGTAATGCTTATATGTAATTTCATGAACAATTGATTCTTCATGTAGAAACAAAAATTACCTTCACTCTCCCTAGAATTTGATGTTCTGTTTCAAGACAAATACTTAGGATTAACTGGAGGAAATATCTTGTGGTCTAAGTGAGAAGTCTTTATTAGAAACATGTTCCTACGATAAGAGATTTATAAAATTCGGAGTAAGTTATTAAAATGTTTCACCCATCCTTAAATTTATAAAGTCTAAATTGAAGGACATTATTTCCAGAAAACCAGGTTTTCTTAAGGAAATGTTGGATTCAGTCTTAATTTTACAGACATAAATAATATTATTTAAATTATTCAGATGCAAATATCTTATTGTACTTTATAATAAAATTATTTACTACAAAAGCATATTATTACTGTGAAGCAATTTTAGTACTGAACCTGTGCATTTGCTGGCTTCCTCAGAAATCCCACTAAAATGAGAGTAAGGAAATATAAAAAGAAAACAAAACAAAACACAGAGTATATTAAGAAAAGAAACAACAATGAGTAAGATGGCAATAAATTTTGGGGAACTGGCCAGTGGATGAAAAAAGTGTTAAGTGATTTGGTACAACAAAAAAACGTGAAACTAAAATGCCTGCCAGGAAAATAGCAATCTAACTCAGGGAGATTTGGTCCTCAGAACTCCACAACGATCAGGCTGCAAATAAGAGAGGGTGAATCACAATGCTCAAAAGAAAGAAATGTGGCTGCAAATCTGCACAAGGAGCAATTGGAACCGTCTAGGTTTACTGAATCATTACTGAAGGAGACAATGATATATTTTGAAAAATGAAATCAAAAGACCATGAACAAGGAAAGGCAAGGTGAGGTACAAATTAAAATCACATGATTTAAATGAAAATCTAGATTTTGAGTGGTGATACACCCTCATCCCCAAAGCTTTTTTCCCCATCCTGAATTCTACAACTCTTGCTTAATTACTCCCAAGAGAGCGGCTATCAGAAAAGAAAGACAGACGACAGGAAATGAAGACCTACAAACACTCTCATTTTCCACTAATTCACCCCATAGTAAGCCCCAAAAATCTAAACTCTAAATCAGATAATCAGTCTTAAAAAGTTTTCATCATTCATTTAATATAAATAACTCTGAAAAACTTCAAATAGCAAATACTGACAGAAGTATCCTAATGATGACTTCTGAAATGAACCCAATTCCTTTCTTAAAGATATAAAATCACTGTTATTTAACTTGCCTTCCTCCACTACTATTCAGAGGACTTGGACTATGGTAATAGCAACAGAGAAAAGGAATGGGTGGATTTAATGTGCTTATTTACAAAATCACAGGTGAGGGAATTAAGTGACACCAGGAAATGACATCAGACAAAGTTCTTCAGAATTAGTGTTCCAGGTTCTTCAATAAGTCAATGCCATAAGGAAAAAAAAAAAAAAGGGTGGGTTGGAGAACTGTTCTACAATAAAAGACAGGAAAACTATCAAACAAATGAGAGAGAAATATAGGCAGTAAATATATGGACACATAAGAAATTAGTATGAGTTTTTAAAGATAGAAAATCCTGACATGATACTGAACTGGATCATAAGAAAAAAGTCACATTTGACCTGTGTCAAAGTAATGGCTATCTAGAGATGAGCAAAAGTTCATGACTCGGTCTTAAAAGATGCTCATGGTTAATAGGAAGCATATGAAAAAGAGAAACCATCAAATGAGACCAGAAGAACATAAAAGGGAAATCAATCAATGTCCTGGAATCTAAAGAAGGGAAGTATCAGAAGTAAAGGAAAAATGGGGGTGAATAAAGTGGGTCAAGTAGTGAAGTATAGAATTGGACTTAAATGGTAAACTCAATGTAGTACTTAATATATATGTTGATTTTTAATGATGCACCTCAAACATACTTAATGTTTCAATGTATTATATGTTGCTTCAATTAAAAAAAAAAGATACTATCAAAAGAGTTAAAAGACAACCTGCACAACAGGAGAAATTACCTCCAATACCATATATCTGATGAGTGTTTAGTATCCAAAGTATATAAATAACTCCTAAGCGCAACAACAGAAAAACAACCCAATTCAAAATGGGTGAACGACTTTAATAGACACTTCTCTAAAGATAAGCTTGAATAAGATCAATAAGCATAAAAAAAGGCTCACTATCACTGGTCATTAAGGGACTATAAATCAAAACTACAATGAGGTATATGATAATATTTCTCACAACCATTTAGTTGGACACTATCAAAAAAGTATTGGTGAGGATGTGGAGAAATTGGAACCCTTGTGTACTGCAAGCATAGTTGCTATAGAAAATAGTAATTCATTAAAAAGATCAAAAATAAAAGTACCAAATGATCCAGTGATTTCACTACTGAGATGTATTCAAAAGAACGGAAAGAATTATGATAGAAAAAAATAAATGTTTCGATTGCTGTTCATAGATTGCCTTTCTCTTTCTCCCAAATTACAGGTAACACTGTGAGTTATTAGAGACTTAAAAGATAAAACTTCATCAAATCATTTCCAATATTTATTTAAAGACCTTCCCCAATCTAGTGAATTAATTCTTACCTCCTGATTAAATTTATGTGCCATCTCATTAAGAAGTGAAGAAAAGAAACTAGTGTTTTGTAGCAGGACTCGACCCATCACACCAAGATAAGTTGACATTACTACAGGATACCTCTGTTCAAACAAATATGGCACATGTGAAATTGGTTAAGGTGCAAATAAAAACAGCTATAATATTTACCAGTGGTCTATATACTTATATTACTTTAAGTGCTCCTAACATATAGTCACATGGAGCTATTTAAGATCTCAACTTGTAAAAAAACGGTGGTTTCACATGTTTAGTAGGTGACAAAACTAGCACTTTTCACCCCATTCATTTGTTTCAAATCTTTGTGTATGAATACATATGCATACAAGAGAAAGAGATATCAAAGGAACCTTGTACTTCTTTGTAGAGAAGGATAATACAAAGATGTGTAACTACCCTGAAGTTTATTTAATTTACTTCAAAAAGATCCAATGAGAAAAATTTTGACAAAGAAGAAATGATTTTCCAACAGAAGTAAATAATTAAAACTAGAATCCCTAAGAAAAAACTTACCTCTCCTTCTATAATACCTCTAAAGACACAAGGCAGAATCGGTTGAAACATTTGTGGGCCTAATGCTGGATTTACTTTAAGAGCATTTTCCACAACCTAAAAACCAGAAAGACATATTGGTAACAGTAATACAAGTAGATACTTCATGCTTAACATAGATAAAGAAAACAATGCATTAAGTATCATATAATAAATATGAGAATACATAGAGTACATAAGGAATGCATTATTTACACAGATACACATTTGCACACAATTTTCATTAATTATACTCCTATTTACATAGGTTATCATGTTGTTAATGTAATTCTTATCTTTGCATTTTAAACTAATAGCCCTTAAAGCAACTACTGCACTAATACAGGCTGCAAAAAAATTTTTAAAATATTGACTTTTTAAGATGTGGTATTTATATACACAATGGAATACTACTCAGCTATAAAAAGATGAAATCTTCCCATTTGTGACAACATGGACAGAAGCAGAAGGGATTATCTTAAGTGAAATAAGTCAGAAGGAGAAAGACACACACTAGATGATTACAGTCATACTTGGAATATAGAGAAACAAGACAAAATAACAGACAAACCAAAATAAACCCTAGAAATGTGTCTGCAGAACTGAGGGGGATGGTAGAAGGTGGAAAACAAAACCATGAACACTGACTGTTACAGGAGAAAAAATTATAAATTACTTTTATATGAGTAAGATATGTCCCTCTATAACAAAGTAGCATGTTTCAAAATTGGGGGAAGGGTTGCTTTCTTTTGTTTTATTTTGAATGAGAAAGACCATGGACAAGAAACAGCAATGGGGACTAATGGGGCTAGATTCTCAGCCCCATTAACACAAGGGTTAAGAACAAAAACAAACACAATTTGAGAAACTGTTGACAAGTACTAAAGTCAAGGCAGAACCAGGTTTCTCTTTAAACTTCTAGCAATATTTCTCACAACTGACTATCAGAATTCTGAATCAACCAAGTATTTACTGAACATTACTACTGCAACATGGAGGCACTTTTATGATCTCCAGTCTCTGCACATAATGTGAGTAGCCTATACCAAATATTATGACAAATAGATGTTCATGTCTATTGCAATATTCCCATGGTAAGGAAACAGTACCCATGAAAAGCAATATCCTATCATTTAGAACAAGATGTAAAGGGAATGTCCCAAGAAAAGTTAAAAGATACAAAATTTTTTACTGCAGACAAACTATACTACCAAGAGATAAAGGATAAAAGACAACGAAGTTTATAATTAAAAGTGAACAGATGGGCCCTCCCTGGTGGCACAGCGGGTTAAAGCACAGAACTAAGAAGCTAAAGACACTTCAGCATGAGTTTGATCCCTGGCCCTGAGGTGAACCACTTGGCGTGACAGACCTCTCCTGACCGCCCGCTGCTCCCCTCAGCACTGTACTTCATCCATCTGCCTGTTCTGCTCCCCACTCTGTCTCCAGTAAATCCTCTCACCGCCTCTGTTCTTCTGACCTGTACCCCAGTTCTGTATGCATAAATAAATTAATTAATTAAAAAAAAGTCAATAGAGGAAATTCAGAACAGAATTAATCTGAGTTAATTTTTTTAAATTAGGTTTGGAATAAAGATGGGGAAGAAACAAGTAAGTTAGATAGGTTTACGTAAAGATTAAATGAACTTTATGGTAAGTACTTAAAAACATGTAGCAGGCTACTGTTACAGAAAAAATTATAAAAAATGCCTGCCCCATCTTAAATAAATCTCATCCCAGTGAATGAAGGCAACCTGAATCATTACTGTTGGGTAAGGCCATGACAGATACAAAAATTTCCAAACTGAAAGTGGTACGACTACATAACAACAAAATTTAAAGAAATGTTAATAATTTAGAGTATTTTTAGAATAACTGTATTCATCTAGCCAACATATTCCAAATCACAGAATACAATAAAGTATATTTTTGCTCTTAACCATTTGCTCCGAAGGCAGGCATATTTGTCTCTCTATCCAATTTTTGTAACATTGTAATTTTCTGCTTCAAAGAACAAAGCACTTACTTCCAGATATTGTCAGAAATTAGTGTAACAGTGACATTTACATATATTTAAAATATTGTATGGCTTAACTGTGCGTAGGAAAGTATCTGAGAGGTATTAAAAATGAAAATAATGAGCTAATATTAACAACTATTATTATAGCTTTACTGGAACTCTGAGAATAGGAAAGTGTCAAAAGTTGTAAGCATTCATTCTTTTAGCTTTCAAGTACAGGAATAAAAGCACCATTGTCCTAAATATAAAGCACCTTTATATTAAAAACAAATAGTCTATCCATAATTATTATAGTCTCAGTATGTAAAATCCGTTTACTAAATTATAAAATCTTATTCTAAGATTTCAAATCAATAAACAGACTTAGTTATAGCAATGTTTATATAGCAAGAGTCTTAAACACTTTTAAATTATAATTTTAATTCAAGTATTTACAGGCTATTAATAACTTCCTACTGGCTTACAGCTTACATAGAAAATGGTTTAATCTGTTAAATGTTACAGATATTTTAATATATTTGAGTGATAACTAATCTGTGCTGAGTCAGTCAAAATATTACTTGTCACCACTGTGTGACAAGTAATAACATTATTTTCTTCACTTCAAAGGAAAAAGAGGAAGCAAATAGATTTTTCTGTAGTAAAATTATAAGGAAAATGTTGTACATAACAAAAATATTTTTTAATTATATTCTGAAAATGTTTTTAAATTATATTCTGAAAATAAAGTGTCTCTGCTTCAGTGACAGGTATCAGGCAGTCTGACAACCTTGCCTTCTTTTTGACTAAAAATACCAACATTACATGCTAGTTCCCTCTTGTCACCTAACATCACATTTAAAGATTTAGTCATTGCCCTTCTTGTCAACTCTTTCAGAAAACAAACTCTTGCACCTTTTCCAAGCTAATGCTTCCACACACATTTTAGATTAGAAATTCAATCTCTTAAAATTACTTGAAGCCATTCACCATTCGAGTGGGTCATATCTACCTACAAAACTTACTCAGGATAAATTATCCTCATTGCCTCTGTACACATAAAAACTCTTACTTCCTTTTTCAACAGTAAGTCCCTGTTGGAAGTTAAAATGAGTCCTCCATAAATATTTGTAAAAGCCGTAGTTCTAAGAACCTAGCTTATTAGGGTAGACCCTTAATCTATTATGACTGGTATTCTTATAGAAAGAGAAAAAACAGACACAGGATAATGTTCTCTGTGACAATGGCAGCAGAGAACTAGCGATGCAAGTACAAAAACAGGAAAGCAAAGATTGCTGGCAAACACCAGAAACTATAGAAAAGCAAAGCACATCCTCCCCGAGAGTCTTCAGAGAAAATATGGCCTTACCGACATCTAATTTGAGACTTTCATTTTCCAGAACCTTGTGAGACACATAAGTATTATAAATATTATAAGTTAATCTTCATTGTGTTAAGCTACCCAGGATGGGGTAGCTTTAGGAAACAAACATAGTCCTTAATAATATCCTAAAGCTCCTTCCTTTTCTCATCACTTTATATTTAAAACATTAATAATCTGGCACATGACCTCAATCTAACAGACATTTTTTTTTTTTAAAGATTTATTTATGCTTAAGAACTAGGGTACAGGGCAGAAGTGTGGTGGGTGAGAGATTCACCAGAGACAGAGTGGGGAACAGAACAGGCAGATGGACAAAGTACACTACTCAGGGTAGCAGCAGGCAGGTCAGAAGAGGTCTGTCACACCATGTGGATCACCTCCCTGACTGGGGATTGAACTTGTGCTGCAGTGGCTTCAGAGAGCTTCATAATGTGGTGTTTTAACCATTGTGCCACCAGGGAGATTCTGACAATAAGTATTTCAAGTAACACTACCATTCTCATCCTAACAATATGTTCCCTATTCTTACTCTTGTTCACTTCTCTGCAAACTTTAACACTTGAATTAGTATTTTTCACCCTACAAGGTTGCAAAAGTTGGCAAATAAAGATACTATATTTTATCTGGCAATATGAATCCCTATTAAACTTTTAAGATTCAGCTTCTATCTCAACTACTTATTCATGAATAATGCTCTCTATAAAATGCTGGGCTAATTTTATTTTTTTTAAAGATTTATTTATTTATGCATACACAACAGGAGTATAGGCCAGAGATGCAGGGGCGATGAGAGGTTTCACCAGAGACAATGTAGGGAGCAGAACAGGTAGGTCAACAAAGTGAGGGGAGCAGTGGGAGGGTCAGGAGAGGTCTGCCACGCCATGTGGTCACCTCAGGGGCAGGGATCGAACTCATGCTGAAGTGGCTTTAGCTTCTTAGTGCTGTGCTTTAACCCGCTGTGCCACCAGGGAGGGCCCAATGCTGGGTTAATTTAAATGATCACTTCCATCCTCCCAAAGTAAATTAATAGCTAGCAAGTGAACCCAGGAGAAAATGCTCATGAAATTACCTGTGGAAATTTTTAAAAGAAATATTTGTTATACTAACCTTACTAGGATTTTCAGAAACATCAACAACTGATTTTAATACCCTCTAATCAAGACACTATTAACATAACATAAATACAGATCTGTTGTTTACTTGCCTCCTCCCCAAACATTCACGTAAGAACAAGAACGGTGGATATCCTATCGACTACTCTAAATAGAAGACAGCATTATATATAAATACAACCCAAATTCTCACCAAATCTGACCCTTCATATAGTATTACAAATAAAATATTATTGGAATACACTAATACTCATTCATTTACATATCATCCGTGACTGTATTCAATCTTTAATAGCAGATATAAATAGTTGAGATGAAAGATTGTATGCACAGAAAGCCTAGAATATTACCTGATTTTTTTTTTTTTTAAAGATTTATTTATTTATTTGTGCATACAGAACTGGGGTACAGGCCAGAGGCTCAGGGGCGGTGAGAGGCTTCACCAGAGACAGAGTGGGGAGCAGAACAGGCAGATCTACGAAGTACACTGCTGAGGGGAGCAGCGGGCGGGTCAGGAGAGGTCTGGCTCGCCATGTGGTCTCCTCCGGGGCAGGCTGCAGGCGGGAATCGAACTCATGCGGAAGTGGCTTCAGATTCTCAGTACTGTGCTTTAACCCGCTGCGCCACCAGGGAGGGCCTTACCTGATTTTTTACAGAAAAATTATGTGAAGCCCTGATTACATGATGAATGACTGAATTTAACCATGGATATCAACAAGGCTATCTGGAACTTTGTATACATACAAAATAAATTTCTGATTAACAACGCATTAACTATGACAGTGCCTAGCAATTTCAAGCTTGTGATACCTCTTATGAAATTCCCAGCAACTAACATATCGGTCAGTGTAAACTAATTTACCACCTGCACAAACTTTTACCCATTAATTCTCCACAGATACACTATAGATTGCTAGTGTTAGTGGGAATAATAGCAAGCACTTTGGCTCATTGCATTTTTTTATACTCAAAGAACAGGTTTTTTAAAGAAGAAGTGTAAAGGACACTTGCACACACACACAAGTGGGCAGAAAGAGCTGCCAATAATACTAAACACTTTGGTGCTTGGTCTTTGGCCAAAAATCTATTTCATTAGTAAGAAATCAAATAGTTTTTAGGATCTTAAGTAATACCAAGGTTTCCTCATAATATTGTAACTCTGTCACAACTGTATAAACCATGTAACCAGCTCTCAACTCAAAAGTCAAAAATAAAAGGAATACTTCCACATAAGTAGCAAAAACAGCACTGAAATGAAAGGACAAAAATTAAAGTGTTGTAGTCCCTCCACTTTAAGCTATACTGAAAGCAACAGTAGTTAAAAGAGCTTAGCAATAGAATAAAAAAGGACACACAGATCAATGGAACACAATTTGAGAGAATAGAAATAAAACTACACACATATAGACAACTAATTTACAACAAAGGAACCAAGAATTTACAATGGAACAAGAATAGAATCTTCAATAACTGGTTGCTGGATAACTGGGCAGAGACATGTAAAAGAATAAAACTGTAGCACTAACATAAATCATGTCCAAATGTTATTTCAAAATGGTTTAAAGACTTGCATATAAGACCTGAAACCAAGAAATACATTGAAGAAAACATAGGTGACACCCTCCTTGACATCAGCCTTAGAGATGTGTTTGGGTCTCAACTCTAAGAAAAAGGGGAACAAAGCAAAACGAACAAATGGTCTAAACAAAAAAACTTTTAAAAGTGAAAGAAACTTGCATTAAAACAAAAAGATATCTTACTGAATGGGAGGAGATATTTGCACATCATATATGCAAACAGGGGTTAATTCCCAAATAATACAAAATCTCATGAAACACAACAACAAAGAAACAATCTGATTAAAAGATGGGTGGGGAAAATATATGAAAAGACATTTCTACAAAGATATTACAGATAGTCAATAGGCACATGAAAACATGTTTATATGTAGCACAACACATATTGTTGGTGGGACTGTAAACTGGTACAGCTAATAAGGAAAATTTATTGAAGATTGCTCAAAAAATTAAAATTAGAAATTCCACACAGCCCAATTTTCCCACTTACCTGAAAAATGCAAATATACATTAAATATTTACATTTATACACATAAATATAATTTAAATGTATACACTTCCATGTTTACTAAAGCAGTATTTACAATATCCAAGAACTGGAAAATAGTCTAGCTGCCCATTAACCAACAAAGGAAAAGAGAATATGTGTTGTATATACACAATAGAATGGTCTTCAACTATTTTAAAAAGGATGACATTTTGTCGTTTGCAATATGGAGAAAACTAGAGGGGATTATGCTAAGAAATAACAAATTAATTATATACTATATAATTATAATCAATAAATAATGATATGATTATTATATAGAATGTATAATCATATGTTGGTGTATGATTATTATATAATAATTATAAGTGTGGATATTATATAACGTATAGTTATTGTGTGTAATTATTGACATATTAATTATATACTTAATAAATGTATCAAAGACCACAAAAACAAACTTTTGAATTAGTATTTTTCACAGTGTTTAAAATTGGCCACTTGTAAGAACAATGGAAGGTTTAGACTAAGTCTGATATATTCTAAATGAAAGCAGCCGCTTTTGATTTGCTCCAAATTTACCTGCTTGCCACTATTATAGATACATTAAAAAATACCTCATTCTCAAATGTTTTAAAATTATGTTAATGACATTATGTGGCGCATTTACAAGGCATATATTCAGACTAATGTCATGACCTTGAAGGCTCTGGGCTGTTAAAAAGATGTTGTGAGATCTCCTTTCCTGGAGTCTTCCAGAAAAATTTATTGACAAATAGTATTTCTTTACTATTACTAGTTTTTAAACTCAGTGTTTAACCATGTCAATATTTCTTCCAGTTATCTAATTTCTATCTCATTATACTTGCAAATTGAAAATAGGAGAATAGAACAAATATATTTTTTAATCCTTATTTTTTGTAAATTAAAAAAAAAAAGTAAAAAAGGAGGGGTACTTTTAAATTACACTTTTCCCCAAAGTCCATTTAAAAACCACATATATGTACATGTGTATAATAGTTCATACATGTAAAGACATAGTTTAACACACATTTACAGACATGATGATATATAAGTGTATGTATTTAATTGATATGATGCACATACTGATATCTATATGCATATTCAAATTTAATACCTCTTATTGGAGGTATTAAACCAATTGGAGACTGGATAAAAAGAATCACAAGTAATACTCTAGAATTATTCCAGAGTAACTTTTCCCTTTCTTGTCAAGCAGGCAAACCAAAATGAAAATGGCAGTACCTTAAGAACTTGAACTTGACCTTCTGTAGTAATTTCCTTTAGCAGCTCACAAAAAGACTGACATAGACCTACTGCATATGTCTGAAATTCAATCAAAAGTCAAAATGTACATATGGCATATCCACAGTATCAAAATAGACATAAAATTAAATTTAATACTCATAATCAATTTGAGAAGTATATATTAGAAGTCAAAACATAAAGTTTCTATCAAAAATCATTAGGAAAGGTTTAGGTACTAAAAATACACCTTATTGTTACACTGAATTTCACAGAAATATAAAGATATGCTTATTTATATAACATGGTTTATATACAAAATACTTTAATTCATGAAATTATATAATATCCACTTGCAGTGGGCAATGTTTACAAAGTTTTCCTCCTTGAAGTAACAGATAAATCTTTCAAATCACGAAAAGGTACATCCTGATTTCAATGGGGAATAATAAAAGTAATAATCATACAAATTTTTACAAAGCAAAAATTATTAAAACATACCTGTAAAAATTCTGATGAAGACAAAAAGATATACCCATTGATGATCTTAAAGCAGGTTCTGAGATTTTCTGAACTGAGTTCTGGGAAAATAATAAATTTGTTTAAATAAAAAAAACTGATCAAATGTTGAAGCAGTACTATTTTACAAAATACATAGTGTACAATGATATACAATGTGATAAAAATGTTGTATATATCTAATTATATAGATCAAACATGACCCCACAATATTACTTATATTAAAACCTGACATTTTTTGCCACTAATATTTTAGAAATTCTATGTACTTGCAATAGAGAAGATTTTAAAATATCTCTTTCTGGCAAAATGAACATAAGCACTTTTTTTTTTCCCTCACTCATATCTAGGTAAAATTACAAGACATTCTACTAAGGTGAGAATTTTTAATGCACTTTCACAAGAAAATAACAACCCAACTCCTAACATATCTCTTAAGGCACTATACTTTAAGATTTAATAGGCAAACTAAATCCCAAGACTGACCAACTTGTTACTAAGCTAATGAAAACAACTTTGCAAAGAAACAGCAAAAGTTGTCATCAAGTATTTTTTCACAATCACTGACAAAATGTCAAGAAAAAGTTAAGTTTTACAGGAGATAAAAGTTACCCTCATGCAAAATTTACACTTTCCTTTCTCCTTAAGTCTGAACTTTTGCTCATGGTTTACTAGATTAACACTAACAGCAGGATTTATAGAAACCACTACAATAGGGAGGGTCCATATTTAACTGAAACTTTAAATGACTAATTTCAGGTAACCCAAGGAATTTCTAAATCACTGTCACAATTTTGTCGATGATAGAAAGAAAATCAAAATTTAAGAAGGATCGATTTAAAAGCCTATCTCTTAACAAATATTTTATAAACTATTCCTGGAACAATACAAGAATCTACTCCAATGATTAAGTCACTTCATACTACTATTCATGCCTCAGTCATGCCAACAATAAATAGCTTTTACTGAGTTTTCATGAGCAAGCAATCAATAGGAAATAGAAAATATCAATATTAAAAACAATACATTTATTTTATGGCATAACAAACACTGTTCACTATATCTGTGAGTTCTTAGTGAGAGTCTAGATAAAAATAATTGTCTGGTTCTACTATTACAAGGAGCTATTATTTCAACTATGTAAAAGATTCAAGCCAGGTGAATAATTTAAGTCATATATTCTCAACAGTAGGGGTAATTTGGGCACCCAGGCGTCATCTGGCAATGTATAGAAACTTTTGGAGTTAAAAGCATCTAATTGGGGCCCTCCCTGGTGGCGCAGCGGGTTATAGCACAGCATTAAGAAGCTAAAGCCACTTCCACATGAGTTTGATTCCCGCCTGCCCAGGAGGAGTCCACATGGCGTGGCAGACCTCTCCTGACCTGCCCGCTGCTCCCCTCAGCAGTGCACTTCGTCAATCTGCCTGTTCTGCTCCCCACTCTTTGGTGAATTCTCTCACCCTCCACATCTCTGCCCTGTACCCCAGTTCCATATGAATAAATAAATAAATCTTTAAAAAAAAAAAGCATCTAATTGGTAGAGCTTAAGGATTGCATTCAACTTTCCTACAATATGTGGAATAGCCTCTCACAACAAAGAATTACCTGACTGAAAATATCAATACTGTCCAGACTGAAAACTCTAATTTAAGCAATTAACTTTATTTTCATAGATGCAAGAGTTCTGAGAATAATCTGAGGCCCATCAAGATATAGTTATACTCTATGCATGTATGATTTACATCTGTGAGTCTATTTGTAACTTATACTCTACCCCTCTTTATCTCTATTCTTTTGCATCCCGTCCTTTGATTTCATGGGTCGAAAGCATTGCTTTAACACATTAAACTTCATGATTTCACAATAAATATATCAGTAACACCTAAATAATAAATGATTTGCTGCTACTTATTAATCTTTATTTTGGTGATTTTTTACTTAATGAGAATATGTACAGACTTCATCAGCTGAGCACTAAATCGTTGTACAAAAGAAAATGGAGAAAATCATCACATATAGAAGCAGTTTTACAATTTAGTTTTTTTTTTTGAACGGCTATTAAACATAGATTTAACGAGGCAATATTCAAGTTTAATTTGTAATTAGTTTCCTATAAAGATTTTTTGCTTGTAACTAGTAATTAAGTAAATTTGACTTTACTTTTTAATAAGTAGAAACAATTCTAAAAAGTTATATAGAAAATATAAATTCAACTTATTTGTTAGTATTAGGGACTCTAGTAAAAATAAAAGGTATGATTTAAAGTCAAGTATAATATCCAAAATTATGACTGCATTCAAAACATTTATATTTTAAACATACCAAGTAGTGGTGACATATTCTGAAATATACGAAGCAACTCTGGTGTAATACAGGGACTGTTTTCCAAAGTCACTAGCCTAGGAAGAAACAACAAACAATTCAATCAGTTTCTGTAACTAACTCATCTAAAAGAATAAAGAAAAATATCCCCCAAATGGGTATAGCTATAAAAATTATCATTGTAGGGAAAAAAATTTCCAAGTTCATTAAAGTTATTTACAAGTTATAGAATATTATTTCTGTGAAATAACAAGGAAGTAACTACATGGTTAAATATTTACAATAATAAAATTATAAAGTGAAAGCATTATTATTATGGGTTGGTCAGAGAAATATATGTAATAAATAATCTCAATATCAATGATTTATGTCACTGTTTTGATTATCTTGATATATTCCTCTGCAACATATAACTGAAATATTCCTTCAAGTGGAGAAACTGATTAAATAAAGCTATATATATGTGAATTTTTGAGTACAGAAATATAAATTTACTATCCCCCAAAAATATATATTTAATAAGAAAGCATAAAATAAAAAACTTACCAACTCAACAAATACATCTAAGAAAATTAAATTTCTTTTGAGGTAAAGCATATATGGTTAAGTTAAAATGCAAACTATACAAGAGGGAAGGAAGCACAATGGACCAGGTGATTTGGTATTGGGATGGAGAGATGCCTAATGTTATCACAATTAAAATAAATTGTTACTTTAAGAAATACAAACTGTAAAATATTTGTTCTTTATAAGAGACATAAGTAAATGTCAAACACAAAAACTACAATGAAAGGTTGAACAAAGACAGCTAAGTCAAATCTAAAAATAAACCACATAACAATATCAATATCAGATAAAATTTAAATGTAAAAGCAAAAGATGGGAAAGTAATCACCTCATAAATTTATTACAAGCTTCATGAAAATATTTAAAATTTTAAAAACTTTTATTTATTTAATCTTTTAACAATGTACAAAAATATCAAACTTTTGTACAGTTTTAAATGTACACCTCAAAATGCTGGAAATAAAAAGGAACACAAACACTCACAAAAAATGAATAGACTGTAGTTCAATAAATCACTCAGAAAGAAAAGGCAAAATATATACTACACAACTGACAAGTTAAAAATTATACATATAAGTAGATGTCCACATTGTTGACACCGTCATTATTATAAATTATGACTATATCACTAAAAAATTTCATTAAAATTCACATTAAGTTTTTAAAAACTGTACCAGTGATATCTTGCTTTCACAATACAGTAAATCCAGACCTAAAACATACACTTTTAACAACAGCAAAAATGAACAATGTTGGGTCAAAAAGTTATTAAATTTATAATGTCACCAACAAAATATCAAATAGGACATTATATATCAAGATTTAATGGAAATAGCAATTACACTTCAAAACAAGTTTACAGCTTCAAATGTTTAAGGAAAACAAAATATGGGCTATTAGTGTTTTAAAAAAACACACCCACAAGTAATTAGAGGAAGTAAAAAATCTAAAACAGAAAGAAATATAAGAATAAAGCCATACAGGAGATGGTGCACAGGTAAATTGGTGGTAGGAATTCTAAGGGACTATACCTTAGAGGAGAAAGTAAGCTTTGCACAAAAATTAACAATGATGTAAGATATATAGATAGATAGATAGATAGATAGATAGATAGATAGATAGATAGATAGATAGATAGATAGATAGATATAAAAATAATATCTATAAATATATATGTAATATATGTTATATATATTTTAAAATAAAGACACTTTATAACCTAATACTGTAATAGTTGATTTATAATAAAAATCTCTAGAGAAAGTACCGTAAAAAATAGAAAGTGACAAAGATAGAACAAATGTATATAAATTATTCTTTTAGTAACTTACAAGACTAAGTACCAAAATTAATGGAAAACATAAACCAAAATAAGTATAAACTAGGAAACAATCTGATAATGTTGTCAAAACTAATTTACTCCTCAGGCTTCATCATGGGTCCATTTCCAGTTCACTTCATTAATATATTTTTGAATGATTCAAAGAATAGTTACCATATTATAGAAAACATTTTAGCATAAAGAAATTGATTTTTTAAAAACTGGTGAAACAAATGTAACCCTAATATAAAAGCACAGTATCACAAAAAGTAATAGATCTAACTCAGAATTTGAAAAAAATCTAAATATTAGAAAGCAGAATTTTACACTATATCAAAAGTACAGTTCACCCTGACAGTTTATTACAGCAATTCAAAGTTTAGTTTTTCTATAAAGAGAATGTTAAAATCCTGAGTAGATTGCAAAAGCAATCAAATCCCCCTGTGTTTTTATTTTTAATGAAGAATATATTGCCCGTAAAGGTGCATACAGCTAGTGCTGTATACAGTATCTATTACCCATTCTATTTCCAAAAAGCAATAAATTATTGTGGGTCTTGTGTTACTGCTTAAAATAGTAACATGTTTAGATAAGGAAAAACAGCTCAAATATTAACGAATTAAATCTTAGACCATAAATGAAACAACAAAGAAAAACCTAAAGCATGTAGGAAGAAGTAATAATAGAAAGAACAGATATTAATAAATAAGAAGCAATCATACAACAAAATAATCAAGGCAAAGGCCAGTTCTTTAAAGCTATTTAACATGAATGAATCTCTAGCAAGATGGGTCTAAAAGGGAGAGAACTCATGAAAAAAATATTAGCAATCTTAAGAGCTTCATTCTATATATATGTCCACAAACATCTTTATACACTGACCACGACCATATGCATACATAACCACTGATTCTGGTGATCCCTTAATGGCTTCAAATTCCCATACTCCCACATAATCATTTTATTCCTTTGCTCCTCACAAACTTGAATGGGGTACAGTCCCATCCCAGCCTATGACTCCCAGTTAATGACCAGATTCACTTCTCTGTGCTAGCTACATCTAACAAGAGATCACTCAATCCCACTTTTAGGAAATACTCCCCCTGTTGGCTTGGTTTTCCTCTATATCAGTAGACAGCTCTCCTCTTGACCTCAAAATGTTATTCTGAACCTGGCAAAATGTTCCCTCTCTGCCCATCTTCCTAAGCAATTTTGCCAATTCTCAGGGTTTCGATGTCATAATGATAACGTTCTAACAAATTCACAAACATCTCATATCATAATCACCACATGAAGTAGGAACTGTAGTTCCTCATTTTAAAGATAAAAAAACTGAGCCTCCCAGAAGATGATGACAAAAACTAATGCAGTGGTTCAACTGGAAATAGCACCTGTATCTAATTCCAAAAGAGTTCTAAACCATTAATAACAATATTTTTTAAATGTGCACTAATTCTTTAAAGTATCTTAACTATTATTACATTTAATGATTTAACTATGTTCTAATAATGTAATTTTACTTATATATAAATGTTAGGAGGAGACATTTCATTACCATAGCAATGAGCATCATACAATCTTCAGGAAATTTACACACCTTTAATGACATGTAAATATGCTGTCTGTAATATTAGCAAATGCTTGAATCTATCTTTTCAGTACAATATTTCTAATTTTTACAATAGCTAACATCATATAGTAACTACATACTTAAAGAAAATAATTGTATGCTAGAGATTAATACTTTAATTTGCAATCTAGAGTAGGGTTTGGAAAAATATAGCTCATGTGCCATATTCAACCCACACCCTATTTCTGCAAATTATGTTTAACTGGAGCACAGATGTGTCCATATTTTTACTTTTTGTTGATGACTGTTTTGGCAATAAAGCAGCAGAGTTGTATAGCTGAGAAAGAGATTGCATAGCCTAGGAAATCTAAAGTTTGATCCCGAATATTCTATATGAATATAAAAGGCTTCAACACATGCTTATATCAAACTGTCCAGAAGTCATATAAATTCAAATAACACAATCTAGAAAGAATGAGAAATCCAAACTGCTAGTTAATAAGCATCAAACTAGCTGTGCTTTTAAATCACTCATCTAGCATCCTGATATAATTTGTAAGTTGCACCAAAGACAATGTCTACAAATAAAATTAAAAAACCTGTTCATTCCTAGACATCTAAACTAAAGTAGGAAGGAACAACAGGAGAGAGGGGGTGAAGAAGATAAGGAGGGAAGTAGAGAGGGAAAAGGGGGTAAAAGGAATCACAAAATTAACTTTTTTCTATAGCTAATTGCTTGGTTTTACTTTTTAAATTTCAGTAGTCAGTGTAAGCCTGAGAATTTATTAAATTTTTCCCATGTTATAAACTATATCTGAAATGAAGATCAGATATGAAAAAAACTGCTGCTATCATATGATGGGCTTAATGGAGCAATGGCATAATCCTTTGCAAATTGTTTGGTCAATAAATAGGTTCATGGCATTGAGATGTTACAGAAATGGCAATTCTTTTAAATATTTTAGCAATGAATACTATCGATAAAACATCAAATCAAGTTACACTAGCATTCAGGGTTAAGGTAGATATTATCTCAGTCCTTACTGGGCAGGTAGTAAGAAGTTGGACAATAAATCTTCAACATTCTCAAAACATCTCATTTAACATACTGGAAGTTTTAAGTCAATTTTCAGTTTTGGAAATTTAATAAGATCTCCATTTTATACCTCAAAATCTAAAAAATGAAATGCAGCTGAGTCCTAACTGAAACTTTCCCTTTAATTTTGAGTAATAATAAGCCTGTACTGAGTAACAGCTGCCAAGAAAAAATGGAGTTATTAAGATACTCAATTGAGGGAACAAATTTTATGGTTTTGTTTAAGAAAGCTGAATTTTAAAGTCCTATCACATGACCTACATTTTTTGGCATGAGAATGGGGGAGGTCAGAAAAAAAAAAAAGATCCATGGTATCAAGTTTTCCTCTTACCATAATTCTAAACCATCTTCCAGAAGATAAACATGTGGAGGCTGGGAAACATCTGTACTCAGTTGAATAACTGGGAGCAGGAAAGGGTACAGGTTCTTGCTGTCTGCTCCTAATCCCTATGGGAAGTATAAATAAAACTTAACATAAGACACTCTAAGGTTCCACTCCCAACAAAAAAATTACCTATCATACAAAAAGCCCTAAAACAACTTATGAAAAATAAATCTGATTTTTGTTTTAGGACAATCCTAATAATAAGCACTACAAAAACAAAGTCAGTTCTGTTTACAATTTAAAAACAAATTAACAAAAAAATATTGTTCAGTTGGTAGTAAATGGTAGTAAAACCATATATGCCAAGGCTGCACATATCTCTTTGTTTTAAGAGATTCTAATACAGAAATTTTTATTTTCCTTCTCTACTGAAGAGGTATTAACATTGATATTTTAAATGTTATAAATCATCTCACCCAAATAAATGGCCTAAAATGAACCCAATTCAAATGTTCATCAGTAAGATTATTATAGTACATTCACATTTGAGAATTCTAAGTAGCCATGGACAAGGATTAGTCATGGAATGAAAACATTCTTAAGAATAATTATGAATGGGGCTTAAAAGGTGAAAATCATATATATAAAAATTCCACATGCCAAAGAATTTCTTAAAAAAAAAAATCACCACATCTGTATATGCAGATATATGCATAAAATGTTTCTTGAGAGAAAGGAGGAAGGATGCTGGGAAGGGGTAAGGAGATGTTTTTCTTCATTTAATTTTTTGTAGTTTTTTCTTAAAATATGTATGCATGATTTTTTTTTAATGAAGAATTTTTGAAAATATTTTTAAGGAGCCAAGAATACAAAGATGAAAGAAGGGGCTTTATCTAAAGTTTTGGTATGCCTAATTAATGGAAGTTGACTCAATATGAGTACTCTGAAATAAAATAAAGTAAATAAAAAAGATCAATTTTTAATCCAGAATAATATCTAAACTCTGCAAACTACAATGCAAGTATATGTATGTAGTCTCCTTTTGATGACATGCATATTTCTTCGTCGGTGGGAAACAGATTACATAAAGCTCATCTTCAAATATGTTAAATATAAGTTTGATCCTTTCTCCAACTAAAAATCAATTAAAAGATCTTATCAAAGATTTTTCCAAATGAAGAGATTATTCAAATGCAACATTTAATAAAGGAGTACTCTCCATAGTCAATTTTTAACAGAAAAAAGAGGAACAATATCAAGAAAAATCATTTATCAAACAGACTTAAAATGTCCTAGAAAATTACTCTATCCACTTAGACTACACATCCTAGTAAACACAGTATACTAGCAGTAATAAAACTAAAAAGAGCAACAACTAAATATATAACACTGCCCATTAAAACCTGGAGAGGTTTGCCTATGAAATAGTGACATGAAGAATGTGCTCAATCCCAAATTTGCAGCTGTAAATAAATCTGAATACTCTCAGCTCACAGCTGTAAGATAGTAAAATACTATGAAAAGTTCAAACAAAAATTTATCATGAATGATAAGAAAGGTATCAGAAATGGTTGGGGGGAAAGGAAAATTGGACTGTTCTAATAAGACATATGGGGAAATTACCTAAACGTTACAGTAAAGGATCTCACTGTACTCTATTTGCAAACTCCTATGAGCTAGCTAGCTCTCTTTATTTTTTCCAATTTTAGGGAAAGAATAAGATTAGCACCCTCAAAATGCTGCTACTTTTCAAGGATATGGTCTTTGGCTCGCTTTTAATATCCCATGTATATGTTAATATGACCAAAGCTATTAATTTATCTATTAATTCCACATCTCTGAGCTTCAGATGTTCTAAATGACAATAGAACATTATCATCCAAAAAGCATGTCAAACTCTCATAAGTCTTTCACTTAATCAAATCTTTCTAAAAAATGGCTCTTCTTCCTATATTTCCTCTTCTTCCTACCCTACACCGAAACATTCTTTAATTCTATCTCTAGCAATATTCAAATATTTTCCCTTCTTTTTGTGGCCTTCAAAATCTTTTATAATTTACAGTAAGTATTTACCAACTACTTTCTTTGACCTTAGTTTACCATATGCCATACCAGTGGACTCACTGGTATCCTGTTATCTTTCTAAAATAAAAAAACTTAGAACTCCTTTCTTTAAACTTCAAAGAATGATTTTTTTTTAAGATTTATTTATGCTACAGAACTGGGGTACAAGCCAGACATGCAGAGGCAGTAAGAGGATTCATCATAGACAGAGTGGGTAACAGAACAGGCAGATCAACAAAGTACACTGTTGAGGGGAGCAGTGGGTGGGTTAGGAGAGGTCTGCTACACCATGTGGATCACCATCCTGGCCAGGGATCCAACTCGTGCTGCAGTGGCTGCTACAGCTTCACCTGTTGTGCTTTAACCTGTTGCGCCACCAGGGAGGGCCCCAAACAATGATTCTCCCCGCTCAAAGTCTGCACTCCTATGTCCTAGTGCCAGGAGTATATCAAACAATTCAGTACTAGAAATTACTATGCCAACATTTAGAAAAATCTGATAGACTGAACATATGTATTGTTTTCTCCTGAGATGAAACTGAAAGGTTAGAGGGAGATGTGTTTTTTAAAACTCAAAAGCCATGAGCATAAAGCAGCCTGAGAAGAAATTTAAAAAACAACTCATTTTTGGAAACTAAAGAGGAAAGTGGTAAGTTAGTAAGATGGAAAAAAAAAGAAGCTCAAAGCCATTAGTGAAAAAAGAACAAGCAAACAGATTTACATTACAGAAACCAAGAGTCAGAATTTGGTAGTAACAGATGTTTTTGGAAGGGTAAGGTTGAAGGAAAATATTAAAAACAAAAGGACCTTTAGAAAGTGTTTAAAAACAGGGCCCTCCCTGGTGGTGCAATGGAGGCACCACAGCACTATGAAGTTATTGCAGCCACTGCAGCATGAGTTCGATCCCAGGCCAACGGGGTGACCTACATGGCATGACAGACCTCTCCTGACCTGCCCACTGCTCTCCTCAGCAGTGTATTTCAGTACATCTGCCTGTTCTGCTTCCCCTCTGTCTCTAGTGAATCCTCACACCCCCACACCTCTATCCTGTACCCCACTTCTGTATGTATAAATAAATCTTTAAAATAGAAAATGTTTAAAAAGCAGCTGCCAAGATTTCAACTATATGCACAAACAGTTAAAACAACTGGCTTTTCCCTGAACCAGCATAAAACTGGCCAACAGTTTTCTAGTTAGGTAACACAAAGGGTGTGAGAACAGGGAGACATCAAGTAACCTAGAGGAAGGTACTTTTTATGAGTGAAAGGAAATAAAACAAGCAGGAGACAAGAAACTTCCCCCTATGAAATAATCCAACTTAATCATCTTAATGGAAAAAAATACAATCAGCAATTTTCCTATATACATTCAGTCCATGTAATAACCTTTTCGATGCCCACTCCTGTATTTATACCAACAAAATATTCATAATCATTAAAGTCAGGTGTTCCTTATTTTTTGGTTGTATGCTTCAAGTTCTTCACAAGTTAATCCTATCAAGATAGGATTAAAATATCTAATTAAAATTTTTTTAATCACTTCATAAGAGATACTATGTATAGAGATGAAAGCCTGGGGAAGTATATTTATCAACATCCTCAGTAGAATATAAGAAAATACATTCATGAAGCGAAAATGAGATGGTATAAAGTGATTACTGGGAAAAAAAAAAAAACCCTCATAGACATTCAAAATATAGCAGGAAAGATAAAGTTAAGGAAAATCTCCAGAAAGCAGAGCAAAAGAAAAAACAAAAGACCCATAAGAAAATGAAAAAATTGGTTCAATCCTCTATTACCTAAGTAATAAGAGATTTAGAAAGAAATAAAAGAAAAATAGGAAGGGGAAGGAAATGAGCAATATAATAATCTGGAATCCAAGAACGTGCATTTCCAATCTGAAATACCCACAAGTATCCAGAAAATGGGAAGAAAATACATACACCCACATCATCATCATGAAACTGTAAAACACAAACATGATACAAGTTGCCAGAAAGGAAAAAGAAAAATTGATACATTCAAGAATCAGTCATTAAAATCATTAGCACTGGATTCCTGAGAGTTACTCTGAAAGCTGGAAAACAAAACTATACCACTAACATTTTGAGAACTTGATATACAGTCAAACTTGGTTAATGTGAACTGATCAGTGTGAAAACATTCATATATACAAAAAATATATCTTTAGAAGAATGCCCTGGCATTCACAGACTCAAACAGAAAGGGCGAGTAAAAGAAGACAAAGAAAAGAGGCATAGAACACATCCCACAGAGAGGACAGGCAAGAAGAATCCTTTTGATGAAAGGAAATGCAACGGTAACAACTGTGCACAAAGATAGAGCAAATCCAGTCTAGACTATAAAGCACGTAAGATCTTCCAGATTTCAAGATGAGTAGCAAATAAATGATGTGGCCAAAGAGATTGAAGAATCGTTTAGAAAATAGCTGAAGTGTGTAAATTCAATTACATACAACACAATCTAATGGGCAGAATTCCAAGATTCTTGGCCCTGATGTAACACTCTACCAGTTATTCAAATAAATAATAATCCAGACACCACAGTGAAGTAATTTCATATATTTGCTTGAATTTCCAAATCAAAGTGACCCATAAGATAGTATAATTATCCAAATAGGCCGACCTATTAGATGAGTCTTTTAAAATAGTTTTTTCTAGCTAATTGTATAAAGGGAAGTCAGAGACTCAAGGTCTCAAGTGATAAGACATGCCAGAATCTTTCCATTGCTGTGTTGAAGATGAAAGGGCAAAATATCAAGGAACAGGGTTGAATTCTAGGGAATGAACGGGGCCCCAGCTGGCCTCAGAAAGTGAACTGGAACCTCAATCCTGCAATGGATCAGAACATGAAAACAAACACTTCCCCAAAGCCTCCAAGGGAGTATTTAGACTCCCTCAACTTCAAACTAGCTGACTCTGATCAGAGAACAGACATGGTGTGCAGAATATCTGACTTACAGAACTCTAAGCTGATAAATAGACAAGGTTTTAAACCTCTATGTATGCAGTAATTTGTAACACAACTATAGAAAACATTTATATTAACAAAGTTATAAATATAGAAGTAGAGATCAGGAGGATGGTTATATAAGAAAGTTAGCTATAACAGCAATGACATATACAGTCTTCATATAAATTACAAAACAGTACTTATATAGACACAAAAAAGTAAAAACACTAAATAATGACTTGAATAACAATAAAATCATATAGATGGATAGAAAGGTAGGAGTTACATATAGGGGAATGAAAAATTAAGTCTTCATTATCTATACAGTAAAAGTCAAGAGGTAGAATCAACAAGGCCCAAATCAAGAACTAACTTAAGGGCTACAGGAAAAAAAAATTAATAAACCAGGCTATTAATTTTAACCCCAGTGGCGATGGGGTTAAAGTCAGTGCTATAAGTTATTGCCAGCCACTGTGGCATAAGTTCGATCCCAGCCAGGGAGGTGACCCACATGGCGTACCCCTCCTGCCCTGCCCACTGCTCTCCTCAGAAGTATATTTCAGTAGATCTGCCTATTCTGCTGCCCACTCTGTGAACTCTCTCAACCCCCACACCTTTAGCCTACAATCAAATTCTTGTATGCATCAATAAATTAAAAAAAAACAAGCAGGATATGAGATAAGCCACTTTTCATAAAAAATCACTAAGAACTGACATTAATTAATACAAGAACAATGTTCTCAAATAACTGAAAACATACTTTAAAATATAGTCTCTATTTTAGTATTAAGTATTATATGCTTTCTCCAAGGGCAGATGATTATTGGGCTGCAACCTTGCACTCTTGGTTTATATAAATACATAAGACACTTAAGTACTAGAAAAAGATCTTATACACTGCAAATATGCCATAAAGTTACCCAGACTCCCTAAGATTTCCTGAGGTAACACTGCCTGAGGAGATACAGAAGTGAGCTTTTCTTGTATATTCCACACGAAATTCTTATATTGAGGCTAAAAGTTTATTTCTAGCAGAGATATGATGTCTTTTGTCACTCCCCCTCCTCCATTTGTTCCACTGAATGACAACTGTCACTGGGCAAGGATGTAGTGACTAGGTCCAAGTCAAGGTTTTTTTCCTCTCAGTACCAACTACCAAAACCTGGTCCCACTTCCTAGAAAAGGACCTGTGAATGCTGTCTCTGTTCTGTTACTTAAAAGAGTAATCTCAGGCAAGCCACTAGCCTCCGTTTAGGAAACTTGTTAAGTCTTTATATCCTCTTTTATTTATTTATTTTTTTTAAAAGATTTATTTATTTATTCATATAGAACTGGGGTACAGGCCAGAGATGTGAAGGGTGAGAGGATTCACCAGAGACAGAGTGCGGAGCGGAACAGATCGACGAAGTACACTGCTGAGGGGAGCAGCGGGCGGGTCAGGAGAGGTCTGCCTCACCATGTGGAACTCCTCTGGGGCAGGTGGGAATCGAACTCATGCGGAAGTGGCTTAAGCTTCTTAGTGCTGTGCTTTAACCCGCTGCCCGCTGTGCCACAAGAGAGGGCTCTATATCCTCTTTTTTTTTTTTTTAAAGATTTATTTATTTGTTCATACAGAACTGGGGTACAGGCCAGAGGCTCAGGGGCAGTGAGAGGCTTCACCAGAGACAGAGTGGGGAGCAGAACAGGCAGATCTACAAAGTACACTGCTGAGGGGAGCAGCGGGTGGGTCAGGAGAGGTCTGCCACGCCATGTGGTCTCCTCCAGGGCAGGCGGGAACCGAACTCATGCGGAAGTGGCTTTAGCTTCTCAGTGCTGTGCCTTAACCCACTATGCCACCAGGGAGGGTCCTATATCCTCTTTTAAAGGAAGGATAGGATATCATCTTTATCAGTTAATCACAAAATTTAAAGAGTAGCGAAAGGTGCTAGACAAGAAACTTATTAAATTATATTTTTCCTGGTCCTAGATTCCAAGATGACCACGAAAGAGAGGAAAATGGTAATGTCATAAAAGGTGACAGCCCATATAGAGCCCGTTTGCAGCACCACCCTGCACCCAATGTGTTCCCAAGGACAAAGCTACACTAAGTTCCTCAATCAAAACATAGTGGAAGCTACAGCAGTCAAGGACATGGCCTAAGAGCTTCGATGGCTATGTGTTTCCCAAGATGTACATGAAATTACATCAATGCATGATGAGTTGTGTCATTTACAGCAAGCAAGTCAGGAGTACTTTCATGAAGGCCAAAAAAACCAAACACTACACACAACTATGTACGTATGGATGCTGCCCCCACAACCTCTTCCAAGATCCATGTAAAGGAATTAAGCCTTAAGGAGGGAAGAAAACTGTCCTCTGGGAAAAAATATAATGGTAATTGTACTTTAAAAAATGATGTGTCAATACTCATTTATTTTAAGCTGCCTTGATGGAATTAGTAACTGTAAAATTTATTATGCAGAAAAGCCCTGAATATCACAAAAGTGCATATAAGATACAATGGACTGTATAACTCGTGAATCCATCATCATTGTAGAACACTACACCTAATGAAAGAAATGATCTCTGAAAAGCAGAAAATATTTTTCAGAAGATACATATATGTCCAAATAATTATACGTATATGAAAGACAAAATCTGAGTTCTTCCACTACCACTAACGTAAACAATACAAAAACAGTTACAATTTTTTAAAGATAAAAAAAACCCTACATTATAAAACGGTAGAGAACGTACCTGAACAAGATGAATAAGTGTTGTCAGAATAGCACATCGCAACATATTGTGTTCTTCACTCTGCTTCCAAAGAAGAGGCAGATACTGTACCAAACATCCTACATATGGTCGTATCTATAATAACAGAAAAAGGAGAAGCAAAAGAAAGAAGATGAATTTCTTCAAAGACACTAATAAAATATTATTATGTTCCAGGTGCCCTCCCTGGTGGTGCAGCGGGTTAAAGCACAGCACTAAGAAGCTAAATCCACTTTCGCATGAGTCCGATTCCCGCCTGCCCCGAGGAGATCCGGGCTGACCTCTCCTGACCCGCTCGCTGCCACCCTCAGCAGTGTACTTCGTAGATCTGCCTGTTCTGCTCCCCAGTCTGTCTCTGGTGAAGCCTCTCACCCTCCACATCTCTGGCCTGTACCCCAGTTCTATATGAATAAATAAATCATTAAATATATATATATATTATTACATTCCAGACAGTAAATATTTACTGCTTACTAGATGTAATATATTAAGCACATATCTTTTTAAAGCTAAACCAGACATTATGGAGACTCAGATCTAGAGTATGTACACTTAAGTACATTTAAACAAGAATTATATTTACCATATAAAATTTATGTATATATAAGAATTACTGAAATTAGCTATTTCTTTAGCATTTATTGGATAATGGTTTATATTCTTGTTCTTTTTTTTTTTGATGAAGGAGTTTATCTAAACTGTTCAATACATTCTGTTTTAAGAGAGACAATATTTACTCATTCATTCAACAATTATCTTATGGCATCATCCAAGTATCAAGCCCTGAAAACACAAGGCACTGGGAAGAAAAAGAATATAAAGATAAAAATATATAAACACACAATTAAAAAGGGTTAAGTGCAATGGTGATGGTGTACACAGATACAGAAGAAACAAAGGAGATCCTTTAAAAAAAAATGTTACATTCACTACAGATTGTTCCTAAATTACTAACTTTAAGTCATGTTTTTTTAAAAAACCCAAGAATAATTGTCAGTTTTGAATAATATGAATCATTTAACTTTTAAATAATATAGGCAAAGTAAAGCTATTAATGAATTGTGTGTGTGTGTGTGTATAAAATAACACACACACTCCACTCATCTTCCTACCATTTACTTTCCTGTTTGTAATAAAATTACCTGCATGTTGACTCTTTCAATCACACAAGAAAGGACATGCAAAACATGCATCTTTGTGTCACATTCTGTAACTTGCTGCAGCAACTGAAACAGTAGTGTGAACATGGTTTCCAAATACTGCAGGTAAAAATAAAAGTTTGGAAGAGAATTGTAAAGACTTTCACGTAGATAGATATAGACAGAAATAAGAAATGAAGCTAAATTGTAACTTCAAAGTAATAAAGATAAAGCAGTCAAAACCTTAACATTACCTTAACAATTACAAATTATTCAAGTTGCCAATATTTAGGGTAATATTTTTTTCTTCTTTGCTGCTAAATACGTCCATTTTAAAATTTAATTCACTCACAACCTGAATGTTTTCAGAAAAACACTCTAATTTTCACTTTTGTGCCACTAACTAAATTGTAAAGTGGTTTATAACTACTCTTGCACATCTGCCTATCTCCAATCACAAATGTTTAGTTTAGCAAGTAAACTAAAGTAAAAGGAGCACCAACTGCTGGCAACAGCATATCAGCTTTGTAATGTGGGCCTTACAGAAGTTGCAAGGGAATATAAATTTTTGTAGATACGTACTTGTTATTCTAAGAACAACAGGATATTTCTTATTAAGAAACAGAAAACAAGCATCATCTGCCTGGCTCTTAATTACTACATTATAGAAATATAGAAGTAATTTAACAATCATAGGATGCCAGATACTTATACATAAAACATTCCTTCAAATATTTGTCTCATTTTTATACAAATTTCTAAAACACTTCTTTCACTCAAAAATACTCTCGTGGTTGATTCTTTAAAAAAAAAAATCTATAATCCACAAGTTTCCCCGTTTTATGAAACCCCTCCAAAAGCAATAGACATTTTATCGTTAATCACTTCCTCCAGCCTCTTAAAAAAAATCTAAACACTACTGCCCCAGTCTTCCTGACATATTTGACAAGGGCTTACTGAGTATCAGTGATGTAAAAACACCATGCTAGGGGTTGGTGTCAAATGAGAAACAAAAAAAAATGAATCAGACTTGATACTCAGATCTTTAAGTAATTTGCAATCTATACAGGATACAGACACGAACAATAGAAAGGACCAAACTATGAAATAAAAGTAATAGATACATATAAATTAAAATTCATGCAGAAATGCAGCTACTAGACATTTTATTTCGTGAGGGGAAAAAGGTTTGCTCCTAATAAATGACAAGATACCTAAACAAAAACAAGCAGAATAAAAATGAACTGTTATGAATAAAAGTTACCAATAAAAGTAATTCCAAAATAATCTATTACACTTTGAAAGTCTGCTTCAATAAATAACTTCAAGTATAGAGTAATACTTAACATTCAAAAGACATTAGCATAAATTGTTACAAAAAACTATGAATAAATAATCTTACCGGTAGAAACTGATCTGTTCTAAATTCAAAATCATCAACAGGTAGACAGCAGTTAAGGAACAATGAGGATAAAAAAACTAATGAAACAAAAACTATACTGTAAACCATTTCATATTATTTTCAGAAAATAATTAAAAATTTAGAAATAATTTCTGAGCCTCTCTGGTGGCAAAGAGGTTAAAATCTCAGGGTTACTCAAGCTATCACTGGCCACTGCAGCATGAGCTTGATGGCCACTCAGAGAGCTAACCCAGATGGCACAGCAGACCTCTCCTGTGTCACCCCCTGCCAGCCTAAGCAGTGTATTTCAGTATATATGCCTATTCTGTTCCCCACTCTATCTCTGGTGAGTCCTCCCCACCACCCCCATCCCCCGCAAATATGGACTGCACCCCTGTTCTTGTATGCATAAATAAATAAAATAAATCTTAAAAAAAATACAAGTATTTAATTTCTTCCCAATCAAGTACTTTAAAATTTTTAAAGGATATTTAACTTCAGAGTTGTAGCTGTCTCAATACGAACCTAAAAGAAAGTATATCATAAGCTTTTAATTAAGAACCACTGAAAAATATTAATATAACAACAAAAATTTTATTCCAAACCACTTTCTTTATTTTTGGGGGTAATATAATAATCTAGAATTAAAAGGACACAACCCTCATTTTGCATCAAAAGTTAAAACAAGGGCCTCCCTGGTGGCCTACGGGTTAAGTATCAGAGCCATCATGCTATCACCACTGCTGCCTGAATTTGATCCCTGGTCACAACATGGCATAACAGACTTCACCCACTCCTTCCCTTCGCAGTATATTTCAATAAATCCCTTTGTTCTGCTCCCCACTCAGTCTCTGGTTAAATCCTCTCAACTACCCCCACCCCCACCCCAACACCTGAGGTCTACAACAGAGCTCTTATATGCATAAACAAATCTTTTTAAAAAAATAACCTTTCCCAAAAAAGGGAAGAGAATATTAAAAAAAAGAGAAAACACAAATTTACATTTACTAACTCAACTACAGGAAGTCTTTAGAGTAGCTAAAAATATATGTTCTGAGATTTTCTAATCCCAATGTTTGCATATATAGAAAGGTTTACACATATTCTTGACCTTCCCAATAATGTCTTTGTATATAAACATGTTACCTGGGCAAACCATACCATGAGAGCATACTCTCTTCTCCTTTCAGCTTTGCCTAAAACTTGATCTAGCTAAATTGGTATGAACTCACAGTTTCCAAAGTAAGTAAAATGAAACTTAAATCATGGCTATCTTCTAAACTCTATAAAATAATGTATCTACAAACTTTATTTCCTAGCTAAGAACTATATTGTCTTAGGTGCTACACTTTCTGCAGCATATTAGCAAGCAACTAGTGACTACACTAAAATTAAGAAACTCTACTTTACAAAAAGACACAGAATGTGGTTGGGAAACTACAGAAAGATTCAACTGCACTTATAATGTTTTATTCCTGAAATAAAGCATTTCTCATATTTATACTATTTAATGAAATTCAGAGTAAATTCTCAATTATTTACACAAAGTAGACAATATTTAAATTGACAATTCATAGATCATTTCCACTGGTCTTGCAATGTACCATCGTTCCACAAAAGATTGGTAGATTAGAATTTCCTTTGCTTAACATTAAAAGTAGTTTACATTATCATGGCACATTGAGAAAAGTGAAAGTACTGAAAGACAGTATTGTGGTAATTTTAAATTTTAAAAAAGGGAGGGATATACTAAGAAATAACTAAAGATTTTAGCATAATTCAGGGGGCAAAATTATTCCTTGAAACTACAAAAATAAATACATGGATTCACTTTTTAAAAAGGATACACTGGAGTCAAAACTAAGATGAAGACAAGGAAAAATGCATATTAAGTCATGAACATATTCACTCAGGCATACAATAGAGCACCAGTAGGGAAAAAAGCTAATCTACACAGTATCAAATGTCTTTAATAAACCTATTTAAGTAATGTAACAAAGCAGCAAAGTTATTACTTTTTTTGCAGGGGGGATAAAACAATGAAGAAGTTATAATATTTTCAGTAACACAAAATCAAGACTATTATCTGAATACTTATATAAAAAAAATGTACTAAAGATACCAAAATTATAAAAGTCTTTTAAAAAATACTCAGGAAAGAGACAACAGTAAGGGTAAATAAGGGTAAGTAAGGGTAAATATAAGAATGACAAATTCTATTCCAAATTAAATAAAAAATGGTATGTAAGCTATAAAAGGATCTTTAAAATCTGTCTTCTTTTAGTCTAACTAAAACAGTATCAGTGATTTTAGGATGGTGGAGTTCGAAATTTCATTTCAATTATTAGTGATAAGGGCAAATTATAATCAAAGGAATTTCTTCCCTCATACCATTCACCAAGGAATAACTATATTTTAAAGGATATAAACCACTCCTGATTTGAAGTTTAGCATAAATTAAACTTACAATAATGAACAGTTTTAAGACATTTAAGTGACATACCACTAAGTCCTGATCTTGAAGCAAGTTACAAATTGCCTCATATAACATGGGTCTTAAGTCAGACTTGAATTTCACAGAAATCCACTGACCGATGAGCCAAATCACCCTGCGTCGCAATGGTTTATATCTAGAGAGAAAAACCATGAAATTATAATATCAAACATTTTAAGAAGATTTTTTTTCATTCAATATTATTTCATCACTTAACATGTGACACAATCTGCATTTTTAAAATAAAAGTTAAAAAGTTACTTCTTTATATCACAATAGAAAAGTACTATAGTATAAACTAACAATAAAATTCTGACCTGGATAAATGAATTCTTAGGCAGATATACTCTAACTTAGGCAGATATACTGTATTTATGAACTTTAAACATATATATATCCCAAAAATCCAAGACAACTTCTGCTGCTCAAATAACTAAAAACAATTTATCAGAATAGGCATAATTAACTCCTATTAGTAGGTTCCCCAAACTATTGAGGCACTCCTGCATTCAATTCTCCAATTCTACAAATTTCTTTTTTTTTTTTTAAGATTTATTTATTTGTGTATACAGAACTGGGGTACAGGCCAGAGGCTTAGGGGTGGAGAGAGGCTTCACCAGAGACAGAGCGGGGAGCAGAACAGGCAGATCGACGAAGTACACTGCTGAGGGGAGCAGCGGGCGGGTCAGGAGAGGTCTGCCACGCCATGTGGTCACCTCTGGGGCAGGCGGGGATCGAACTCATGCGGAAGCAGCTTTAGATTCTCAGTGCTGTGCTTTAACCCGCTGCGCCACCAGGGAGGGCCCCCAATTCTACTAATTTCATGAAGACTATCTTTAGTACACTGTGAAAGATTTCCAGACATGTGAAGTATTCATATAACTTAAATGGACCTCAGTTAACTCTTTAATTTTGATGAGTAAGAAATTTTAAATTTCTTAGTGTCCATGTCAAAGTAAAAACAAGTTAACATTTTAACATTTATCTCTAATATATATATATATATATTAGAGATAAAATACAATATGTTTATACCTCCTGTCATTTCAACATGTAACCTGTACATATTTTACACACTGCTTTAGTTTTTAATGTAAATGTATTTGATTAAAGTCATTTCCTTGTTATACTAAAAACATTTTAAGTGCTCAATAACCTTATGTAGTAGCTGCTGCACTGCAGATCACAGAGCACTACAGACTACGTTGCCTCTAGGGTTACCTAAAATCAAATCACAGTGATATTCCCATTAAAGGTTCCTTTCCATCAAAGGCTCACCAGATTTCTGAGGGCAGAGTCACAATCCATCAGTGTTACCACTACAGGCTTAGGATACTACAGAATACTGCCAATATAGAATTGAAAACATCTGTTGATTGAGTAATTGAATTGACAACTACTGATTGCAAAAATTACTACTTTGGGGCATAGAATTGGGTTGTAGGCCATAGAGGTACAGGGGGTAAGAGGATTCACAAGAGATAGCGCTGGGAGCAAAACAGGAGAATTTATTGAAATATATCACTAAGGGGAGCAGTGGACATGACAGGAGATGTCTGCTGTACCATGTGTGAGTTAGCTCCTTAGCTGGATCACTCAGGTAGGTTGTAGCAGTGACAGCACTGAGACGTCACTCCTAGACCACCTAGGAGGTCTCCAAAATTACTTTTAATGCATCTCCAGCTCTAACTCTTTGACTCCAAATATTTATGAAATGACCATCTTTTATTCATTCAATACTATAGTCAACAAAAGTAAAGTCATCTACAGCCTACGACGTGTACCCTGTCCACAGAAATAAATCAAAGTAACTGTAGCATTTAACACAAGACAAAAAGTTTCTTGGGATTTTCTTTTTTCAAATCTCTCATTTTAAACTAAGAAAAAATTGTAAAACCTATGAAAGGATCTTTTCCCTTGTATTTCACTCACTAAGTACTTAAAATTAAAATAATTAAGCAAGAATTCAAATGCATGTGAAACTCAACAATTGGGCCAAAGACCTACTAAATGTACTAGGCCCCTCATTATAAGCCTAAAGCATATACAAGTCCTTTTTGTCACAGTATCACAACATCCTACTGCTCCCCTCCAAAAGACCTGTAGTGCAAGCTTTTGCATTCCAAGGCAAGTTACCTTATCTGGATGTTACAGTGATTAGGCTACTTCTTGACATTAGGTCAAGCCCCTCAGTGTCCAATTTGCTTCCTTTTGTACCTACTTTTTTCTAAAATTTAGAAATATTCATCTTTCCCTATCATTGCATAAAATTTCCTCCTGCAATATCATATAACATCAAATACTCACACAAGATCTATGAGCAATCTGCAGCTAGTGTAGCACGAGTTCAACCCCCAACCAGAGAGGTGAGTATTTATGATCCACATTTAAAGTAAAATAACAACAGCAAACTATTTAGCTTATTTTTCCATTATAAGGTTCATAGTCTTTTCTTTCTGTTCTAGAGGCCTGTCAGTTAAATCTGATTTTTTAAAACATGTTCACTAGAAAACCAATATGATAAAATAAAGGCATAATAAAAATAAAATTGTATACTTGCCTATTGTGAATGACTTGTAATTCTGGAAGAAGTTGGTTTTTAAACCACTGGTCAAAATCCACACTGTCAAACAGCTCATAAGCAGCCAGTCCAACAGCATTATAAACTAAGAAAAAAAATTGAGGAAAAAAAAAAAATGAAAGATTCCAGATACTAAGCCAAATGCTAAGTGTTCTTATACAAGAAACTAAACCTTAGGAAGTATTCTGAAACATGTAAAATGTTAATACATTAGTGAGGAAAATTACTTAAGTAGACATTCTAGAAACATTTCAGCATTCTTCCTAAATAGTCCCTAGTGTTTTGTTTTGTTTTGTTTACTATTTTAAAGATATTCATTCGTTCATTCATTCATTCATTCATTTATGCATGCGTGCATGTATAAGACAGAGGTTTGGGGGAGGATTCACCAGAGACAGAGAAGGGAAAGTATAGGCAGACTGACTGAAATGCATTGCTAAGGGGAGCAGTAGCTAAGATAGGAGAGGTCTGCTGCACCATGTGGGTTAGCTCCCTGACCAGGGATTCATGTCAATTCATGTCCCAGTGGCTGGTGAAAGCTGTATAGCACTGAGACTTTAACCCCTATATCACCAGTGAGGCCCCTATTCCCTATTGTTTTTAAACAGAAAATTAAACACATTAATAATATTCAAGTCAAGACCCTCCAGGGTGGTACAATGGGTTAAAGTGTAGATCTATGAACTATCTGCAACCTCTGCAGCATGAGTTCCATCCCCAACGAGAGATGTGACCCACATGGCGTAGCAGACCTCTCCTGTCTCGCTCACTGCTCCCCTCAGCAGTATGTTTCAATATGCCTGTTCTGCCACCCACTCTGTCTCTAATGAATCCTTTCACCACCACCACCACCACCATCACCACCACCACCCCACACACACTTCTTGCTTGTACCCAGGCCTCGTACGCATAAATAAATAAACCTTTAAAATGAATTCAAGTCAAATTACTAAAATTTTAAAATAACATGTTTCTAAGTAGACACATTATTTTATGATTTTATCTCTACTTACCTTTCTCTATCCTCATCAATCATCACAACCCCATAACCACTTTAAAATTAAGCCAAAATATTCCCAGTTCAAAACTTCACTATTTGCTTCCCTTCCATTCGGATTCTTGTACTGCCTCTTTTGCTTGGAACCCTCTTTGAAAGCCGTGCCCTGATCTTGCACAGCTAAACTTCCACTTATCCTTGTGTGCTCGCACTAAACTCTTTAGGAGCATTTTCCCAGGAACACCAAAACTACTGTGGTTTTCCATAGTACCCTGTGATACTACCTATTACATTTATGTATTTCCTTTAGTAGATGCATTTTATTTAGTTCAATTCACCTGAAACATGACCACGTTATGAACATGCAGTCAACGGTAGGTACATTCCCTTCTTTACTGAGTCCCCCATGGGTGCATGGTGAGGTGGACGCCTGAGCACACTGGAAGGCACCCACACCAAAACCCTTGTGCCCCTGGGAAAGCCCTTCCCTTCCCTGATTAGTCACCGATTCTCAGCACACCTTTAACACTAGGCAAAATGGGAAAATTAATCACTGCCACTTAATACGTTCTGGGGGGAGCTAGAGCATTTCTCTTTTTCAGTTTTAGGGAACAATTCGACCCACAAACAGTCTTTTATCTCAACCATGGGCCAGTTGCCTTGGATGCCCACCAATTATGCGGTGCACCCACCTTCAGCTAAGAGGGCAGGGACACTGAAATAAGGGACCTAGTGAGCTTCTGGGGTGCTGACACAGATGGCAATCTGGATACAACACTTGCCCCTATTTTCAGCATTTGTTATCCTGCACTGTGTTATAACTAATTGCCTGCTTACTTGGTTATCTTCCCCACCAGAAAGTTCCTCTATTTTAAGTACCTTTTTACACCAACTCTCAAAGATACTTGCCACAAAACAGATGAACCACTTAGTGAATAACTAAATATTTCAAATCACTTTAGTTCTACATACCAGCATCTTTGATTAACAGTGCATTCATATCTTCCACATTAGTGGGCCCTGAGAAAATGAGAATTAGTAAAGGTAAGTAAAGGTTTCTATGGCAATACATTATATGAACTCAATTTATTAATTTCCCAATTTACTTGAATACTATATATCCTGTGATATTAAATATACATATAATTATAGGAGTAAGTCTATATTTTGTTATCATAATCATCAAGGAACACATGTAGTCATACATAATTTTAAAAATCATTTAAGACATTTAAAAATGTTATGCCAAGCAACAATCTAGCCAAACATATGCAGCAATTGCTAACTATTATGTTATACCCTTACTAGCAAAGAATACTCTCAAAGGAAAGAATCAAAAGATAAATTCCACAACAGAAAAAAAAGTAAGCAATTCATACAAACACTAAACAGAAAAAAAAAAACACAGTTACAATACATTTAGTAAAAGGTGACAAAAAAATGGTTAAGACATAAAAAGCAGTTTATTCATTCAGTATATATTTTTAAGCTAGAAAGAATTTTAGCAAGCTATTAAAGTACTTTTCTATTGTCAAATATCAATTCTTAAGCTCACTATTCCAATATGATCAAGAACATCCCTGATAAGCAAATTACTCTAGGACTACATATAAAACTAAACTGAAAATCTTATCAGCACACATAGCACTTTTGCAGAGTGTAATGAAATAGCCTGATCCACTTTTCTACAGTGGTGTAAATAAATGGATGGGAAAAAAATGGATATAATATTCTAAATCCAAAAATCAACTTTAGTACAAATACTACCAAATTTCAGAATCTGCTATTATACATTAAGAAACCAGTAAATAATGATATGTTTGTAATCAATAATATGAAAAACAACATAAATTATCTTTAAAAATTAACAAAGTAAAGCTTGACAGATTAATTCATTTTCCTCCTTGATTTATAAACATTCTATAGGGCTTTTGAGGAAACAAAAGCCTAACAAGTGTGCTATCACCAGCTATCACAAACAAGATCAGCCATCTCCTTCCCTACTGCAGATTCTTTTGTTATTTCCTTATATCATCACCTGCTCAATCCTTGCTCCTGTAAAATGTGATTCCTGCCATTAAACCAACTAACCAAATAAATGTTTTCTACGAATATTCTACTGCTTTACAGCAATGGATACTTCTGATAACATACTCTTTTTCAGGGTACACTATACATCTTTTTATAACTCTAAGATAGTTTCTTATCTAGCTGTTTTTCAGGGCCTTTCATCTTGGCCTATCACCTTAGTCGTGAAAGTTTCAGAATTTGACCCTGAACCTCTTTTCTTCTTAGATTCCCTTACGTACATACTTCAAAAGTATCTATTTCCAACTCTACTAATTACAGAATTCCCTGTAATTAAGAATCAAAAGTTCAGGATTATATCTGATTATTTTGCCTTGCCCAACACTGGCAATCAATAACATTTTTAATAAATAAGGCAGAATACTGAGAATAATATGTAAACAAAATATATGTAATCACTGTATAGAGTACAGAACAGCAGAAAACTATAGATAGTATAGCAGAAGAGTCAAAATAAATCACTGCTAAATGTTAATTACTTATGCAAAAGTGTGATAATCAATTGCTGACAATTAATCATTCTCTTAAATTCCTCACATTCTCCTTATTCCCAATGCCACCATTATGAGACTATCATTTATTATTTTATCATTTTCTCTGCACAATTCCAACAACATGCTCCAGATAGACTTTTATCCAAGCACTATACTTTGATGTCTATAATTTTGCCAGCTGCTGGTAGTTCTGATAGCAAAATCTACTACACACAAAATCTATTTAAGGCCTTCTTACATGAAGTTTATTCTTGTTCTCAATGCTCAAGGTAACCTCTTTAGAAAAGAACATATTGTGCTTTTCTTAAATTTGTATCTATTATATGTTCCAGGAAATAGTGCATTGCACATGGTAAACACTAAACTATACTAACTGAACATTAAGTAGATAAGTCAAAGTATCACAAAATATACTTTACCTTGAAGTGTTTGCATCATTTCTAGAAGTACAGGAGTAAGAGTTTGATTATATTCATGGAATATATCTATAAATAGCACTTCAGTGCAAGGCTGAATGGAAAAAAAAAACAAATTTCTAATGAAAAGCAATGACATATTATACTGGTTTACATCAAAATAATAAAAAAATATTTTTTAAATTATTTTAAAATTCCAAAACTCAGAAAATGTTTGCAATTCCTGATATCTTTTAATAACATTATTTTTAACGACTTTTTGTAAACACAGTGAGAAATAAAATGAAATTGTAGTAATTCATAATATACAGAAGGTTTATTTCATTACTTCAAGCATTTGGCATAATATATTCAAAACTTTGAAACTACAGAAAATAAACAATATTTCTAATTAATCATTCTTTAAATTAAAAAAGGTTCCAAAGTCACATTCATTTATACATTCAGTACTATGAATAACTGACTATTCAGGAATTAATGTTAAAAGTTAAATAAAAACAATGGCAAAGTGGTTAAATTATATAAGCCCAACTTTTCACAAAAAAAGAATTCAAGGACTATATTTGTCAAATATTCCTAAAATGCTGATCATATCAATAATGTATGTTAAAAAGCATTCTATAACTAAAAACAATGGGCTGGCTTTGAGAATTACATTAGGTGGTTAAGAAAAATAATGCATCAAAGAAAAGCTTTATACTTATTGAAATATTTAAGAGAAATACTATTCTAACCAGAGATTTAACCTCCAAGAATATTTTTATTTATGCAATGACAACTGTTTCCATTCCATTTGACTACAAAAATTTGTTTTGTAAATCCCAAACTTGCAAAAAAAATTTTCCTCATAATTTGATCAAGTGCTTTCCTCTCAAATATAAACCCTTGCAACTATATGTTTCTGTCTGATTTAATGCTCAGTATCTTTAAAAGTATTATTCTCTAGTAAAAGATACAGAAATTTTTCCCTATCCTTCACTTAACACTCACCCTCAAACTGTATTTCCAAGAATCTCCACCTGTTTCTTCCACTGCTGCAATTAAAAATATGACAAATGATGTTCTCTAGAAATGCAATGTTTCTAAAATTTCTGTCTGAAAAACTGACTTTAAATAATATCACAATAATATTTCTGTGAAGTCTTTTAAGCATAACACCAATAGATCATTGGGAGTACAAGGCTTAAACACAGATTTCTTTATTATAAAAACAGCTCACATCTATATATAACAGTCACTGATCAAGAGTTTACATCCATCAGCATTCTCAAATTAAAAAGTCTTCTGAAGAAAGCACAACGTGCTTATCACATCCAGAGCATCTGGCATCACATGACACACCCTCATGTATGTCATGACAATACTGAGAACCATTTTACTTCAATAAATGCCTTACAAGTTAAAGTAATTAGTCATATTTCACATAAATTTGTTTATTTATGAAGTAAAATACCTCAGGGCTTTTCAAAAATATATGTTTTATGCTATAATATTATATCTACTACATTAAAAAATAAAATACAATACTTAATCTAAAGAAAAAAACAAAAAAGGTACAAAGTATTATTTTTCTCAATGAGCTAGAATTGCTTTTATGTGACAAAAAGAGGAAGATTAAGTTTTCTAAAATGTTTAAGGCTTTCTTAAAACATTAGTAAACAATATGTGTATATCTACACAAGGACACCCAGATGAAAGGATGAGTACAAACAAAAAAGGAGGCTACGTTCCACACAGATAAATTGATTCACACAGAGGTACTTTACCATGCACACAAATCTTTGATTTTCTATAGCATAGGCCCTAGTAGAATTAATTCATCTACTTCTAAACTTCAAAAGATAAAAAGATCTCCTCTAAAAATACTTTACAAAAGAATTAATTTAAATTAAAATTAAAATTTTAATAGGTAACTCATTTAGTAATTCACAAATTTTCTCTTTCAAATTTCTTTCTGCAGTAAAATATTTTCACAAATATAAAAAACAAAATAAACCTCATAGTAGAAATTGATCTGATAATACAGTTAATTACATATATATTTAACTAAATCCATAATCTAGTCGTAAAAACATAAATTAGCTTCACTGAAGAAAATTCTGTATTTTTGAATAAGTAACTCATTTTTTATTTCTAAACTTATTCTAAAGACTAACACAAAGGGTGATTTTTTAAAACCGAGATAAAAAATGAAATATTAAAACACTGTTACTATATTTATCATTCAAAAAGATGATATCTGTATAGGAAGAGAAAAATCATGGTAAACTGAAAAATTCTTACTAAAGCCTTCTGGATCTTCTTCCCACATTGTTAGTTCTTCTTCAGTTAACAGAAAATAATGAGAGACTAATCGTCTACATATCTCTGTCAAAGTAGGGTATGTGAAGAATGCCATCTTTATCTTGTGGGCTTCAAGCGTTTCAGGGCTGCTATCTAAGCAAATAAAAATGGCCTCGTTAAATTACAAATTGTCAATTTCGTCATCCACAAATCTCAAAGACACTTTCATTTATGCATACCACACACTCACAGCAGACTTGCTTCTCTATTACTACTATACTTACACATTACCATATTAAATTACACATCATATTGTAAAGTTTCATTTATGTGTGTGTCTCTCTTTCACTCTTGTTCTCAAAAGGCTTCCATATTCACTTTGGTACATGAATTAATTCCAAATAATAGAATAAATAAGTTAGCCTTCTAAAACCTACAATATTTTTGTAAAATCAAAAAATTTTTAATTGTACAAATAATCTACAATATAAACCACAGTAGTTACTAAAGCATTTTAACACTTAAAATCCCTAGTCTTCCACTGATCTGCGTACAACTAATGACAGATTATTAATGTATTTATGAATTTTTAAATATGGAATTCACATAAACTAGGCTCTAATCTTCACCTCCATTTCATATACTATTTTACTTCTCAGACTAAAGTAAATGTATTTCAAAAAGTTAACTTCACACTTAGATTAAAATATGGAAATGAAAAAAAAAACATAGCATTACCTTCAAAATTTTTAGATGGCTTATAAGCATAATTTTTGACAATCATCTTAATAAGATTCATGCACTGGACAATGAATCGTTCAAATGTAACACCTTCACCAACTTCTGTAAATACATAGCTTACAGAAAATTCTAGAGATCTCTGAATTAGAGGAGTAAATGAGAAGGGATGTTGATCCAAGAAGTCCAAAAGCTGTATGTTAAAAATAAAATTATTAGGTAATTTTCTCAAATTCATCCATAAATACATCTTACATTGTAAGTTTGCTAAAAAAAAGTTTGGCAAATTTTAAACCCTGATGAGGAGTTTGTATATATGCAATTTTACGTATTAGGTACTTCCTGGGATACATCATATAATGTGGACTGTATCAGATTAAATCTCATAACAAGAGTTTCCTATTTTTATTACAGGGTCTAAAACAGGCTTATTTCATACTTGATAGGAAAACAATGGATAAATACACTACAGAAAAAAGTTAGGCCTTTAAAAAGTTAATATATAAGGGTAAAGAATCACAACAGTACCCTGCCTATCCTGCAAGAATGGTAGTTTGGTATATCAAATAACTGATGAGGAATCTATTTATAAGAATTTTATAAGATATACAAAAGAATATTAAAATGAGAGTGCCATTATTTTGTAACCCCTAGTCAAAAAAATGAACAGAGGCAATGATCATCAATGGCTGAAAAAGCAATAGGATTAAATAGGCTATTGAGGAATTTTACACAAGACACTCACTCATCAGTTTTATACAGACACTGGATTTCCTTGATGTGCAATATGAAAAACAAGTACCACTGAACATTTATTCTTGTCATTCCCACCCTCCTGAACAAAAAGTCTGAATGTCATTAAACCTCCATTATTAAAAATTTATAAGAAATATGAGAGGAGGAGGGGTAAGGAGACAAAGGAATGTATTGATTCAGACATCAGGAGACAAACAGCAAATCCAAAACATGGAAAATTCTACAGAAAATTATTTTTACCTAGCATAAACAGCAAGGGGAGGAAATGGAAAGAGAACTGACACCATGAACTTAACTTCGACAAAAATCCATGCCCATTGCCTAGCACGTAAATGTAGCTATATAATTCTATTCAAAAGATGTTTGGTATTGATGATAATCTGTCATTCTGAATAAATCAACTTCCTGATCTTACTCTGCCTGCTACAAGTGAGCTACTTCCTGATGAACTGAGCTGGTAACCTCTTTTTGTTTTTTTTCTTTAATAAGTCTGTGAAATTAACTTCTCTAATATTTTTTAGGGTTGATTTTTGTATCAAGGTGGTCTATACACTAAAATATGCGGAACAGAAATTTTAGAAAGAATAGGAATATATTCTTAAAGCCTTGAGATATAAGGTGTTTCATTTTAAACAGTGTTTTTAAACAGTAAAAAATAAGTTACTTTACATCAAAGTGAAAAAATGCTTATAAAATTTATTTTCCTTACAAAATGAGTATACATTTTTTAACCTAGAAAACATCTTTAAAATTTCAAAAACTTACCACTTTAGTAAAAAGAATGATGGTCTTTTCCAATCTATCTCTACATACATTTTCTGTACCTATACTTCTACCTGTTAAAAATACATTTAAATATTAGGAAAAATGTACAATATTCTATTATTCACAATGCTAAAAGTTTTTACAAAAATAATGTCAAATACATGTTTTCATATTTTGCAGTATAAATTCATTAGTATGCATCCCAGACTTCAAGTAACTATAAAAATAATTTTTAAAAAGAAATACCAAGATTCATATTTAACAGACATAATAATCTTTAGTGCCATTTCACAAAATGAATCCTAAAATATAAATTGAGCCCATTTTAAAGTCAATGGGTAGAAATCTTACCCATGAATCATGAATCACATTTTCAAAGTCAAAATGAGTCACAGTTGAAATACTTTTCAAGTAATATAAGTTATAAACAAAGCATTGAAAAATAATGTACTCATCATTTTTCTTATGTCTTTTGAGAATTTTCTCCTGATGACTAACCTGGCACAATTTTTTTTGTACAATCAGAATAATGCCATTCAGTATATCAACTGCTGTTCTCCAATCACATTCTCTTTATATTCTCTTTTATCATTTATCTTATTCTCCTCTCTAGAAGGAACTCTACTCTTCCTTCTGCTACATTCATTGGGATGAACAGAGAAAAATGTCTATTTTAGAAAAACTATAGCTGTCTGATTCATTCTTCCATACTTGGTATTCAGGACTGTGCCTAGCAACAGATTCTAATGTTTGCACTAAACTGAAAATGAGTGCACCAATCAGCAACTCCCTAAAAGAGTTCACATATAATATATAGATAATACATAGTCCCAGAGGATGTAACCCCCTCAACACAAACATATTCACACACACACACACACACACACACAGGATTTACATGTTCATGTGTGCTTATATGCATGCATATATGTGTTTATCCTAGACAAAGGGACTTACAACCCCATGGAAGAGAAGGAATTTAACAGAATATTAATATTAATACAACACAATGTAAATATTATATTAATATTAATACAACACAAATGTAAATACTAAATATTCTTATATGAGGTAGTAGATTACCAAGAGTCCTAAAAGTAAGCTAGTAAAGATTATTAGAGAATTACAAAATGAATGTACCATTATAAAAAGTTGCATCATACAGATATGTAAAATGTACTGAAACCTGAAACAATAAAAAGTCTCAACTGCATTTGCAAATTTTTAATATCTGTTAATATCTATATGGAACTCCTGTTAATATCTATATGGAACAGCATTTCAGCAGAATATAGCCCAAAGAATGGACACAAAATAGATTTTTTAAAAAGTGGTCCCTCAATACATAAGACAACACAAGACAAGACAAAACAGAACTTCCAGCTTAAATTTACTAGTAAATTTAATATTAAACTACAAGATTTTTTGCTACCTCACCAGATTAGCAAGTACAGAGCTGATGGAGTAAGTGAATAAGGATTCAGTAAAAACTGTAATGGAAGTACTTACTGCATTCCAGAAATTGTTTGAGACGCTCAAATATTCCATGTAAAAAACCCTAGGAAAAAAATTTTAAATGCTCTAAATTTGTTTTAATGAAAACATTTTCTTTTATAGTTTTAAGGTATACTAAAATAATATCTACCACACCACTAAAAACAGTTTTAAAATAACAGTCCACTATTATGAGCAAGTCTTCCACAAAAAAATAACTATATATATTTGAGGCCTCCTTTCAATTACCTATATCACTGTGCAACAAAAATAAGAATTCAGCAATCAACTATCTCACTAAATGTGCTCTATTTTATTTCTCATCACAGCTTTTAACAGATATATTGCCTATCATGTGTCTGTTCTCACAAAAATTTAAGTTCCAGGCCTCCTTGGTGACACAGAGGTTAAAGTCTCAGCGCTACCAAGCTATAGCCAACCATTGTGGCAGGAGTTCAATCCCAGCCAGGGAGCTGATCCAGACAGAGCAGCAGACCTCTCCTGTTTCGCCGCTGTTCTCCTAGGCAATGTGTTACAGTCAATCCATTTGTTCTGCTCACCACTCTGTTTCCAGTGAGTATTCTCACCCTCCACTCCTCTGGTGTACACACCTGACTTCTTGTATGTATAAATAAATAAAAATAAATCTTAAAACATAAGTTTCTTATAAGTGTCAAAATTTAGCTTTAATTCTTTTTTCCTGGATCCAGGAACAATATTTGGCAATAAGGACTAAATACATGAATACATGTTGCCAATCACTTAAAGCAGAGGTTCTTAGTCTCAAACATTTGATATGCCTTAACCTTAGTTATCAGAGGAGAAATATTTTAGCCTTCATCATATGGATCCAGTGGACCCCTATTTCTTAATATGTATGTTAAGATGTAACAAATTCTTTACAGAAATAAACATGAAGAAATAACTTTTTTAACTATTAAAGTTTTAAGAATTTAAACATAGATTTCTTTTAATCCAAAAACCCTGAATTATAAACCTCACAAAAGATGTCATATATCCTTACAGAAAATGGAATGTCTAGATTTTTGTCATAAAACCTAGACTACTAAAGGCCTTCCTGAGGAATGACTAACTAGAATTCTTCCTACTCATCAATTCTTAAACCTGAGACAATTCAAGTAAAGTGTCATCATATGAAGACTGAGAGACTGAGACTTACACAATTTCACCATCATCAATAGAAACTACAGAGCTAGTCTCAGTCTCTACACCCCACACCCACTTTGGGAACATCCATCTCATGATTCATAAGAAGTTATGAAATATCCTCCTTGGTCAATTTTCTTCATTCTGTCATTTTCAGCAGAAATAGAAAAATTTTGAATTCTCACTGGTGTCAAATGAAAAGTAAAAGCAAGACAAAAAAAAGTGTTTCTCATCTTCTTCATACTTTTTTGAAAGGTAATACAATGGTAATGACAACACAGTAAGAGAACTAAAGGATGGGCCCTCCCTGGTGTAGGCTAAAGCACAGCACTGCAAGTTAGCCACAGTGACCTCAATGTGAATGAATTTGATCCCCTGCCTGGGAGGTGACCCACATGGCACAGAAGACCTCTTGTGACCAGCCGGCTGCTCCCCTCAGCAGTGTTGTCGATCTGCCTGTTCTGCTCCCTGTTCTGTTCCCCAGTCTGTCTCTGGTGAATCTTCTCACCGCCCCTGCACCTTTGGCCTGTACCCCAGTTTTGTAAGCATAAATAAATCTTAAAAAAAAAAAAAAAACCTGCAGGAAGACAATTTCACTACTGTGTCACCTTCTCACAGTTTCATTATTCTTCCATTTTCATACAACTTGAGTCTTTGTAAGCACAGATGGGAATAAGTGATAAGTATAAATAAGTAACAAAATAACTTCTATGATGATGAAACAGCAAAATGTTTCAATACCAAAAGAGTAAGTTCACTAAGATCATATATGTATCTTAAATTTATACAAGGTTATAAAGATCCCAACTAGTAACTACAAAACATGAATGTTATTCTATTTTCCTGCAGGTTAGTGTACCTATCAAAGTTCTCCAAATAAAGTAAAAAATTATAAAAGCCATCAATTTTAGTACACTCATCAAGAAAATTAGGAATTTACAGAACTATAGACAGCTGACTTATGTCAACTATATAACTTCACTGTTAAGCAACACTATAAAGAATTCAAACTAAAATACCCATTAAATGTTATTTTACATAGCACTTTAATAAGGTGCTGAACTCATTACAAAAATCATTATCTTCCCTAATTTTCTTAACACCCATCTCCATATTATTAATAAAAGAAAGAAGAAAAAAAAAGAAAGAAAGAAAACTGATTATCAGTTCAGGTAAGTAAACGGCCCAAAGTCATACTATCAGGAAAAGACCAAGACTCAAATCCAAATTTAACAATACCCAGAACTCAAAATCTCACCACTGTCATATGCTGACTCTTAAGCATCTTTTAAATCCCATTGACCTTGTTAAGAACTTTGCTATTTTGAAAAGCTGTTTAATTTGTTAAAATCTGAATTTTTTCCAATTTAGACAACATACTTTAAATGCTCACTAATAACAACATTTATAAGTGAGTCAAGGATGATATATAATTCTACTACAGAAGATTCCCAAGAATAAGTCAAAAGACTTAAACAATAATAACAGTATCCCTTCAAAACCACTATTCCAGCTTATAGGAATACGACTCAAATCAATCAGTTTTGCTGTAAAGTATTAATGGCGTTAATATTTTAGTTAATTATATGATACTCAGATTATTAACTTCATGTTTCCTTTTCCATGCTTTTTCACTTTTTTCTAGATCTAATCAAAATGTTAAAAATAAAAAAAAGTAGCTCAGGTCAAATCTACTAGGGCAGACCCAAAGACTTAATTAGATACACTTTTTCTTCAATTTCTGTGCAACCCCAAGGCAATCCACATTTTAGCTAACATAAATTCTCTGGGAAACTACTATGGATCTGCTTTTTTGTTTAAGAGGTAATAATACATGCAGCTATATACTTTTGTAGATGGTATATCACAATTAGTTAGGTTTATCAATGGAGTTTTTCTCTTTTCTATAAATATTTTAATTGATTGCAAAGAGCAACTATAAATGCTATGATCAGCACAAAAATTATTTTAGTATATAAAAACAAGCAAAGGAAATGTGGGATATAAATCATCCACAATGTACCTGTTGGTATAACATCATTCAAATTCATAAGCATTCGCTGTAACTCAAATTCAAATTGGCTCACTCTGTGTACCACTGCCTATTTCTTCCCCTTCACACAGTAGCCTCTTCCATGTAGTGAAGAGAAACTACAAGTCTAAAAGCAAAGCATAACATATACACAATGGTAAAAACAAACACCAAATGTTCACTTAGTAAAATTTGTAAGTGAAGTTTAAATAAAAATAACCATAAAAACATTTCAAAAAATACCAAGCATTTTCCCAAACTCACAATGAATAAATTCTTTCACTTACCATCACCTCTATATTCTTATGAGGTTCCACAAATCCATTAACAGTTAACTTGCGCAGCACTATAAAATAAAATCAAGTTTTACTGCCTCTTTTTTTTTATATTTTATCCTACTAAAAATCACAATCATTAATAAAGACTTAGAATCACAAAGCTTCATCAAGGGTGGTGGTTAATCTTGCTTAATTCCTTCATTCAACAAGTAAAGAGAGGTACTTCTTATCATTTACTTGGTTATGTAGCAAAAAAGAGAATTAAAGCTAAGTTGTAATTAACAGTGTTTTTCTCACATATCACAAATATTCATTCTACAAAAACTATATTCTAACATTTTACCTTAATTTACATAATTGTTAGAATTCCTTACTATGCAATAACCATGTTTGCTTGTAATTAAAAAAAAATACCGCTAGTTTATAAAACTTAAACTATAACTCAACAGTGACCAAAAAAAGTTTCACTCATTTCACTAAAAGGAATATAAAATTAAACTCTATTTCAAAATCTGGAATAGACTATAATATTCAGTTGTGAGCATCACATTGTATGTATAAAATGTTATACGGAGGGAGATAGATTTGAATTCAGATCTGGACTTAAATTCTGGTTCCAGGGTTTCTCTGGTGGTACAAGGGGTTAAGTCGCAGCATCATGATGCTATCAGCAGCCACTGCAGGAGGAGTTCGAACCCCAGCAAGGGAGCTAACTCACATGGCACTGCAGACCTCTCCTGCCTTGCCCACTGCTACCCTCAGAAGTGTATTTCAGTGGATTCACCTGTTCTGTTCACCTTTTGTCTCCAGTGAATCTTCTCATCCGCCCCCTCCCCTACAACTCTGGTCTGTACCCCAGTTCTTGTATCCATAAATAAATACATCTTTAAAAATAAATAAATAAATTATAGTTCCACTGCCTACTAGTATATTATTTTAGGCCATTCTTCTAGATGCCATTTTCTTCATGGGTGAAATGTGGTTAATAAATCCTACTCCATAGGATTATAGGATTCAGTAATATAGTAAATATAAAATACATGGTATAATACATTAACAAGGATGACTGACAGTAGCATAAGGAACTATTAAATGTAAAGTCACTTCACTTTCAGAAAACTATATGAGATCAAGATCTAAAGCAGTGTACAATTATATTCAACTCAGATGGCTAATGATGTTACTGTATTATAATAAGAGAAAATAAAGTTTAAATTCAGTCCTTTGTCCTCATAACTCTCATTGCCACCATAGGGCCTTGGTTTACAATATTCTAGGAGGGTCTTTCTCCATGACAAGTTATCTTTTATTTAAAAAAAAAAAAAGGTTTATTTTATTTATGTAAATTAGAGCTGGGAGAGGCTCTACCCTGTGGCACAAGGGGTTAAGATGTAGCACTGCAAGCCAGATGCAGCCTCCTCAGTGCGAGTTTGATCCCCCGCCCTGGAGGTGATCCACATGGCAGGGCAGATCTCTCCTGGCCCACCCGCTGCTCCCCACAGGAGTGTACTTCATCCACCTGCCTGTTCTGCTCCCCACTGTCTCTGGTGGATCCTCTCACCACCCCTGCACCTCTGGCCTGTACCTCAGTTCTGTATGCATAAATAAATAAATCTTAAAAAGTAATAATAATAATAAATATATCCTACATATTAGAGCTGGAATGTAGGCCAGTGGTGTTGGGAGTAAGAGGACAAAGTGAGGAACAGAATAGGCAGATCCACCGAAATACACCATTGAGGGGAACGGGAGGCAAGATGGGAGAGGTCTGCTGTGCGATGTGGGTCAGCGCCCAGCTGGGGGACCAAACCCATGCCACAATAGCTGGAGATAGCATGATAGTGCCTAGTCTTAACCCTCCGTGCCACCAAGGAGACCCTTCATCACAAGTTATATTTCAGAATTTTAGTTCAAACATTACTTTTAAGTGACATGTTTCCTGACCAGATGGTCAGTTATCATAATACCCCTGTACCAGATGTCATTTTATGTTTGTGTGATCATTTTATCATGTTCGTCTCCTCAGTGACAAGTATCAACTTACAAATTTGTAGAAAGAAATAATGAATATATGCATGTCTAAGAGACACTAAATGCACACAGATGTAAATTGAAGAGATTACATATAACAAAAACTCTATCCCTAAGTATTTATTAAATCTTAAGAGAACTGAAATTTATACTGACCAAAACAAAAATTTTAAAGGAAAATGTTATGGGATTTTTTTAGGTTCATATGCCTTAGAAATGTTAATATGCACCTAAGATCTTGAGCTGGGAGCTATGGAAAGCTTAAAGCAGGATAATAAACATCAGCAGAGCTCCATCCTTTCTGCCAGGAGTTAGGCTTTGAACTCAATAGAACAAAAAAAGGCTACAATTAAGAACACCTGAAAATTCTTTAATCATTAAATGTAGTGCAATCATTGCATAAAGTTTTGTGTATGTAACTGTATCAATTACTCTTTCTCTCTGAGTAAATATTTATAAAACCTTTGACCTCTTTCTCAAAGATGCTGGCAAAACCATCTTTTACTCACGTGTATAGCAAACTATATAATGGATTTTACCTTTTAACAGTTCTTTAAAATCATTCCCAACATTTGTCCACAAGGTTCAATAAAATGTGCTGACAGCTTTGGGTTTGTGCATCCACTGTCTAGTTAAAATATTAGAGATGCATTATAGATTGGCCAAATGTATGACAATATTGCAAGGTAGTGGCGTGAGTGTGATGAAGGAGCTTATGAATAAATCAGAAAGATGAAAAATGGGCTGCAGTAAGTGAGATATAAAGGTTGTTTGAGATCAAACTAAAAAGAACTTTAGCAATGAAGACATAAGGAGAAGAGTGGAAGACAGTAAAGAATTGGTATGAATGTTTGGGAAAGGAAAGGAACCTCAAAATACATTTATGAAGATAAATAGTTCAGGAGAGGTGAAATGGAGATTTATGCTAAGGGAAAGTCATAAAGGCAAAGCACAGAAAAACACAAGCTAAGATGGCACCTCATCAAGTACCTTCTAAAATCCAACTGATTTGGAGGCACAAGGAAGATAAGGTAGAATACTGAGTTTGGAGAAAACAGATGAGAGAGGGAATTCAACTAATTCTTCGAGACAGAAGTTTAGAATAGTCAGCATGACAATGATATGGCTGGGGTCTCAGAATGACAAAAGGAGAAGTAAACCCCCAAAAAAGTAGTAGTATTTGAAAAGTAATTTTATTCAGAACCATGAGACCCAGTAATATACATGTAATTTTAAAAAGTGGACCTATATGTGCTTTCATAAATTTGTCTTTCTCACAAAAGAAAAACAAACTACAAATAAACATTTGGCTCTAGGAAGAAATTAACCCCTTATTCTCCAGAGCAATTAGGAACAGAAAATCCAAGCAGAGCCAACAATTTGGTGACTGTTCTGAGGTATGTCATTTCAAAAAGGAATATATCAAGTTTAACAGTACCTTTTAAAGATAGCAGAGTTCGTTCTAGTGAACTAAGAACTGTAGCTTCAGTGCCAGAAGAAACTTGTTGAAAGAATGTGTCTGTATGGTGATTCCACAGAGAGCAGGCAAAGTTATAAATTCCAGAAGCTAACTGTAAAGAAACATTAACAACTTTGTTCATAATAACAGATCTCATTGATCAACTATACCTACATAATATATATACACATAATCATTTTCAATAGGATTGAAAATAGTTGAGCCATTTATCACAACATTCCAAATACTTTTAACCATAAAACAAAACTGAAAGTACAGTTTACAAAAGCTGCCACCATGAATATACCAGATACACACATATAAACACCCGTAAGATTATCAGTTTCTTGAAACAAAAGCCAATCTAATGTTTGCATTGTAATGTGGTATTTCCCCATTTTTGCTTTTTCTCTTTTTGCTAACAAATTGGAACACTCAGTTTTTAAAACATTGACTTACAGAATGTACTGAGTATATCAGATAAATCAACATTAAGAATACAAAGGTGTCAAACTTCTATGTTTTACCAGTTCTACTCACAAGGTTTTGCCAGTCAAGGATTTTGCCAGTCAAGGACAAACCACATGGTTTAAAAGGATGCTTTCCAAATGAGGACTGTTACTTTAAAACGTGGCTCTTACTTGAGATGCAGTTAGTTAGCTTCCATTCCTAGGTATTTTCAATTTTTTCCCAGAAGTTCTAAAAACAATACAATTGAACCTACATGGCCATTTGTTTTAGTTACTTTTAATTACTTTAATAACTTGTGCTTACAGAATTAGGACACATTTACTATATCTCTGTGCTGCCTCAGCCTTTATCTATCTGCAGAGGCCACACAGGGAAAGGCTTGACCCTCAGCTCATCTGAGGGTTAAAAGCAGAAGTCCTTGTGTGATCCTCCTGGAACACAATGGAAGCAACAGCTACGAGACACCTGCTTACATCCCCATTTTCTCCTTAAGCTATCATAAGATCATTTATTAAGGCATGTGGGGTTCTGATAAGGCAGACCTAGTTTTCTGCTCACCTCACCACCCTCAGAAAAAGCTGCAGAATGTAAATACACTTAGTTGCAGTCTAGAATTGGCTGCTAAAAAAGAGGGTATCCCACAACGTACACTGGAGTTAACTAGTCCTTATTGCTTTGGTCATTATTTTTGGTTCAAAGGACAAGGGCAATCAAGTCAGTGTAGGTGGCTAATTTTTTCCCTGTGATAAAATGCCTTATGTGCACACTTAATAAAAAGTACTGACTACTTATTCTGTCACTTTAGCATATTCTCAAGTACACATCAGTATTTCAAAGAGTAAACATAATTTATTTAATCCAAATATTTCACTATAGCCAAAATATTGTGACAATTAATACAGTATTACAGCAAAAGTAGCATTATCATAGAGTCTAAAACTGACATGACTCCATGAAATACTGTAATAAAAAAGCTCAATCTAATCAGAAATGATATCAAATGGGAGAGCAAAAGAAATGTTACTCAAAAAATTAAAACAGAGTTTACTTATAAGTCTAATATTTTTCTTGATTAGTCAAGGCCTTTTAGAGTCTGAAAGTAAATTATGTCTAAAATTAAAAATCTATCACTCAAATTTACTGCAGAACTTTAAGCAATCACATACTATATATACTTTTCCAAAAATTTAATTCATGAAGAGGTCAGTCTGAATAAAGAGGAAAAAAAAAAAGAGAAATAGAAGGATTTACAGAAGGATAGAAATCCTACAGAGACCTAAAAATGAAGTTTTAAAAGTACAATATAATTTATTATAGCAAATAAAATGTTTTATGATCGATTTTATACTAACTTTGATGTAATAAAACAAAAATCTACAGTGTACTATAACCAAAAACTATTATACTGTGAACCTATCTTACTTAGAAGAAAACAACTTGAATTATTTTATATTTCTTTGCATTCCTCCTTTTTTTTTTAAGATTTATTTATTTATGCATACAAGAAATGGAGTACAGGCCAGAGGTTGGGGGGGGGGGAGGTAAGAGGGTTCCCCAGAGACAGAGTGAGGTACAGAACAGGCAGATCTACTGACATACACTGCTGAGAGTAGCAGTGGCCTGCCAGTCAGGAGAAGTCTGCCATGCCATGTGGATTGCCTCCCTGACTGGAAATCTAACTCATGTTGCAGTGACTGTGGATTGCTTCCTATTGCTGTGCTTTAACCTGTTGCGCCACCAAGGAGGGCCCTACATTTCCTCCTGAAAGCAAAATGTTTAGTACTAACTTCTACATAGAGTCTATAGAAACAGAGGCCCTCCCTGGTGGCACAGGGGTTAAGTCTCAGCTCTGTCTAGCTATCTCCAGTCACAGCAGCATGAGTTCCATTCCAGGCCTGAGATCCCTAGCCAGAGAGCTAACCTACAAAGTATAGCAGACCTCTCCTGTCTCATCTGCTGTTATCCTCAGCAGTGTATTTCAGTAGTGTGGCAGTAACTCTGCAGAACCTCAACTGCACCTGTCCACCCTGGCTAATGTTGTGCATGGGTGAGCACACTCCCCAGTAAGGCCAACAAACAAGTCAGCAGAGCACAGTGCGCTCTGTCCTGCAAATATAGCTGCAGCCCACTACTTTGTTTCAAGTAGAAGCTACAAGCCCTAGGCCCGATTCAAACATGCACCCCACTCTTTGCATCAGGCACATTTCCTGGGCACATTTCCTGTTTTTCCCTGCACCTACAGTCTCTATATATACCCATGGGCAGTCCTAATAAACAGACTTCAGACTTCAGACCCCAGGCTCCTGCTTCAGTTTCTCGTGGTTCCGAGTCTCCGAGTCTCCTATTCTACGTTCCGGCGGCGGGTGGCGACGGGTGAACATAGCAGTCAGCGCACCCCTTGGTGGTTTGCAACACAGTAGATCCTCCTGTTCTTCTCTCCACTCTGTCTCTGGTGAATTCTCTCACTCCTGCACCTCAGCCTACACCCCAGTTCTTATGTGCATAAATAAATCTTAAAAAAAAAAATTGCATAGAAACGTATTGTGTTCTATATAAAGTTTTTTCCATTCAGTGTTACTTGAAGTTTCTTGACCTCTTTTAAAAGGTATTTCCAGGATATAAGTATTTATGTAGATCATAATAATTTATGTGATAAAATAATAGGGGCACCATTTTGATACTCTGCTCTAGGCACCACTCATAGCAATCTTTTTTGCTAGTCTATAAAAGGGCATTACAACTGTGCTGAAATGAAGTAGTGACACTACCCTTTCAGTTCAATGATGAAAAGAGGGAAAAAAGAAAAAGAAAGCAAGCACAGGAATTTGGCAAGGTACGCTGCTACTAGCTATCCTATAAACAGAGGCCTGCATAAACTTCTGCTCCTGAAAAGATAAGAATAACAGGGGAAGCAAAAGAGGAATTTTTAAATCTGATAAATTTTTCTTATCAAAAACATTAAGGAAAGGGAAAAGTCAGTTAGACACTATGAAATTAATGAAAATTTTTGGTTCTAGTTCATGAAAATCTCAGGTACTTACATTTTCTAAAACAGAAGAAACAGTGACACCCACTGACTGTTTTAACTACTGATAATTACAAAGACTTGATTCCTTGAATACCAAAATGAACCATTATAGGAAGTTTTATTTCTTTTAAATTTCAAATGTTCTTTTAATCTCAAAATCGCTATCCTTACAACTTTTCCCTAAAATAAAAAAAATCTTTAAATCAAAGTGCTGTAATGTTTATCTTCAAAATCTTTAAATCAAACTGTAGCTGTCAAAACCTGCTTCAATTTTTTTTTTACAATATAATAGTTCATTTTTACATAATTTTGTGCCTTTTTCCATCTCAGTTGTAATCCCCATGGGCTTCCCATCACCAAATCACCCATGTGCCATCACCATAGTCCAGTGCACTTCCTGCCCCCCATTTTTGATCCCATTCCCCTCCACCCCCATAAAATGTCTCTGGTACACAAAGACATTTTTTTATTCTTATTATTTTAACAATAAATATTAATTATTATCAAAAATAATAATTATTATTATTATTATTATTTTCTTCCCTGGGTCTTTATACTCCTGTTATGAGTGAAACCATCCAGTATTTTTCCTTTTCTTTCTGGCTTATTTCATTAAGCATGATCCCTTCCAGCTCCATTCATGTTGCTGCAAAAGGCATGTAAAACCTGCTTAAATTTTAATCTATGTAATCAGTAAGGTATAAAATTAACAAATGTGAACATACAACATTATGCAAAACAACCCGTTTCTTCTTCAATAATTCAATGGTGCAACAGGGGCTCAATGACTCAATAACTTAATAAGGGAAAAGGGGAAATTTAATGTTATTCTGAACTAAAACATACTTAAGAGACAGAAACAACTGTATACATTTTATTTATCTCCCCAGCTCAAATAAAATACTTGAAAAAATATTCTTGAAAATCACATAGAAAACTGGTAAAAAGAATTAAGTCAATATTAAATCAATATTTTCACTTAAATATTGTAAAAGTTATATGATTATATATGCTAAAGCTACCAGGTTAAGCCCAAAATGGAGTCACTCATTCTAGACAAACTGAGGCTTAATCAGCTCCCCCCAGGAAAAGCAAGCCTAGATAAACCAGTCAGTATGTGCCTGCCTACCAGATGTTACCTAACCAGTTATTAGAATTTCCTCTGCACCTGTAAGAAAAGTAATCCTACTTTAATTAGTCAGTTAATACACAATATCACTTCCTGGATTCTCCTCACTTTGGTCTATAAAAAAATCTCTTGCTTATATAACTCTTCCAAGCTCCTTTCTATCTGCTGGGCTGGATGTTTCTGATTCATTGAATAAAAATCTATTAAATTAATAACTGTGACAGTTTTAACATATAAAAAAGTCAATCTATTTTTATAGATCAATAATGAAGTATTGAAGAATAAGGTATCATACAATCTTTAAGATACTTTACCTTAGGAAACAAGGAAATAAGCAAAAGTAGCAAAATGGTAACAGCTAAATCTAAGAGAAGGTAGTTTAGTTTTCTTTATTCTTCTGTTTAGAACTTGATAACAAGTAATTTTAAAAATACCTTTACATTCTTAGCAATAACAAAAAAAGTACAGATATTTTAGTAGTTTGCAGGTTTTTTTTTTCTTTTTACTGAAGTATAAGTGACATATATAACATTATATTAACTTCTGGTACATAAAATGACTCAGTATTTGTATATAGAGAGAAAGGATCACTACCATTATCTAGTCAACGTGTCACAAAACTTTGCTTCCCTGTGAGGAGAATGTTTAAGTTTTTTTTTAATGTAAGGCTTAAATGGCATACATATTTTCAAATTACCAAGCTGTCTCAGTCTCAAAACAATCTCGATTCAAACTGCCATCTCCACTCAAATTGACAAAGTCTCTCAACTAACACGTATTTTCAGTGAAGGCCTGAAGATCTGAGAGTCTGTTAGTTACAGACAGTTATCAGATTCACTGATGCAGCTCAAGCCCAGGAGGAGCACTGCTGGCTCACAGTCCAGACTCCTCAAGCCTAGCAATGGCACTGAGCATGTCCCCAGACACTGGTGCCTAAGCAGTGTTCTCGTATCCAAAGTATCAGCTCAATATATGGGAAGCAGAGGTGAAACTACCCTACTCTGCACTTGGGACTCTACCTTTGTTCACAGTGCAGCTCAGGCATCCAAGAGAGACTGGCACAGAGTAGGAACCCAAATATTGCCAGATGACTAGACAGATGGGCAAAAGAACAAAGCATAAATTAACACTGCTTTAAGAACAATTTACAGATTCTGGCAATAAGGTTTTTATATTTTTATGTTCCTTATTCCAGTTCCTTTTTCTTAGGACTCAAACAAATGACCCTCTGAACCACACAAAAGGATAACTTACCTAACACCATGTTATACTAAAAATTTCCAGTTCAGTGCAGCTCCATTTCAGGGGAGGGGTGATCAAATTAGTTATTATTAGACTCTCTTCCCTTAACAGTTCCACCAAAAGGTTCCTCTTACATAAACACACCACACACACACACACACACACACACACAAACACACAAATCCTGAACAGGTGGATGGCAGAAATGACTATAGACTATAGGAGCCATTCTTTGATGTTTTCGAAAGTCAGTATAAAATCTGGCAGAGTAAAAGACAACATTTACACTCAATACGGCATTTAGGATGGCAATTAGTATTGTGGCCTTTCTTCTACCTCAGGCCTCTATGCCTGTCTGCCATTGCCACTCTGCATTTATTTGTGTAAACGATTTGGACAAGGCATTCCTGCACGACTGCCTTGGGACAATGGCCCACATCACCTAACCACTGATTGTTTGGTCAGGGTCCAGGACAGTCTGGGAGTAGCCTGAAAATTACACCAAGCATCTGCACAGAAAGTTCACCCTGTATACACGTGGCCATCATGTCCTCCCCTGTTCCCTATATAATTAATACCCTTTGATCCCTCTTAAGTACTGTTCTCCGCAAAGATGAATACCCTGGACCTCATTTCTCCTGCCACTGTCACATAATCAATCATGGTTATTCACTATTACTAAATAAATACTAAGAGGGCTGTTAACTGGACAGCAGCACCTTGCATTGCAAACCTGCTCCACGACTCATCTCTCAGGCATGCCCCTAGGGATGTGCGGGGGCACCCCTATCCTGCAGAAATTAGAAGTACCCAACAAAACTGATAACAAGATTTATTTAACCTATTTGGTGATATAATTACATAAATTTTACTACAATATAATTTCCTAAAGGCTCGATCTATATCCCATGTAAGTGGCTCTTCAGCATTTTCAAATTGTTCTGTTCCCGACTCTGTCTTTGGTGAATCCTCTCACTGTCCTCCCCATCTCTGGCATACATCCCAATTCTTATATGCATAAATAAAGTAAATCTTTTAAGAATTCAAACTTCCATATTTGAGTTATGCTACAAGATTTACATTGTAAAACTTTAATGATGCTTATATAGATTAGCCTAGAAGACTAAAGATTACAAATTCATAGAATTGTGTAACTTTCAAACTGAAAGGAAATTTTAAAGAAACAAGTTTAAAGGTATGCCACTTAGGACAAAGAAACATTTTTCTATGAGAAACTGGTCTTCTCATATTTCTTATTACACATTTCTAAAAACAAGTGAAATAACAGTGCTTTTAGAAGGTCTTTTCATTTTTGGGCCTCCTTAGTAACACAAGGTTTGTTAAAGTCTCAGCACTAGCAAGCTACTGCCAGCCACTGTTGCATGAATTTGATCCCCAGCCAGGGAGCTGACCCACATAATGCAGCAAACCTCTCCTGTCTCACCTGCTCAGCAGTATATTTCAGTACATCTGCCTGCTCTGCTCCCCACTCTGTCTCTGGTGAACCCTCTCACCCACCACACCTCTGGCTTATATCCCAATTCTGAATGCATAAATACATAAATCTTTTTTTTTTTAAGATTTATTTATTCATACAGAACTGGGGTACAGGTCAGAGATGCAGAGGGTGAGAGGATTCACCAGAGACAAAGTGGAGAGCATAACAGGCAGATCAACGAAGTACACTACTGAGGGGAGCAGTGGGTGGGTCAGGAGAGGTCTGCCACGCCATGTGGATCTCCTCCGGGGCAGGCGATCGAACTCATGAGGAAGTGGCTTAAGCTTCTTAGTGTAGTATTTTAACCCGCTGCGCCACCAGGGAGGGCCAATACATAAATACATAAATCTTAAAAAAAAAAATTCTTTGGGAATAGTCTCCAAAGGCAAAAACAAATATAAAAAATGGGGTTACATCAAACTGAAAAGTTTCTAAATAGTGAAAGATATTATCAGTAAAACAAAAAGACACCTACTGAAAGGAAGAGAATACTATTCACACATCTGACAAAGGGGCTGATATATAGAATATATAAAGAATTAATGCAACTCAACAAAAATAATATACCCCATCCAAAGATGCAAAAGAGCTAGACACTTTTCAAACAACACATACAGATGACCAACAGGTACATGAAAAATTTACTTATCATTTGTCATAAGGGCAACGCAAATCAAAACCAAATTAAATACCATCTCACATCCATGACAATGGCCAATCGAAAAGACTAAAACAACAAGTGTTGGACAGGAACAACTGTTGGTGGGAATGTAAATTGGTTCAGCCTCAGGGAAAACAGTATTTCTCAAAATATTAAAACGAGAGCTACCTAGTGATCTAGTAATTGCACTCCTAGATATTTACCTAAAGTATATAAAAACACTAATTTGAAGGGATATATTTACTCCTATGCTCGGTGCAAATCTATTTACAATAGCAAAGTTATAGAAATAGCCTAAGTATCCAAGAACAGAGTAGTCACTCAAAAATATACAGTCTATGTACACATACACACACACATAATGGGAAACTACACAATGGCAGAAAAGGATGAATTCTTGCCATTTATGCCAATATGGATAGAAGTAGAGGACAATGCTAAGCAAAATTAGTCAAAAGGAGAAAGACAAATACTGATCATCTCACTTGAATGTGGAATATAACAAAGATTAGTCAAAACCCAAACAATAATCTCATGGGCCTCCCTAGTGGCAGAAAGGGAAGTAGCACTATGAGGCTACTTGCAGCAACTGCAGCATGTGCTTGATCCCAGCCCTGCAGATGACCCACATGATACAGCAGACCACTCCTGTCTCACCCATGCTTCCCTCAGCCATGTATTTTCAGCCACCTGTTCCATTCCCCACTCTGTTATGGTAAATCCACTCACTACCATCCCCACATCCCACACCTCTGGCTGTACCCAGCTCTTGTATGAATAAATGAAATATTTAAAATATAATAATAATCTCTTAACATCTTACTGCAAAACTGAGGCAACCAGAGGGTATACGTAGCAGTGTGGGCACAGGGGAGGGAAGGGATTCAATGAAATATGATGAAGGATGATTGGGGCACTAGTAGTAGATAGGGGTGAAAACATACTGTGAGCTTCAAATCTATAACCCCTAGAGCAGACACAACAATACAAACCTACTTTACCTCAATAAACATAACATGGGGAGAAAAAAGAATATTGTCACTAAGATTCACCAATGTTACATGGTACAGTCCATAATATTAGGTTGAACAATATGAAAATCAGTATTTTGATAGGTGAAAGCAGTCAAATATAAAAGCACCCAAGCAAGTGAATGAAGAAAGAAAAGACTTTTCAATAGGTAATGTTAAAACACGTAATGAAGGTCTACCACTACCCCTTCCTTAGCTAGGTCAGATTCCTTCCTACACATTTATCCAGACATGTCAACTTTAACTTGCTAAGTTTCAACTCTACAACCTCCTAAATGTTCCTTTTACTACTACTTTATTTATTTATTTATTTATTTATATTTAAGCTCTGATTATTTCAACTACGTCAATAAATTCAAGCCAATTTTCAGACTATTCTCTACCAATCAATACCTCTCACTGGCTACTAAGATCATATCACTAAGTTTATATCTAGTTTAAAATCATTCAGGTATTATTATTCTGAACCTCCTGAAGTCAACTAGAAAAAAATGGACAATCTTTCAATAAAAACTTTAGAGGTAAAATCAGATAACAATATGTAAGTAGCACAGTATTCAAATCATATTTCACCATGTAAATCACTTACATCATAAAACAATTTTCTATCTGCAGCCAGACGTTTAGAGGCCAAAGTCTTAGTAACATGATAGAATGTAAGTAATGCTCTGTGCTGTCGAAGATCATCTTGGACTTTCACAGATTCTATAAGAGTGGGAATCAGTTCAGGCCACTGTCTGGGACAGTCCAATCGAGCCACTTTTGCAATCAGCACTGCAATCTGAGTTGCAATCTAGGGAGGGAAATTGCCAGAATTAAATATGTGACACCAAACCAGAGAAATGCATTCATATTAAAAATAACCTTTTTGGTTAATTATACATTTGACCGAATAAACAAAATTTCACTGAAAAACTGCATAAAACACTTATTCTCAAAGTGTAGTCTATGGATCCCTGAGAAGCCTAAGATCCTATGAGGAGTCTGTGAGCTCCTCCTATTACCAGTAACATATCATTGTGAAGCTAGAGTCTCTTCACACAACTTCTACTAAACTATACATCACAACAGAGTAGAAGAATGTAAGAAAATCTAGATGTCTTCTTTAAAATATTCAGCCATTAAAGATACATGCAAAATGCCTCCCTACTCTTTATTTATTGTATGAGGAAATAATGACTGCCCATTTTTAATTTCTTATGTTAAGTAATGATTTTACTTCTTTTACTTCTTTTAACTAATAAATATTTTTAATTTTCTCAGCTTTTATTTATAATAAAGTATCAACAGCTATAACCCTTTGGGGGTCTTTTCAGCAGTATAAAGAAGTTATAAGGAATCTTAAGAACCACTGAAAAGATGAAATGAACTTCAAATATTAAGTATGTAAATACTGATATTTTTACAGACCAGTGTTTACCAAATGCTGGCTGACAGGACACCCAAACAATAGTTTACCCTCTCAGCTACCCAACCATGTTCTGCTCCAATAAGAATCATTACATTCCTTACCATCTTCCATCATCTCTTTAGACGCAAAGATAAAATGCATATAACTAAGATCATTAAACAAGTCTAAATAAAACTGTAATGGAGATACGACCAAATAAAGTGTGATTTAACATTCAAATTGAAAGAATCAAGTATCAGAGTAACTCAGAAAATAAAATTTTTTTATCCATAAACAAAAAGTATTTCATTAGAAGAAAAATCTCACTAAGGAAAAAAAAACCCCATATATCCTACTTTCTATCTTCAGAAAGTAGAAGATTGAAAATGTGATAGATCAAGGAAATAGTAAAAATCTGAAAACCTCCTGTGGTTTTAAAAAAAGATAATCAAAAAAAAAAGATAATCAAAATGATTAAAATAAAGTTTTTGCAGTAAAACTACAAATATACAGAAATTTGCTTTAAACACTGACTCAAAAAACGAGAAAGCTAATGAAAAGCCAAATTTAACAAAAAATTTTAACAGACAGAATTGGATCTCAACAAATCAACAGAGGAGCATGTATAAACAAAACAATTGAACATTATATAAAAAGATTTTACATGTAACATCAATAAACAAATTAGTTTAGAAAAGCAACAACTAAGGAACAGAAAGAATAGTTAGCATTCATTTTCTTCCTCACCTGGTTTATTGGTTCATTAAAGTTGGTAATTAGCCCTGCACGTAATGTAGACTTCTCCTCTTCTGAGAGAGCACTGTAAAAAGATATATTTATTATGCTAGAAAATGAGAACTAATAAGTGCAGGAAGTACTACTGTGAATTTTAGGAATAAAAAGCCTTTCAAACAAGGTGTCTCTGATCATTGCTGGTTAGTAAATAAGATTATTTCCATTTCCTGGATATTGGCACTTAATTAAAAAGCATAAAATTCATTCACAATTGAATAGGAAGGCACAAAATAGTAAGCAATAAGAAATAAGACAAGCAGAAAATAATGAGTATGATAAGTGATGTTTGCTTTTATTGATGTAAAATACTTGCCTATAACAAATTTAAAAGTTGGCTTAAAAAAAAAAACAGTATGTCTTCTCCAACCTCAATAAAATTTGAGTGAGGTTATTCTACAGGGAAGAGAAACAGGAATCAGAGAATATTTGTAGAGAAGAATTATCAGAAATAAACAACTTTAAGAACTTTCATCTTGTATCTCTGGAAATGATGACAGTACCTGTAATTTTGACAGCAAACAAGGAAAGAAACTACATAGTCAAGGGACAGAGATGAAGACTGCTCACTATATGATAAGACATATTTTAGGTGTAAACTTTATTCAAAATTTTTCAATACTTTTATTAAGGTAACAATGATTTACAACTGTGTTAGGTTCAGAAATACAAGATCCTACCACCAAGGCACCCACAGCCCTCCACCAAACCCACTGGGCCTCCTTCCTCTACCTTTTCCTCTCCACTTTTTCCCTCCCTCAGTTTTACAGGGTTTGTGTTGTCAGACTCTTTTCTTCCTCTATTTGAGATGAGCGACATCATTCAGTATTTGTCTTTCTTCTTCTAGCCTACTTCACTTAGCAAAGTCACTTCCAGTCCATCCATGTTGTCACAAATGGAGAGTATTCAGTACTGCACATCTTAACTTTAGACTTCTGGGCTCCTGAACTGAGGGAAAAAACTTCTAATGTTTGAAGCTACTCAGCTTGTGGTAATTTCCACAATCCTCAGAAACCAATACAACATCTAAAAACAACCCAGCAGTCAGGACTTGAGAGACAGCAGTCTTCAAACGAATGGAAATGATGTGTGATAAACCAGTATATTTCCCCTCGAATTACTTGTCCAGAGGAAATCAAGCTGTAAATAGTATATAGGAACTAAAGAGCTAAAGAGAGATTTCACCAAGTATTACAATACTTGAAATTAGGGTCCACTAAGAAGGCAAAACTAAGGTAAGCACATGAGTGAGGTTTGTAGTTGAAATCCTAGGGAAGCTAATACCTGGCATTAAGAGTAAACTAGAACCATTCTCAACTACATTAAGGTTAAGGTCATATTCCATTTGATTGCTAGAGAAGTTAAGTTCTCTGGAGAAAAATAACAAGATCCAAAGCCTGTCCAATTTTCCCAACACTGTGTTCAACAGTTAATCATAACTATCAGGCACACAACAGGGGGAAAAGCCAGAACACAAACAGAAATAAGAGATAGACAATGTAGTTATAAAAATTACAGAACACTATGATTATGTTCAAGAAAGTAAGCAAATGATGAAGACTTTCACCAGAGAACTGGAATTTCTTTTTGTTACATATCAAAGGGAAATCCTAAAACTGATAAAAACAGGAAGTGAAATAAAAGTGATGAGCTAGAAGATAAGCCTATGAAAAACAGCCACGTTGCAGCATGAAAAGAAAAGGTCTTCTACTTTTGAGGGTTCAGTGACAGGACGTTAAGGGGCACTGAAAAAAATACTAAAGGCAATTGAACAAAAGACAAATGAACCCAGATGGAAGACCAATAAAACTGAAAGATAAATTTAAATAATACTGATGCAAATAGCATAAAATAGTATTTAGCAGAGCTAAAAGTACTCAACAATACCTCTAAAAACAAGAAGGTATAAATGGAGTTAAAGTATTACAATGTTTTAATTCTCTGTATAAAATTATATCTAAGGACCATCTCCAATAAGTCCAAGATATATGTTATAACCTCTGTGAAAAGCACTTTTTAGTAAGTGTCCGAATGAGTATAAAGAGGGGGAAATTATGAAATAAAAAATGTATTGAATAATCCAAAGGAAGGCAAGAAAGAAAATAAGGGAGGAAGTGTATGTCACAAAGACCAGACAGAGACAAACAGAAAACAGTGAATGATAGATTTAACCCTGACTTAATCAGTTATGTCAAATGTAAGTAAAAGTCATACTAAAATTCAGTGACAATGTTTTTCAGATTCGATTCAGAATAAAACCCATCTCTTGGAAGTTCATGAGAGAAACATTCTAATAAAACAGCAAAGAAATACAGGGGGAAATTGGTTAAAAAAAAAAAAAGGTATACTATGAAAATATAAGATGGTTGGGGGCTCTATTAAATCAGAAAAATTAGACTTTAGGTCAAAACACGTAACTAGAGACAAACAAGAACATTTCATATGCAGGATATGGTCCATTCAATAGGAATATAATAACCCTGAACTTCTGATAACATAACCTCTAAAAGAGAACAAAAACATAGGCAAGTTTATAATCATATTTACAGACTAACACACCTCCCTCAGTAACTAATGAAAAAATCAACATAAACTTAATAAGGATATAGAGGATCTGAGCAGCATAATTTAAAAAGTTAACCTCACTGACATGCGTAGAACATTACAATCTCCATGGTAATATAGATTACAATAAACCAAGATATTTAACAAAACATACTGAGAAGTTCCACATGTTTAGAAACTAAATCAAATATTCTGAACAAATCCACAAATTTGAAATCAAATCACATGAGGATTATTAAATATGTTTAACTTAATGGTAACAAAAATACCACATATCAATACTTGGGAAACTGACTTTAGGCCTGATTACAAGAAAAGTCTTAATTTTTTAAATGCATATATAGAAAGACTTGAAGATCATACTAAGCTCAGCGGAAAAAAGCTAGAAAACAGCAAATTAAATACAAAATAGTAGTAGTAAGTACATTAAGCCTTACATAACACAGTAGTTAAAGGTAGACAAATATGCCAATAACAAAAATAGAAAATCCAAATGCAGAACCATCAACACAGAGTTGCCTGATTTATAATAAAGGAACCACTGAAATGTGACAGGAAAAAATTCACATGGTATTGCCCCTACCTCTCACACATACCTTGCACACCAGTAAGACTCAAATGACAGGTTGATTAGACCCAGTGCTGGTAACAATGTAAAGCAAATCCCAACACTCATTGCTGTGGTGGGAGTGTAAACTGGTATAATCTGTTTGGAAAACTATGTGACAGCACCAACTAAAACTGAACAGGCATCTTACCATAAGTGATAATAAAATATATATTTACATGCAGCAAGACATGTAAAAGATTTTCAAAGAAACTTAACAGTCGTAGAAACAACTTAGTGCCCATAAACAGGACAGGAAGATAATGATGGTATATTTCTAAAACTAAATGGTAGATTCCCCTACATAAAAGAATAACTACTGCTCCATAAAGTACATGAATAAATCTCACAAATGTAACAATGAATACAAAGGGAACATGCTATCTGATTTCCAGTTGTATGAAGTCAGAAACAGAAAAAACTGGGTCTCCCTTGAGGGGATAGAAATACTCAGCAGTTTATTTCAGTCAATATCCCTGTTTCCCACTCTGTCTCTGGTGAATCCTCTCACACCCTGCACCTCTGGCCTATACCCCAACTCTTGTAAGCATAAATAATTTTAAAAAAAAGAAACAAGCAAAACTGACCTGTGAGGAGTGTTAACAGATGTTTACTTTTGGATTAGGGAAAAGGAATCAGTGACAATGAAAGGAAGGCTTCGCGAACACTATTAATAGTCAATCTAGTCTAAGTGGTAGACATATGGATATATTGACATTATAAATATTTTTTTATAATTTATTTATGCATTGAAGAACTGGAGTTAGGCTAGAGCTGAGGGGGGGGGAGGGTGACAGGATTCACAAAAGACAGAGTGGGGAGCAAAACAGGTGAAATACACTGCTAACAGGAGAAATGGACTAGACAGGAAAAGCTGCACCCTATGTGGGTTAGCTCCCTGGCTGGGGACGGAACTCAGGCTGCTGCAGTTATAGCATGAAGACACTAAGACTTAACCCCCATACTACCAGAGAGGCCCTTAAAATATTTAAACTATACCCTTCATTTATATACTTTTTATTTGTGTTATTTATTATATTTCAGTAAGTTGTTTTTGGTTTTTGGTTTTTTTTTTTACCTTAAAAGGATTTACTCAAGATTGGAAACAAATCAGAAAACAAAGTTAAAAACATTTAGGCAAAAAAAGTCAAAGCCCAATGTAAATTTACATTTTCCTATTAGAAGTAATCTATGTAAACATCTCTGTAATCTCTATTTCTATATAACCTCTGTAAAATACGTATTTTCAACTTTAATACCTCCCTTCTCTAGTCGTAATAATGTTTTCTATTATAGTGTTTTGCTTCAAGCTTGAAATTCAAATTTTCCTTTGTCCCACGGGAACAGCTTCAACAGTTTCCATAAATTTAATTAAGAGGTTGGTTATAATGATTGGCTACCAAAACAGAGACAATGAAATATTGCACACATATAAAACAAGCCATTAAAACTTGAAGAAAATTTGATGACTCTAGCAGATGTCTAGTAGCAGATAACACTAATGCTATCATTAGGCTGACTTTGGACTATATCCCAAGCAGAAATTGGATTATTACCAAATTGATTAGGACCCAGATACTGACACTGTGAAAATAGTGGTTAACAGTAGGAACTATATGAGACAAAATTTAGATACAAACACAGCAGATGTTTTAAGGACCTTAAATTTGAGTTTGAATATTAACCTTTGTTCCTAGCTCCTTGCTAAGTACATTCTTACCATTGCTCCCTCGGCATATTTATCTTCTTTCCAGCTTGTAGAGAATATAAACCAAAAGAGATAGCTTGGAATAACTTTATACTATATGAAAGTTTCCTTAACTTCTAAAATTTAAACTGAGTTAAAATTTATTATAAGCTTACTTTATGTGAAAATACAATCTAAAATATTTAATCATAATTTATTTTCCCTTTGCAATATCATATATAGCTACATTCTTCATACAGCCAAAAACAAAATGAATTTTAGAAAACATCTAAAATTTATGTGCTGCTACAGTTTCCTGCAACTCACAATTTCTTATCACTAATTACTTCAATTGTCTTATTTCTCTCAAAATTATGAATGCCTAAAATAAGAAGTTTACTTCATGTTATAGTACCCTAAGTGAAGACTTAATACATTCTAATTTCTTTCAATATTATTCAAGTGCAGTATCTCTTATACATTTTGCAGTATCAGACAAGTTTTTTATTTTAAAGTTTTATGAATGTAAGAACATAAAGAACTTTAGTGCCATCTGCTGGTAAAAAAAGACCATGTCAATTACTAAGCAAAGTTCATGCTTTTCTACCAAATAAATTCCCGGGTAATGTCTACATTTCCTTTCATCAATCATTCAACATGTATTTAATTATGCTGAAAAATCTGTTCACTTAGCCACATATAGAGCACTTACAAAAGAATCTGATGAGATTTTATGAATGAATACTACCCATTCTGCTACAGAGGCAATTATATCAGAAGACAGGAATTTTTTATCCAGCTGGTTCAGAAATGACCTGGGAGATTCCTTCTCAAAGATTTTTTTCAAAATCCTAAATACAAACTTTTTTTAAAAACATCTTTATCAACATGACTTCCTTACTCTAGCATTTGTTTTATACCACAAAATTAGAGACGCTCAGAAGCAGAAAGCCAGCAAGAAATCCGAAAGTCCTTACCTTCCCCCTCAAAAATTTCATAGAAAAAAGCAATATATGTTAGATTTTTTAAACAATTTGTATATTTTTTGCATCATTGTTGATATTTATACAATGTTGGCTTTCTTTTCTCAGGTATATTTCCATAGAATTCCCACCACTGACATCACCAGACTCGTTTTGATCCCTCTCCCTCCCATTCCCCCACAGAAAGTCTCTGACTTATAGCTGCCTGCTTAATTTTGTTTAGTTGTGTTTTTTATTGCTACTGTATTTTTTCCCTGATCCTTTATTTGGTTCCCTTACAGTCCTCCTATAAGTGAAACTTATTGGTTATTTGTCCTTTTCTTTCTGACTTATTTCACTAAGCACAAACCTTACTCACTCCATCTATGTTGCTGGGAATGGCATTTGTTTATCTTTTTAGTATTGCACTGTGTTGATTTTTTTTTAACTACCGTAGAGCATTTTTCTTCTGCAGTAAAGTACTTCTGTTTCTTTTAAACATCAAATGCTTATTAATATGCAAGTCATCCTAGCACAGGGACCGTGGGAATCTCTGAATTTTCCCAATTTTAGTATATCTACTGCCGAAGTAAGCATGTTATCTTCTTACATTAAAAATGAAGACTAACATATACATTCTCATACACTGAATTTGAAAATGATTACAATGGAGGTGAAGAACACTGAAACTTACTGAGGTGCCACACGTCTCCAATAACGATCAATTCCATTTTTAAAATATAGCACAGCAAGCCATCTTACATTTACATCCAGAGTGTGATTTGTGAAAATATTCTGGAAAAAAAACAACAACTTAGTATTAGAATAAATATCTAAGTAGTTTAAAGTATAATAAATATACCCATAATAAAGCATGAATAAATGTTTTGCTTAAATTTCAGTTTTGTCTGTTTCTTTGTTTTGTTTATTCCACATAAGTGAGATTATGCCAAATTTGTTCTCTTTCTGGCTTATTTTGCTAGGCATAATACCATCTAGTAACATTCATGTTGTCACCAATGACAAAAGTTCATTCTTTTTAATAGCTTAATAGTATTCTACTGTGTTTATAGTTCATTTTTTTTCTTAATCCACTCATATCTGTCCTTGGACAGATTGTTTCCATAATTTGGCTACTGTAAGTGGTACTGAAACGAACATAAGAATGCATATATACATACCCCTTTGAATTAAGTGGTTTTTCACATTGTGTGCAGACACGTAGGAATGGAATTACCAGATCGTATGGTAAATCTATTTTTAATATTTACAGAAATCTCCATACTGTTCTCTATAGCAGCCAGCTCAGTTTATAATTCTACCAACACAGTATGAGGGTTTCTTCTCCTCCACACCCATGTCTATACTTGTTGTTTCTAGTCTTTTTGATATGGACCATTCTTACACATGTGAGATGGTATCTCACTGGTTCTGGCTAATATGTCTCTGATAAGTAATGATAAACACTTTTTCATGTGCCCACTGGCCATCTGTATATCTTCTTTGCAGAAGTGTCTATTTAGCTCTTCTGCCCATTTTTTGATCAAGCTATTTGTTTTCTTTTTTATTTAGTTGCATGATTTCTTTGTAGATCCATTCCTTAGTGGCCCCTTCCCATATCCAAAACGGCATAAGAAAACAATGTCTTAAAGTGAAACATACTAACAAAGTAGACATTGGAAAGACTTGAACATTTCTGACAACAAGCCAGCTGGAGCAAGTGTACTATAGTCTTGAGGTCAGTATTAATTTGCTAAAATAGAAAATCAGCACAGTGTCGCCTTCAAACAGATTTTGCCAATTCCCTGCTCAGTTATTGATTCATACTTCAACAAGAACTTATTAAACACCCTCAAAGAGCTGTGCTGAGTTAATAACCGCGCTAACAATGGTAGCCAAACAATAAGACCAGTTCACAAAACTAAACCACCATTGCAAGTAGATCTTTAGAACAATCAAAATAATGGGGACTAATTTTATTAAAAATAATAGTAAACTATTTTAAAACAACTTACCAGTAACACTGAATAGAAACCAGGCTGTGTCTCCCACTGTTTCAACTGTTCCTCAGCTGGTTTTAACACAGCAGTATCCTGACTGGTGGCCTGTGTTAGGACCTGAAGAACAACAGTGCTGGCACTATTGAGATCCATGGAAACCTAGCAATGATAAGTTAACATATTTGAGTGTGTAACATGCATAAAAAAGTTAAAAGTAACAAATGGAGTCCCTCCCTGGTTGGCACACTGAGTTAAAGCATGGTACTATGAAGCTATTTGTAGCCCCTACAATATGAGTTCAATTCCCAGCCAAGGAGGTGACCCACATGGTGAAGCAGACCTCTCCGGACCTGCCCATTGCTCTCTTCAGCAGTGTATCTCAATCTGACTGTTCTGCTCCCCACTCTGTCTCTGGTGAGCCCTCACAGCCCCCACATCTCTGGCCTTTAGGCCAGTTCTTATATGCATAAATAAATCTTTAAAAAAAAAAAAGTAACAAATGGAGGAAAAACTCTATCCTCTGAACTACTATAACACTTCAATCATTCATATACTCCTTCACATTTTTGCTGAATTTCCACTTTTTTACGTACCACCAAAATCTCCATAATGCAACCCTCTTGTGGTTTGCATAAATAATATGCAATAATAAATCAGTTAACTTTCTTTTTTAAAGATGAACTTATTTATGCATACAGAACTAGAGTACAGGCCAGAGGAGCTGGGGCAGTGAGAGGATTCACCAGAGACACAGTGGGGAACAGAACAAGCAGGCTGAGGAAGTACACTGCTGAGGAGAGCAGCAGGTGAGACAGGAGAGATCTGCTGCACCATGTGGGTCATCTTGGAGCGGAGATCCAACTCGCACTGAAGTGGCTGTGCTTTAACTTGCTGCACCAACTATTTCACACATAAAGACAACCACCATGCAATTTCATTCCTAAGTTGTATATAATGAAACACCACACAGGGATGAACTAAACACACTGAAAACAAACTTTGAGACTATCAATAAAATTAATGGCTACAGGGCCTCTCTGGTGGCCTCAGAGTTAAGTCTTAGACTACCACTGCTACCACATGAGCTCCATCCCAGTCAGGGAGCTGACCCACATGTGGTGCATACCTCCATCTCCTCAACCGCTGCTCCCCTTAGCCAGTATCTCTGTAGCTCTGCCTGTTTCTGTTCCCCACTCTGTCTCATCCCCTGCCCCTCTAGCCTGTACCTCAGTTCTTGTATGCATAAATAAATAAAAATAAACCTTTTAAAAAATTAATTAATAATAAATAAAAATTTTTAAATTTGGCTGGTTTTTGCATGCCCAGTATGTCCCTATCACACTAACCAAACCTCTAGGTTCATCTATGTTTGTTCCAAATATCCGACTTTCATCTTGTTTATAGCTAAAAATTATACCATTGTGTATATACACCACATCTTCTTTACCTGTTGATAGGAACTTGGGTTGTTTGCAAGTCTTGTAAATAATGCTGTAGCAAACACTGAGGTATATATATCACTTTAAATTAGTGTTTTATAGTCTTTAGGTAAATACTCAGAGGTGGGATAGCTGGACCATATACAATTTGTCTTTTGAAGACTCTCAATTGCTTCCCACAATGGCTGTAGCAATTTACATGTCAACCAACAGTGTACAAACATTGGTACATCTTTTCTAGTATTTCTGTTTTCATCTACTACATAATATCCACTCAGGCAGAACTTTTACATTTTACTATTAAATTGTTAACATTAAAAAGATTTTTTTTTAGGTTTTCTGCTGTTCCCAGTTTGACAGAAAGCCTCCACTTATCATGCACTGTCTAGCAGCATGCTTGAGACACCATGGTGAAGGCTGGAGTGAAGGGATTTGGCCATAATGGATGACTGGTGACCAGAGATGCTTTTAACTCTTGCAAAGTAGACATTGCTGCCATCAGTGACCCCCTCAATGACTACAACTAGAGTGTACATGTTGCAACAGGAGTCCATCCATGGAAAGTTCAATGGCACACTGAAAGCTGAGAACAGAAAGGTTGTCATTGTGGAAACTCTTATGTCCATGAGTGAGATTCCACCAGCATCAAATAGGGGATGCTGGAGTCCACTGATGTCTTTACTATCTTGGAGAAAACTGGGATTCACTTAAAGGGTGGAGTGAAAAGGGTCATCATTTCTGCACCTTCTGCTGATGCTCCTATGTTTGTGATGAGCATGAACCATGAAAAGTATGACAACTCCCTCAAGATGGTCAGCAATGATGGTCAGCAATGTCCCCTGTACCATTTCTTTTTTTTTTTTTTTTAAAGATTTATTTATCGGGCCCTCCCTGGTGGCACAGTGGGTTAAAACACAGCACTGAGCAGCTAAAGCCACTTCCGCATGAGTTCAATTCCCGCCTGCCCCGGAGGTGACCACATGGCGTGGCAGACCTCTCCTGACCAGCCTGCTGCTCCCCTCAGCAGTGTACTTCGTCAATCTGCTCCCCACTCTGTCTCTGGTGAAGCTTCTCGTCGCCCCTGAGCCTCTGGCCTGTACCCCAGTTCTGTATGCACAAATAAATAAATCTTTAAAAAAAAAAAAAGATTTATTTATCGGCCCTCCCTGGTGGCACAATGGGTTAGGATGCAGCACTGCAAGCTGGCAGCACTGCAAGCTGACTGCACTGCAAGCTAGCCGCAGCTGCTTCAGTGCAAGTTCGATCCCTGGCCCCAGAGGTGATCCACATGGTGCCCCAGACCTAACCTGACCAGCCCGCTCCCTCCCTCAACAGTGTACTTCCTTTATCTGCCTGTTTTGCTTCCCAATCTGTCTCTGGGGAAGCCTTTCACTGCCCCTATACCTCTGGCTTGTACCCCAGTTCTGTATGAATAAATAAATCTTTAAAAAAGAAAAAGATTTATCTATTTCCCAGTTCTGTATGAATAAATAAATCTTTAAAAAAGAAAAAGATTTATCTATGCACACAGAATTGGGATACAGGCTAGAGGTGCAGGGGGCGACGCGAGGATTCACCAGAGACAGAGTAGGGAGCAGAACAGGCAGATCGAGGAAGTACACTGCTGAGGGGAGCAGTGGACGGGTCAGGAGAGGTCTGCTGTGCCATGTGGACCACCTTCAGGGCCGGGAATTGAATTGAAGTAGCTGTGGCCAGCTTTCAATGCTGAATCCTAACCTGTTGTGCCACCAGGAAGGGCCCCAAGGATATTGCTCACAATTGTGGCATCATGGAGGGACTCATGACCACTGTCTATACCATCACTGCCATCCAGAATACTATGGACAACTTCCCCTCTGGAAGTTGTGCTGCAATGACTATGGGCTGCCTAGAACATCATATACACTTCTGACACCACCAAGGCCATGAGCAAGGTCATCCCTAAGCTGACCAGGAAGCTCAGTGGCATTATCTGCCATGTTCCCAACCCCCCTTCCCAAAGTGACAATTATAATGACCTGCTATCTAGCTGCCAAATGCAACGATATCAAGAATGTGGTGAAGCAGGCATCACAAGGGTCCCCTCAAGGGTATCCTCATCCTTGTTGAGAAACAGTTTCCTACAAAACAATAATACCCATCCTCTACCTTCAATGCTAGCCCACAATCTCCTGAAAGTGATGAAGAAATACTTGTTAAATTAATTCAATGACTAACTCTCAATCTCTTTAGAGCTGTGTAAAGTTATAGAAATGAATGTAAGTCTCTGACTTTTCAGAACCACTCACTCTAACCTCCCTAATATATTAACACTCCCACTGTCTTTCAGCTCTCTAGGAATTCAACTAAATTAACAATCTACAAGATGAAGCCTCTTCTACTGGTCAAGCACTATTCTGAAAGAGAAAAGTAAGAACTTTTGCATTCAGGCCCTCCCTGGTGGCACAGCAGGTTAAAGTGCAGCACCAAGAAGCTAAAGTCACTTCAGCATGAGTTCGATCCTCACCCCGGAGGTGAAACACATGGCACGGCAGACCTCTCCTGACCCACCCACTGCTCCCCTCAGCAGTGTACTTCATCAATCTGCCTGTTCTGCTCAACACTCTGTCTCTGGTGAATCCTCTCACCACTCCTGCACCTCTGGCCTGAACCCCAGTTCTGTATGTATAAATAAATGAATCTTTAAAAAGAGAGAATTTTTGCATTCAATTCTAGAAAGAGAAAAAGACTACAAACACAGAATAGTCTAAGCGCTATGATAAGCTGTTAGGAAAAATGTAACTCACCCTATAGAAGCTGGGAAGGTTTCCCAGGGGAACAGGTAGCGTTCTAGTCTTGAAAGTTGAGTATGAGTTATCCAGATGAGTACTTTATGGGTGTTTGTCAGGCAGATGATGGGTACATTCTAAGCAGAAGATACAACAGGTAAGTCTGAACTTTTTCAATAATATCCTAACAATTTTGAAGAACTGCAAATCATTAAGCATGACATAAAAAAAAAATGAGGCAGAAAATACCAGATGAGAGCAAAAAGCAAGCAAGATCCAAGATCATTAAGGTCCTTATTTCCTAGCCTTAATATGATGGTATTTAAACTGAAAGTTTGCAAGAAGCATTGCAGAATAATATCACAGTCTGCTACAGAAAAAGAGAAAGTAGAGAGGAAAAGTAATGGATGTGAAAGCAATTATTTAGAAGATCTACATAAAAGTTCAGACAATACTAATAATCTGAGGCAAAGTAGTAGCTATAGGGAAAAAAGTGGATGAAAGACACAGAACAATACTTAATGAATTAGTTGGAAGAAAGGAGAAACAATAATCAATACAAACACACACACCCATATGAACAGACATATAACGCAGCAGTCAAAGTCCATGGAATCAAACATATCACCTTTCCCAAAATATTAGTATTTTATTTATGGAAAAACATTCAATATATTTTAATTGTCACATACATAAAAGGGTTATTTTGCATTCTGGTTTGTTCTCAAACACATTCACAATATCACAAAGTTCAATCATTTGTTATGTTGATTACTAGAGAAATTTGATATATTTGTTTAGAACTTTCAGTGGTATCACAACTAAATTCATTTGTGGTAAGAATTCTTTTGCTTTAGGAAGTGTAACTAGGGCAGAGACAGTTCTGTTACCCTAGGGCTATAGTAGATGGCCACAAATCATTACTGTAATTAAACTACTTCTACTAATCCCTTTGCTAAGTTACAAGGGGAAAAAATTCACAATCTGATCACAGCAATAGGGAGAGATCTTCATTCTAATTTCACAGAAATCGTTCTCAGTAATGAAAGATAAAAGGTGTCACGTAATGAACGTCTTATTTTGTAGAAGTCTCTGCACTGAATAAAAAAGTCTGAAATAATAGGAAAATGGAGATGTGAATTCCCTACCCATGAAAAAAAAGAAAAAGCATAAAGGCTATAAGCTGTTCTTCCTCGCTTCTAAAGAACCAACAAATCTCATGGGCAATACGGCACCAAAATTGAGCTTGTTTAAAATGGGGTGGGAAGAGGGGATGTGTCTGGTGCAATCTCGGCACCAGAAGGCCATTCACCAGTTCCACCCATTTAATAAATTCACTCTGTTAACACTTCCATCACTCAGCACCCATGTCACAAAAGAATGGAGAAAAATGAAATAATGCGATGGACCTCAAAATAGTTTTGCTGAATCACAAATTATCCAATACTCAGCTACCAGAGTCGCTGGTTTTGAGCCCTGGCGGCCATACCACACAGCAAGAAGCTCTTCCCTGAACGTGCAAATTCCCTTCACCTTTTCATTAAAGGCAAGGAAGGAGCTAATGGTTATGCTTTCAGAGTACTGCTAGTATTGGCGAGCAGAAGCGTGTGTATAATAACAATATACCTCGGTTTTGTACTTAAGAGGATCACGATCTCTCAGATTTTGCATCTCCAATCCCAAGGGCAAAGGCACCACCCTGGCCTGCAACCTCAGCCACAATGGGCACCCTACGCTCTCTTCGTTTTGGTACCCAGTCTCTAACTCCTCGCACTTTGAATCCTTCGCCTCCAGCTTTCGCCCTCCCAGTCTGACTGGGTGAGGTCCCAGAGGTTCCTAGGGTTATGCCGCCCTCGCCGCGCTGCTGCTATCACTAGTCTACCAGCAGTCCACGTTCCCCTCTAGCTTTTCGGTTCTCCACTGTCCAACCCACTCCTCCCTTCTATTCGCGCGCGCCTCGCGGGTCCCAGGCCGGAGCCTCACCGTTTGGTTCGTTCCGGAATGGCCCGGTTCTCCCGCTTCCACTCCCCAACACCAAGCGGCGTCGGTTGGTCCCGCGCCTCACGCTTTCAGTCCACACGCCGCCGCCTACTGATGCCGAAAGCGGCTTCTAGGAACGCGCCATGTTCCGTGTCGCGGCTCCAGACGACACGGACGCGCGAATCTGACGTCACCAACACCCACAGCGCATGTAAAAGGCAAAGGGAGAAGGCGATAGGCAAACCGAGGGAAAAGAGGGGAGGGGTTTTCTTTTCGAAACGGAAGGCGCTGGGCACCTAATTCCGCTGTGTGCGCTTGCGCGTTGTGAGATGCTAAGAGCCTAAACTAGGAGCGATCTGTAACCATGGAAACGCGTAAACCCACTCGCGGGAAAATCAATAGTCTCCTGGTAGACAGAACATTAAAATGGAACCATTTCCCTTCCTACTCTAGACAGTAACTATTAAAATGCATTGTTTTACGTGTTCGCCTCACAGTGAAAAGTTCTTAAAATAATCCTACACCACCTATCGTCAACGTTCCCAAGATTGTTTTATTTTTTAAGATCCTAAACTTGCAGGCAGGTCCTAAACGCAAGAACAGTAGTAAGGGTGGGAAGAGGAAAAAGGAAAACCAGTTCTCCCTGCCTCTGCTACTAGGTAACTAGTGATCCAAGTTTGCTTATCTCTAGAGAGAGAAGTTGTAAGGTGATATGTGCATATCCATAAAGATTAATAATGCATATTTATTGAGCATTTAGAATGTGTGAGATACAGTTTTAAGACCTTACATGAATCATGCATTTTCGTCCTAAACACAAACTACATGGCGCTTTTCTTATGCCCATTTTTACAGTTGAAGAAACTGATGCACATAGAAGTCAAGTAACCTGCTGAAAGCCACGCAACTGGTAAGCGACAGTGTTAGAATTTGAAGTAGATCATCATAACCCTACCTTACAATGCCGGTCATCACAAAACGGGCTGTTTATAAAAGTAAAAATTTGAAAATTACCTAACTGACCACAAAATAGTGGAATGACCAAGTAATGATGTGTCCATATATAATAAAATATAAAAAGGAAATTGTTCATAAAAATTATTCTGATATGCAAATAAAAATCATCATAAAGCACACCTTAAACTTAAACAGTAATGTGTATTAATTACTTCTCAATAAATTGGGGATAAAAGTGTTTTTTTTATTTTGTTGCCATGTCAACACATTTCAATGAATTGGACAAGAGTGAGTTATAGAATTAAGTTCAGTATGGCCCCATTACAAGAAATACATGCCAAAATGTTAACAATTAGTCATTATCTTGAGTGGTATTATGGGTCAGCCTTTTTTGTTTGAGTTTTTTTTTTTATTATTTGCTTGATTGCATCTTCTGATTTTACTGGAAAGAAATGTTTGTCAAATTTTAAGTACATGTAGAATCACATGGAGATTTTCTTAAAAAAAGATTTGATTCAGTTGCTCTAAATTGTTAGGTTCTTTTTAAAAAAGAATTATTTATTTATATAGAGAACTGGGTTAGTCCAGAGGTGTAGAGAGGGGGGATTGCTGGTAGTGAGAGAATTCACCAGAGACAGAGTGAGGAGCAGAATAGGTGGGTCTACTGAAATACACTGCTGAAAGCAGTGGGCCAGTCCGGTGAGGTCTGCTGCACCAGGTGGGTCAGCTCTCTGGCCAGGTATGAAAGTGCTTGCCACAGTGGCTGGCAAAAACTTGATAGAGCTGAGACTTTAACTCCTGCACCATCAGGAAAGCCCTATTTTCAATTTTTTTTAAATAAGTCAAATGAGTTAATACACATAACTGTACTTGGCAAAGTAACCCACAAATAGTGCAATTGTTATTGTTATTGCAAATATCTTTCTCTTGAAAGAAAATTCTCTTTCATGTTTTATCTTTTTTTATTCCTAACATTTGACACAATGCCTAGCACTGTAGAGTCTTCGGAATTGTGGAATAAATTAATGATTAAAGAAATAAAATAGACAGTTAAAGATGTTCTTTGGGTGCCAGTTTTTCCCTGATTTGGAGTTACAGCAAAGAAAGATCAAAGCCCACTATGCACACAATTAATTGCACAAGGAGTAGTCAGTTTTGGTGATAACAGAAAAAAAAAACCTGTTTCTTCAAGGAAAGAGGTTACACACAGAAAAGTTAAAGGTAGCCATTATATTGGCAGGCAGGTTAGACATGTACCACATACTCCTGGAGTTAATAGTCGAATACATTGTCCTATTACAATACATAACTATTTGCCGTTTTGGGGCTTTTGGTCTCTCTCGGTGGGACAAACTGAGGTGAGCAAGTTCCATTTAACACTGAATTCCAATACCTTGACATTTTCACGCAGTGGAACTCAATAAATGTTTAAAAAATGTAAGACGTGGCACAAAAGAAAGCAGCCTTAGTGGAACGGGATTTTTTTCTTTTATTTTCTCAGAGTTCCTTTCCAAAACTCAGGCAGAAAACTCCTTCCCATAAAGGAACAAGTTCTTCATCCCATGATCCTGGTTTACCATCCCAGATATCCTGGGAAACAAGAGCAAGGCACATGGCATGAAGAAACCAGTTTTTGGATTTCAGAGACTCACAGAACTGGCCTAATAAAGCACACAGGACTTGCGCGTTTTATAATTTAGAACCACACAATTAACACAACAGGATCCAGGGATTGAGCTGATATGCTTGCCCTCTATTCCACAGTAAATAACCCCACCTAAAGCGCCGATTTGGTAGCGTTGTCTTCCTGGATCTCTAGTCTCCCGGTAATTTAGGCTTTCCTCCAGCTGGAGACTACAATTCCCAGAGGCCACTGGGGCCAAAGTAAGCCATTTACTTGGGGCGGAGTCTAGAGCTAATTGGGAGAGGGTCATAGCCCCTCCCCTTACGTCAGTCGTGACGCGCATTGCTGGGGCCACTGTCCCCTCGTGGTGTAGTGACTGGTATATCCGCCTTCGCATCTTTCTGACATCCTAGGTCTGTGGGCCCGCAGCCTGCGGAGATGCCGAAGATCAAATTGGGGGCGAGCGGCCTCCGCCGTGAAAGATTGAAACAGCGCGGAGAGTTGAAGAGCGCCGGAGGTGCGCACTGACGGGAGTGGGTTAGGTTTTCTTTGGGGATGCCAGCCTCTAGCTCTGACGGAGATATGGGGCAAAGGGGCAGAGGGCCGGTTATAGCCTGCGTTCCAAGGGCCACCCAGACGTAGCGCCCCGGAGCGCCGGCCACAGGCCCTAGGGGCACGCTGGCCCTGGCCTCCGTTGCAGCAGGTGTGGACTTAAAGCAGATGTGAGTCCGGTTCCAAGCTTAACGTTTGGTGACTCTCGGCGCTGAAATATTCATCTTCCCATTCCGCTTTCTACTCTTGCAACTAACATCTAGTTGTAATTGCAAATTTAAGGCTGTTTCTGTTTTCTTCCAGGACTTATGTTCAACACGGGTATTGGGCAGCACATTTTGAAAAATCCTCTCATTGTAAACAGCATTATCGATAAGGTAAGATAGTTGTGGAAGAGGAAAAGGAGAGAATGTTGGGTTATTGATTTTTTTCTTAGGAATACAGTAGTCTCCACTTTTCTACTGGGGTATATTCCAAGATCCTGTGGATGCCTGAAACAGCCCGATAGTACCAAAACTTATATATATGTAATACATACATACATTCATACTTACATACATATACACACGTAGGAAAGGCTTTAATTGATAAATTAGACACAGTGAGATTAAACATAAAATTTAATTGTAACTATACTGTAATAAAAGTTGCATTAATGTGATCTTTCTCAAAATAGTTTATCGTCCAGTGGTGTTTTGGGACTGAAGATAATTGAAACTTGGGGCGAGGGTCGAGGACTACTGCACTCAGCACAAAGGGGATGCTGGGTACAAAGTACTTGTTGAATTAGTTGAAGAATTACCTAGGATTCGCGGTTGTCTTTGACACATTTACTTCATTTTGTGGGTGTAGGTTTTACCTTGCTTCAAATTCTCATTTTGTTGATTATTTACTTAATAGCAGTATATCTGTACTTGTTAGAGATTTTTCGGTTTCTAAATCACTTTTTCTATGCACCATTTATAACTTAATTTACTTCAAAGCCTAAACCTGTGTCTAAACTACACATTAGGCAGTTTGTTTTCCCAAGAAATGTAAATAATACATATAAACTCTTTGGAGTATTTCTCCTCTGTGGATTATTGATATTGCTCTATTGTTATGGAGAATTGTATGCCAGGGCATGAAATGCAAATAGTGCAGATTATTTTCATGGTTAAAAAAGAGGCATCCTGAAGTATATAGAGAATGTAACATAGTTAAAGGAGCTAGTCTTCATTTAGTGTCATTTACAAAATGAGGGTTGGTTTAACTTATTTAACTTTTTGTTTCTGGGATTCCTTTGAGTAGGTGATAAAAACTACAGACTCAGACTATTACAATGTATGCTTGCAAACACTCAGTTTTGTAAACAATTTCTGGGTACTCCTGCATCCCTGAAACTATACCTGTGTCATGAATTGAGAAATCTTGGTACAATGCAAAATTATATACATTCGATGTGGTTTGAACTTGTTGGTATTAAGATGCTATTGATAGGATTTCTATGGTAGAAAGCAGAAAGAACTGGTACTCCTGCTTTTCTGATCAGAACTATTACCTCAGGTCAGGTGAGATACTAGATTTCCACTTGTATTAGTGAGATCATGCAGGAATGTCTTAAAAATGGTTGCAGAATAAGGTCTCTTAACAGTACTTGTGAGGAAAGTTATTCAGATGTAAATTATGTGTTCAATGTGCCAGAAAAACTAAAATATCTGCTTATTTGTAGGCTGCTTTAAGGCCAACTGATGTGGTGCTGGAAGTTGGACCAGGAACTGGCAATATGACTGTAAAGTTGCTAGAAAAGGCAAAAAAGGTAAAAAGGGGATTTAGTGTTTTGACATCAGAAATGATGGTATGAGCAAACAGCTGATTTACAAATACAAATGTATTTTAATAATAGCTGTTATTTGAACAGTAACTCTTAACTCTTTTCTATCATCTTTATCTTAGAGTATATGGAATATATCAGAAAAACAAACCATGTTAGATATTTTAATACAGGGGCTTTAATAGCATATGGAATTGATTCCATGAGTATTGGAGGAGTAAATTTAACATGGGAGTACTGAAGTAGCCAATAAATAACAATTGAAAAGAGCAGTTACAAACTCTTTTCTCAAGGAAAAAAGAAAAGAGGCTGAAGTTACTAAAACTTAGAAATTTGGAGAAAGAGCTTCGAAGAACTTGAGCTTAGGCCTCTAAGAATTGGGTGCCCTCTGGCCACTGCTGATCCTTTATTTTTCTCTTTACTAACCCAGTTTCCAATTAAATGAAACCATATTTGTGTCACTAGTGGAAGTAGATAGCACATTTTAAAGAAGTATATGAAAAGAATTTAATGATACTACTTTCAGAAGTGTGGGAATGGAGTTAAAGGAACCATTAAGCCTTAGTGAAGCACCCAGGATCTAGCAATAGCAGGAAGCAATTAGCATCCAAAAAGCCTCAAGGGCAAAGTAGGAGAATTGCATTACCACCAGAGTCCACAACATAGTATCCATTGAACAGGAGCCCCACATTCAGAACAGTCATCCCCAGAACTTCTGCCAGGCATGTGGTGGTCAGGCCACTTCTCCTTTTTAGTCTAGAATGCTGGTTAGCCAGTCCCAACCAGAAGTAAAAGAGCAAGGAAACTGGACTCTTCTCACCCTCCACAGCTAAAAGAATAGATTTGGGAGCTAGACAGTATAAGCAGCACATGTGGACATGGTCTTCCTGGAAGTCAGTAAAACCTCAGCTGATGTTGAATTCAAATAATGATTTCAATCTTATCTGGTATCCCTATTCTCTTACTTGAGAAGTTATACTATATTCTGGGTCTTAGTAAATGGAATAATACAGATCTAGAAATTGTTGCTTTATTTGCTTCTAAGAACATTAACTATACAGACACATTATACTTATTTTATCTTCTCTAGGGTTAGAAGGTAGGGAGCCAGTGAGTATGGCAATTCTGTCAGTTATTTAGATATTTAGATAGAAGACTCATTGTCTGATTGCCTACTTTTCTGTTTGGTGTTTTTTGCTTGAACTGGTAGAATATAATTGAAGGAATATTAATGATAGAATTGGGGAAGGAAATTTCATTCACATAAACCATGTAAGAATTACCATTGAGATAAAGAGATTAAATACTCTATAATTACCCTAAAAAAAGCTTTTTTAAAAAAAACTAGGTAATTGCCTGTGAACTTGACCCAAGACTTGTAGCTGAACTTCACAAAAGAGTTCAGGGCACGTGAGTATAACAATAGAATTAAAGTTCATTTCAATCTCATAAAAAAGTATTCTTTTTTAATTACTTTCTCTCCCCCCCATTTATCAGGCCGCTGGCAAGTAAACTTCAAGTAATGGTGGGTGATGTGTTGAAAACAGATTTGCCATTCTTTGATGCTTGTGTGGCAAATTTGCCCTATCAGGTATGTTTCCAAATTGTTGGGAACATTATACTAAATGTTTCTCTGTCTTTCCCACAAGTAACTAATTAATTCATTTTCTTACAGATCTCTTCTCCTTTTGTCTTCAAGTTGTTGCTACATCGACCTTTTTTCAGGTTTGTGACAAAAGACCATAGTTACTCCCAAACTGTAGAAAAATAGACAATATATTCTGCAGGCACACACAGCTGAAGAGGAAATAATTCAGATGAAAAACTACTAGAGCATTGTTTTTGTAGAAAATACTGGTTTGTGTGACAATCTTTATTTTTAAGTTGACAAAGTTATTTGGGGGAAATAGTGTGTATAGCTACTTCTGAAATCACACAGCTTTTCCCTATTTTCTAATCTTTTTATCCATAGCCTTTGTCAGACTTTACTGTCTATGACTTAAGACTATTGCAGTGACCTACTAATGATCTCTAGTGCATTCTATGACTTTTTTTTTAAACTGCAAGTAAATAAAATTCAGTGAGTCAGTACCATTTTTTTTTTAGTGATGTCAGTGATATTGAAGAGCATTCATTTCAAGTGTTCCAAGTTATTGTCGTATGCGACTTTTGCTTATATTATATAAACACATATATAAGTGTTTGTGAGATGTTTGTAACCTGGCTTGCAATGCCAAGTACGTTCCTTAGTGTGACTCATAGCAAAAAAAAAAAGTTTGTAAGCCAAAGCACACCTTTGAAGTTGTTCTCCTGTTAAAGAGACCCCAAAAGCTTCCCCATTGCTTGCTGAATAAAAATAACTTTCAAATCAAAGGCACAGAGTTTTAGAATCTATCTCTGCTGTCTCAGCTCTTCCATAAGGGTGTTCATTATCCTATGAATTCAATTTGACTGCTGGGCCAATTTTGTGTTTGTCTTATTCTTCTGGATGGGGTAGATAGGCAAATGTTGATCTGAAATAATTTCTCATCTTATCATTGAGGGATTGTATTCCAACCAGTGTTCTTAAAGGTGCAGCCATTATAAATAAAAACAAAGATAACTGGATCATTTTCTGTTAATAAAGTTAAGACTGTAAGTTTCCTACCTCTAACAGGCTGAACTAATTCTCATTAACCAGATGCTTCTTTATTTCGCATCCAAGAAAGTTAATTGAAGCTAAAATAATTTTATAGTTGAAAATAACCATTGGTTTACTCCTTTTTTGGTGATCTTTTTAGATGCGCTATACTTATGTTCCAAAGGGAATTTGCTCTCCGACTGGTTGCAAAACCTGGAGATAAATTATACTGCAGACTCTCAATTAATACACAGCTGTTAGCACGTGTGGACCATCTAATGAAAGTAAGCATGGTTGAAACAACGTGCCATACTCTTATCTAGCTATGCTTTCTCTTAAGAGCATATCTGATTATTAAGGTTTTTTTGAGAGGGCTATCTAAACATTTTCTGATTAACAGGTTGGGAAGAATAACTTCAGACCGCCACCGAAGGTAGAATCCAGTGTTGTGAGAATAGAACCTAAGAATCCACCACCACCTATCAATTTTCGGGTGAGATTAAAATACTAGGTCATTCAATAAAGGAGGGTTGGAGGGGGAGACCAAACCAGAAGCAACAGAGGGGTGTGGTATGTGTCTCTCTTGCTTACTTTAGCAGGAAAAAAATACCAAGTCAACCTGAATGTCCCAATAGGGACATACCTGTTATGGATTAGATGGAATAATTTGACATTAGGTAGTTGCAAGGACAAAAATAAGAGCATGGAATATATTTGCAAATGGCAAAAAGATTCAAATGCCATTGCATTCTGCTAACAATTATAGGTATGGAGATGTATCATATGAACTTGAATAAGACTTGAAAAAGAGCAAATGAAAGTAATTGTTGGAGTAATATTATAGACAACACTTTAATCAAAATTGTTTTTGCAACTTAGATCACTTGATGTAAAACCTTAGTGCATCACTTTGTTTTTTAAAACATGATCTCTTGTGTGGTCAGTAACTGGTGATTATTGGAAGTGAGGAAGTGTAACCCAGATTATACTTATATTAATGAAATGCCATGTTCTTTGTTCAGATATATCAATTAGGTATTTTTTTCTGATATTTGTAAAGATTAATTTACTTATCATACAAGAACTAGGGCACAGGCCAGAGGTGCAGGGGGTGAGAGGAGTTATCAGAGACAAAGTAGGGAGCAGAACAGGCAGATTGACTGAAATACACTGTAAGGGGAGAAATGGGGGAGACAGGAGGGGTCTGCTGTGCCATCTGGGTTAGTCCTTGGCCAGGGATTGAGCTCATGCTGCAGTTAGCTTGATAGTGCTGTCTTTAACCCCTGCACCACCAAAGAGATTCTTTTTCTGATTTTTTTAAATTGGGCATAAAATACTGTGAGGTACACATGAAGAAAGTGCATATATTACTTTTATCTCTATCAGCCAGAATAATATATAGAATATTTTTGTCACTTTAGAAGGTTCCTTACAGGTTTTTATGTTAAAATACAAAATAATACTTATCAAACGTGGACAAGAATTTTGATATAAGAAAATATCTCTTCTGTTTTAGGAATGGGATGGCCTAGTAAGGATCACCTTTGTTAGGAAAAACAAGACACTGTCTGCAGCATTTAAGTAAGTATTTTACTAATTTTACAATCTTAAGGAGGACCAATGCTACAAATACTGTGTTAAGTGCTAGAATTTGTCTTTTTCCTGAACAGATACCCTAAAGGATAAAGACTATCCATTTCCAACTACACTTTACTTTTTTTTTTTTTTAAGATTTATTTATTTATTTGTACAGAACTGGGGTACAGGCCAGAGATGCAGAGGGTGAGAGGATTCA